>NC_066250.1:8120357-8441071 GCF_024542735.1 Bombus huntii | reverse complement strand
ATTTTCTTTCATGCGAGATAATTGGAACGTGAAGCGTTCTCTTCTTTTATGTTTAACGAGTAGTTTCCTTCGTTGTTTTGCTGCCATCTTCTTCTGTATCGCTGAGAACCCTTTGTCGGGCGGTCCGTGAAAAAAATTTCGAGCGAACAGGGCCAGAGGAACTGAAGAAGTACATAAGAGTAAATTCAACGCTGAACTACTGGTCGTATTTGTGTACTAAAAATGAAGAAGGTGAAAAACACGACAGGTCACATTTTCTGTGCTTTTGTCACTTTCGTGAAAATCGAAAAAATATTAATAACGTCAGCTATAAGTAGATTTATATGAACACGTTGACTGCTACGCGATTCTTAGGTATTCTGTTCTGGAAATCGTAATAAAGTGAAATAGAGTGTATTACAACATAACATTTAATTCTTAGACAATATTATATTTCAACGCTGTGTCTCTAACACTGTTATCCAAATTATTCACATTGTTAAAAATTGTTTAGTTTAGGAATTCTATTTTGTTTTAATCATTTAAAAAAATTAGTAAAAAGCATACGTCACCGTGGCAGTTAACATGTTAATTAAGTTAAATTAACGCAATAATTAAACTAATATTATTCATTCTGTTTCCTACAGAATAGCATGGATTTATCACTATTTTCAAAAGATTTACATCTCCGAATTTATTAACTTCTTCAACTATACTCTATTAAATCAATAAATACTCAATAAAAATACTCAACTATTTCCTATTAAAATATTTATTATCTATAATTATTTTATATTATTTATATATATTATTAATATTTATTCTTTATAAAATATGTAATCATTTAGAATATCCCTGTTAAAATGATAGTTATTGATAATATCATTAGATGATATTATAAAATAAACTTAGAAAAGTAAAAAAGGGTAGACTTATTTTTCGCGCGTGATCATCAAGTGGTAATGGTCGACAATTATTGTCGATGGATTTTATCTCGATCCTTGACTTCTGTTTTCACGCTTCTGTTACGGCGTTACAGTCGGAAACAAACTGTTCGACAGTAATAGGAAATCAACGCTTCTATTGCGCCCATCCCTTTGTTTCCACCCTATGCTTCCTTTCTTTCTCAAGATAGACACTCAAGTCCAATCACTTTTGGAATTTCCGCCCATCAGAAACGCTATTTCTCATTTGGGATTTCGTGCAAAATTTCTTCTTGAAATCTCGTTTGATGGTTTCCAAATAAATACGTAGCTTTTCTTGAAAGATTGGAAGAAGAATCGAAAAGGAAATTAATCGTCGTACGTTACCAGTACTTGAACATTTCATAGGAAACGAGTGAGAAATATCTTCTTGAAGTCTCATTCGATCGGTACCTTCGAAATGAAACGGTTGGAATTCTGTGTCAAAGGCTGTATATGTATACAAAGCTTTTTCTTCGAGATTCGTAGATACATAAATGAGAAAAGAAATTGATTGCCATATCCAATACTTAGTTATCCTTATTAATTATCCAATACTTCAACCTAATTGAAAAGAAATTTTCTTCTTGAAATCCCATTCGATACTTTCGAAATAAAACCTATGATATTTTATGGAAAAGACTGTCGAACCTGTACAAAGCTTTTCTTTAAAGATTCGTAGATCAATTAAAAAAGAAATTGATTGTCATAAGTTGTCCAATATTTGCGTATTTTATCGGAAGAAAGTGAAAAGTTTTGAATAAGATTTTTTCTTGAAATATCATTCGATACTTTTGAAATAAAATAGATGAAATTCTATGGGAAAAAATATTCAATACTATGAGAAACACTTTTCTAAAAATTGGACAATAAATTGAAACAGAAATTGATCATTGTGTGCCACCCTATTATTCGAAAATCTAATTGGAAGGGAGTGAGGACTTTGGGATTTTGTATAAGATTCGTTCTTGGAACCACATTCGATATATCGGAAATAAAATACATGTAATTGTACGGGAAAATAAAGGAAATTACACGAACTACTTCTCCAAAAAATTGAAAGGTAAAATCAAGGGAATCGTTGAGAAAGAAAGCGATTATTGTATGTTATTTACTGCTCAGATGTTCAATTGCAAAGCGATGAAAAGATTGAAATTTCATCTAAGAAATATCCGGAGCTTTTCTTTAAAACTTAGAAAGTAAAATTGTAATAAAGATCGGAAAAAAATTTGATTGTAGTAAGTATTTGTGAATGTAATCGAAAACGAATGAAAAATTGCAAGTATTAGGAGGAACTATCTTCCGGGTTGATCGTAAAATAAAAAGTTAATGCGGAAAATTATCGTCGTGCCATGCATACCGCTTGACAATGCCTTTCTAATATTGAAGCACGTCCCAATAACTCTATTATACGTGGATGCTGAAATTCCAAGAACAGAGTCGGAGAATCTACTTCTTATTAAGTATGCATCTCGGTAGAAGCCACTTCGTGAAACTGAACGGTCTATTCTTTCGTTAGATGCCATTCACAGCGAAGGGATACGATTTTAAAGAGTGAAATATGGCGTGTAGTGCTATAGGAAAAATTATCAAGATTTATAAACCAGGCGAGACATGTCAGATCGCTATTTAATAAGGGAATCTTCGTCAATACTTCATCGCGATAAATTCAAACTTTCGCGGTATCTTTCTGGCTGGAAAATGTCTTCTAGAGATTAATTATTCCGTTTGGACTATAAATTTTGTATCATCCTTTAACCATGTTATGTAAAAATTTTAATAAATTACAAGGTACTATATTGTACTGAAAGTATCACAATATATTCATTATATTTCACATCGAATTAAGGTATCGAATAGAAGGATATATTATATTATGATTAGAACAAAGTTGTAAAATTAAGCTGTAAAATTAAATAATTTGTATTCCTTTGAATAATAATATCGTGAAATGTTTCTGCATGATTTTAGATATTAATTGCTTTATCAAGTGAGAATATTTGTGGGAGAATTTATATATGGCTTATCAATTTGTAGTGTATTTAATTGCAATGATAGATGCAGCTAATCGAGATTAAAATAATCTCGAAAAATTCGGATCAACAAGTGTAGCGGACTATATAAGCCACTTTGTTAATTGTATTTCCATTAATAATCTCATTATCCCAGTAATTAAAAATGGCATAAATATTCGTAAATTCCCAGATAAAGTTAGCAAAGACGTATTTGAAATATTATCACTTTCTTTATTTTTGAATTTATGGAGTTGCCGAATCTCTCATGTTCTTTCACTTTTGGCGACCAACAAATTCCTACATAAAGTTTTTAATATACTTCGGAATACATTTTATGTTAACAAATGGTCAAAAGTTTCTATCAATTCATTCGATTTCAATAAAACTGCAATATCTCGTGCTATCTTCTGAAACCCATGCAAATTCAAATGACACGACTATTTATGTCCGTCCTTCCAATATTTTTTCCATTCGTTTTCTTGAATAAAGTTGTCGTTAAGAAAATTAGTCCCATTTCACTTATTCACATTCTTCGAATACTTTCCAGCCGACTTCTTAATACCCTTTGTCAAAAACTTCCACTGGGTCTCGTGAATTATTACATCGCGTTTGTAAAGATGCAGCTCTGTATTTAATCATAAGTAATCTGACTTCGTGAATTAAATTGAGATAAAAGGCTGTTATTGGTGCATTGTAGTGAATTATCTTTACTTACGATAAAGCTTTGCTGATTTTAATGTAGAAGTGGCTCATGCATCATCCGTGACAGATTTAAGGTTCATGTAATAATGAATGTTATTTGTATGAAATAGTGATCTTTTACATAGTGAAAGAAACATCATTTTACAGGATGACTAACTTTATTTCGTTAACATAGATTCCTTCTGTATTTTTTAACAGTTTCTTCAAACTATATTTTCTTGCTGTTTTTTTTAGAGAATTTAACGGTTTACTCGTTCTATTTGTTAATTTTATTCATAACATTCATTTATGCAATGAAATGGACACAGTTATATTACTAAAATTTGATTTCATTTAAATATTGTGATTACACATAATTTTCTAATTTAATCCAAATGCTGCTACACATTACTATACATGTATGTTTTTAAGAACTTTAATTAATTCTATTTCACTTTCCTGTGCCCGCATTATTCAAATAATTCTGATACTTCACCTTATGCAGCTTTTTAGAAAATGTAACAATAATAATTTTCTCAATAGTTGCTAACTTTATCAGCATGTTACTTTTCTCCGCTTAACTCACATAAAAATAGATAGGTTTAAAGTAACATACTCCACTCAAACGAAATTTACTAGAACGAAGTCTGCCACTCAGAATATCTTGACATAAATATTTTTCTAAGTACATTAAAATATTTTTAAGTGCCGTCACGGACTTTCCTATGAGGTTCCTCGAACGTCAACCTGCAAGTTTCGACCGATATAGAGAACATGCTGGCTATTAAAAATTCAAGACGAAACCCAGTGAAAAGCTTCCTTCCATTCATCGGTAAAGAAATGTTCGAAAACCTATTATGGAAATATTTCCAACGGGTCCCAACAAAACGTAGTATTGACGATATTTTCATAGATCAAGATGAAACCCAGCAAAAAGCTTCCTTCCATTCATCGATAAAGAAATGTTCGAAAACCTATTATGGAAATATTTCCAACCAGTCGCAACAAAACGTAGTATCAACGACATTTTCATAGATCGTATAAATTCCAAAAGGAGAAGTTTTGTATTCGCGGCGCGCTTATTCCGCCGGATTCCAGTCGATTTTACGACGAAAGTCGCGATTGGCTGGAATATTTATGCAACAATATACGACGAAACATTACACAGAAAACACACAAATTCGAGCAACGATATTAAAATAAAGAATGATAGATCAACCAGCATAACGTCGTTAAAACGTCGAGTGGTTTCTTCAATGGGAAAGAAAAACGATAATGTCCCGGCCACTAGCACGTGTTGAATTTCTAGACATTAGAAAATATTATTCCACGGAGAATCGTTCGCGTGTGTTTTGTATAAAAGGTATACAGGCATTTGAAATGCAATTTAACAGAAGAAGGGACGAAAAAGAAAATAGACGAGGGGAAAAACGAAAAATTTTAAACTGTACTCGACGAATACAATCACCCCTTTCAGTCGCCTGTTAACATGGTTTAATCTTTGTTGGATATGAAGAATATAGTTAATAGTTGGACTGAGTGTTTGTGCATTTATGGGAAATTTATGGGGACAAGATGCAAAGAATGTACAATCAGTAACGAAAGTCTACATCTATCGAATTTTATTTTAAAGAAACTGACAACCGACTTTGTCACAAAAATAGTTATAGTTACATATCAATAAAATTATCTTCAATGTATTTTTAAAAGGAACGAAAAAATTAAAACATTTAATTCACAAAAATCTCATGAAAAAATTACTTCAAAAGTTCCGAGATCTTTAACTTGTTGAATACCAAAGAGACAACGGGACGTTATTGATGCTTAGATAGGAGATCTACAAAATTACAATATGATATTAAACTTACCATTACGGGTTAATGATTTCATAAAAACATTGTATTTTATATATTTTTACTACTTTTTTTTTAATAAAGATGAAAATGAATAAATTGTGTCACATTTTAACAATATGTATCTTAATGCGTCAAAAAATTTCCAAAGCTAACATTTTCATATATAAGGAATGTAGGAAAATGGTATAATCCTAGTAGGTTTGGTAACGGTATGATTGTTACAATATCGTTTGATACTCCGTCAATCTATATTTACGCAGTCACTATTCGTCATTAACTATCTTCGTTACAACGGTTCTTTTTTAAATACGCTGACAACATCCATTACAACGCTGACAACACTCCATGACAACGTTGACAACACACACCCGATATCTCCCAATCCGTCCACGATACTACACTATACTACATTCCTACAGAAACACATGTGTAAACTTTTGTGACTTACTGTGTATAATATGTAAAATACACATAAAGGACATAATAGATCACATTTCGTATTTTTCTTACAAGGAGCATTAGAATTGCAAATTCAGTATGTTAATTAATCAATACGAGACCGTACTATTATTATACAATAACATTCAGAAAATGTAGTTAATCAGATTGGTTTTTGAATGTCCTATATCATCTCTTGTATATATATCATTTTACATTTAATATAAATTTCATAGACATTTCAAGGAAAACCACAGAATAAGAATCAGGAAATGAAATATTAGTAACTTAGGTATTGTTTATTTTTCACTGATGAAAAAAGCTTGACAATCGAAGAATCGTGGAAAAGTGCGGATCGTAGGATGCGCTAAATCAACACTTCTATTTAGAGAATCGTATCGAATAACATCTGAGACAGAAGAAGTTCATTAACTAATTGGAAGCATTGATTTTCCTTTCGATGTCGCTGATTAAATAGATCCCACGTAACACTTTCGTCAAGGAAAATATTATACACGAGATATATGCCGTTTTAACACATCGTATCAGCGTATGTGTGTAGCAGAGTTCAATTAATTAGTGATGTCGTTTTCTTGAATCTACGATGCCGACGGGGAAAATTAATTAAATCATCAGGATATCATATAATTAGGAAACAAATACGTATATCGAAACGATATATCGAAATAATGATATTCGGCTGTCTTTAATATTCCTGATGAAAGATTCATCGAATGTGATTTACCGACGCATCCATTTTACGCTCTTCGATAGGTTAATGTCTGGTGACGTTTTTCATTAACGCGAAATGAACGAAGTTCCCGTGAAAATCGATATGAATCTTGTAATTCGAGAAGGGAGCGCTATTAGCGAGCTTGAATAGCGAAACGAGCTTGAACGTGGAAAATTTTGTAATAGAATGTAATGACAAATTAGGGGATGATACGATAAATAAATATTTCGGCCATTTTAAATACTTTTCAGGAGGTAACTAAAATAATATTCTCGACATTTGATTTATTTTATTTTGCAAAGAATTATTTAGAGTGTTATTCAGAAGAAATATTTACCTACACATAATCCTCTTCATTTTTATATTTTGCCAGCAATTCATTTTGATTTGCGATTGTTCGATTAAAAACCGTCTATGTCAAAAAAATTTCATGAAAAGTTATAAGAGAAATATGTTTTATTAAATATCAATATGCACGTTATGTACATACATATTCTAGAAAATTATTAAGCTAAATTGAGATCTACTATTTATTTCTAACTATAATACTCTTCAATATACTACATTTTAAGTTACTAAATTAAATGTAACAATATTTTCTAATACTACAACAAGCTCACAAGATTAAAAATACGTAATGGTTGATTTATCTATTAACCACTGAACACAAATTTTTGCAGCGTTAACAATTTCTTCCAGGATTTATAATAAATTCGAAAACATATTTCATCGTGGAAGGGAAAAGAAACAAAACAACTCGATTCGTTCGATATTACATCGATATTCGGATTTACGAGGATCGTAAAATGGCTAACAGGCGATGGAACGAGCTGCCGCTTCGAAATAACAATCAACAAAAACAAAATCAAAAAAGAAAGGGACAAGGAAAAGTAACAAAAAGGCAACACGTACAGTCCCGTAACGATGGTGGAACCGATGCAAAAAGAGGAAATCGATTTCCTCGTTGATTTCTCAACCGGGTTGTCGTTCGTTAGTATTATATAATTTAAGATAGTGCACCTTTTTCCTGACCTCGACGTACGAAGGCGTGGGAAATAAATTCGAGAAAGTTGACTCACAGCTTAAATTGCATTCCCTGAAGTGACTTCGCAAATCTTATTAAGCCCGACCTCGAATTTACATAATGAAAGGCGTCATTATTTAAACATTCAGACTGCATCAACTGACATAGCAAACGATAAACTGCACGTGGTTTTTAAATTCTTATCATCATCCATAAAATAAAGAGTATTGTTAAACGAGTATTTAGTTAAACGTAAGTGTTAACGAGTATTGTAAAATGATTCAACAAGTAATACTTTATATTAAAATATAGTTTCTGGTTGTCGAATTGCGACCATGTACAAAAATTTCACTTTTTGGCTACGATACAGTGTACCATGAAATTATTTAAACATTTACGATAGAAAAATTTTGTGTATATACTCTGTCTCCTATATAAAACATTTTGAGATTTCATTGATACTATAATGAATCACGAGTGTCATAATTATATCGATAAGATTTGAAACCAATCTGAAGATCTGTATAGAAATCACAAGATATTTATTGTAAAAATATATTTAGTAAAAAATTGGTATACAGCAGATATACATCATAAAATAGTTATTTAAAAACAAATAATGAATATAAAATAATTCAACTGAATGTCGAGGCTTCTTGATATGTATAACGAATAACTGATTGCTTAAATACTATTATAATTTCTACGAAATATATAATTGTACTAAATATCTTATAGTTTTTGTATACATTTTCAGATATGTTCAAAATTTTTCAATATAGTCATGATAGTCTGGTCACACTAAAGTACTAAAGAAATTTCAAAATGCTTGGTATAACGCACGTGATATATTCATAAAAGCATCCTACAAATATTCCAATATTTTCGTGAGTCATTGTAATATATAATATTTTAGTAATTAATAAATAATTAATAGTAAAATTCGTTTGTATTCCAATTCAATTTGGCTAGAAAAATACTGAAAATTTTAGATACTCCTAATTCAACGTCCAGGTATTGTAAAATTGTAAAAATAGAATTCGATAGTTTCTATTTTATCTTCACTTATAGAATGTTCTTTCCTTTGATGTTACTGCTATCGACAGCACTTCGCTAAAAAAGCAGTGTTATTTAATTTTCTTGGGCCACTTCAACTCAATTTCTCCAGATCTTCGAAAAGCAAAAATTCAATTTCCAATAAACTTTATAAATTAAAAAGGATAAGATGGCGAACAAAGACTATAATAGAATCGAAGTACACCGATTTCGTTGTATTTTTCTGCATGAGAAAAATGTTTTCCTATTACAGGTTACAAAATATTCTGTTGAGAATTCGTATCGAGTGCATTCATCGAGTGGATCCACATCATATTCTTCTCGTGTTTTTCCAGAGAGAAGGGCGCATGCTTTTGCTTGTCAGTTTTAGTACTTCACGCAAGTCTTCTGGTTGTAGTACGCTAAGCGGGAAATGATGATAAAAGATAGGGTGCAGCCACTATTCAGTTACAACGCTATAAAACAGTGACCCCAAAAATTCTACGACGCCTATAAACCGACAGCTATCTGACTCTTAGTCACATAGACGTGTAATATAAATAGAAAATCTCGTGTTGCATCGCGATTCTAAAAGCTCTCAAACATGTGAACATGATAGTACACGTTCAAAGTTTAAAGGAATATAATTAAGAGCAGAAATCTTTCAATGACTACCAAAAGAGCAGTTTTAAATCTTGCTAATGTGAGACCACAAGAGAATTCATTTAAATTATATTATTGTTGATTTTCTGATTTTAATTTCACTTTATGATTAAACTGAAGAATTTTAATATGACTTAATTACAAATGGAAACAACGTATTAGGTTCATAATCATAAACCTTTTAAAAATAGCTAACAACTTCACGAAATTTTACAGAAGCTCAAGATAGGATTATTACAGCATATACTATTCAAATATCTCAATCTTTTTACAATTTAGAAGAAGATGAAAAACACATGTTTAACTTCCAAATAATATAAGAATACTGTTTTTTAAATATGCAACTGATTGGCAACGTAAGAGATTTTAAACTTGCACCTCTGTAAAAAAATGGGAAATGTGATTTTTTCTCTTACAAGGTCCAATTACATAGACGCCATAGAAAAAATCTGCTATGAACTAAGTAAAAGACTCTAAGAAATCTACTTGACCAAATAACAAATATAATAGAACTCTAACTTAAATTCAGAATTTAATAACTTGCTAATAATCTTTCAAACATGCCTCATTTTCTGTAAATGTCCTAATACTTACGAACAAAGATATATATGATTGCTCGAGGAAACACCAAATGTCAAAATTAAATTTAAGAGTGTGATTTGAAGTATATTTTACATATTTGTAATAATGAGAAAGAAAGAGAATATCCAAATATTTTGGCGATAATGTATGTATAACTAAATAGATGTATAAATTAAAACGAATAGAAGCAAATATCCATTGATGTCTCAAATACAAACCTAAACTTTATCCTATGCTTTGTTACGATAGTCTTGAGACCGCTGCCAAACTGCAAACTCGAAACATACATTTTTTACTAATACGTTACGCCTCTACACCGCGAGAGAAAATAAGAAAAGAATCGACACTCGAGCAACGTGACGGAAATACCAAAGACTAATGCACCGTGCTGATATACTTTCGGATATGTTCGTGGAAACGTGATGGTGTTAAAGAAGTCTGTCTTCGAGGAAAATCTAGGACAGAATGCGCAGTATTTCGCGAGCATATCGTATTATGCGATCCTGTTATTCGATTTCTATAAAGATTTTATTTTATTGCGGTATAAGATTTGTAAAAATCGTTATCGATGAAAATATGTTTCAAAATAAAATGAATCTCAGTTTGAGAGAAGAAACATATAGAGGTTTTGTTTTTTTTTTTTTTTTTGTTATGACAGATAAAATATATAGAATAATTCTGGATATTTTTTTCAAGGAACGATACTAAAAAATTGTGTCGCAGCTTTTCATTGTTTTCATTCGACATATAAAATATTAAAAACATAGACTGCGATGAAAACATAATTGGTGAACGTTGACTTTGAAATGTAGGAAACTTAGAAAATAAATTGTATAAACTAATGGCTCAAATATATACATACTTAATCAAATAAATATTTGATAAGACAAATGTTTTTCTTTTTAAAAAACCAATAGCGCGAATGTATTATCTAGTTTAAAATTCTATCAAGTTATCTGTAATATTAATATTACTATTAATATTAATTTTAATTTAATTAATAATTATTAATTATTAATAACATATTTATAATATAATTCTATTATTATTAATATTAATAATAAATTAATTAGGTAATTAATCCGCGAAATATTAAACACAAAAACTTCCTCCAGTTCACGGCGCTTCAAACAGTCATTAGCAAAGTGCATATCAAAAATGAAAGTCCCTTCACAGGACATTACGGAAATCGCTCAACACCGGCGAATCGATCCTCTAAACTCTAAACGCACCAGTCATCTAAAGAGCCATAATGCCAAACAAGGCTACTTGAACTCTATGCTCATAACGTCGCAAACACGCTACTTGATACTTCAACGCTAATCTGTAAAGTGAAGTCGAAATAAATGGCAGGTAGCAGTATTCGTTTCAACGACGTAATTACAGCGTTATAAAATGTACCGTGACGCCGTAAACTGCCACTCATTACAGTTGAGTCACTCCCATTTTGTCTCATCACACTTTAAGTGCCAAATACGTACATATATTTTACTATTTTATAGAATTTTTACCATTTTTAGCGCTTTGCACAATTTTATATCTGACATTTTTGACAAAATTTGACAGAATTTGTAATCCTTACTTTAAAAAATCTGAATATTCATTCTTCGAAACAAAAGAAAGGCGCGAGACAGAAAGACAAAGGATTTGTATAATAGAAAGTTAATGAATGCACGTTTGAAAGTTCAACAAAATGAAAAGTTTATAAGGGAACGACCGATGGCATTTTTTGACCTTTTTACGAAAAAGATATGGTGATAAATGTATCTCACAGTGCGGTATAAAGTAAGTGTCTCAAGTTACGAAAATTTTCTCGGGGAAGCGTGAACGAGAAGGACGAATGATGGAAGTATACACAGCAAATGTTATGGTAAAGATTAAAGGTATTGCTCTCTCGAATTATATCCTATTGGAATGCTCCCTGGTTAAATCTTCAATGCTTACGCTACCAAAATGTAATATGTGGCAAAATATATGTCAGATATACAAAAAATTTTGCTTTCTAACCAGTTTGTGATAATTATAAAATTCGTTAAAAGCGAAAAAAATCTTGGCGGAAGAATTAAGAGCTAAAATGAAAAATACATACGAGATAAGACATTTTTTGGCTGAGAAGATTAAGGAAATCTTATGCAGAGTTATTTCGCCCGATGAATTCTTTCTATCGTTCTGACGCGTGGTTAACGACAATTCTTACTTCCTTTTACCCAAAGGAATTCACTGGAACGATATTGACAGTCATTAATTCCCAGCAGATTTCGATAGTTAATATATGAATTTATGAATTTCAAAATATATGAAGTATCTTAGAATGTATAGGTACTGACTTACACAATTTCGGTTTTCTACAACAACAAAGTTCGTTAATTGGAATTTTTTGTAGAATTTAACTAAAATTGATGTATCTGTAAAATAGAAGTCCTTTTTAGCGCATGAACATGGCCAACATAACAAACAGTACTGGAGTGAATGTTTGAAAAGTAAAACATCAAATCTGAAACTCCCGTTTTAAAAAATTCCAATAGCGACATTTGAAAAAGAAAAAATAGTAAAAATGTCCTACGAAAATAAAATTGAAAAGTCAAAGTGCAATAAAATACAAAAAGTTAAAGAACTGAACTTTTCAAAAATATAGCTATTCAGAAGATATACATTTATCAAAAATTATTAAAATTATTTAAAAGAATTCTTTTCATCTTATTCAACTCCCACAAAATATAAATTAATCCATTGAAATAATTCCTTTCATCTTGTCCAATATCATTATCAAGATATCGTCTACAAAGAAAGTACGTAACTCATGACACAGGAACGAATTGAAATGTAAGGTATATGAGATTTTAAATTAGAATCGATGTTTTACGTATTTGTGATATGCGTTGGCTATAGATGGGGCATACTTCTTTTTGTTGTTATTTTGTTTTATCGCGTCTTACTTACGATCCCAGTCGTTTCCGTTACAATTTCATCATTTTTCTTCGGCAAAGAAAACGAGCATAGTAGCCATGTTCGACCAACATGATAAGAACAACTTTAGCCAAGGAGAAAAATATGAAAGCGTTAGCTTCCACCATCATAAATTAAATTCCCGTCTCATTTCAGAACAGACAGGTAGCATTGTCTTAAGGCGAAAAAAGATACGAAAGAAAGAAAAAGAAGAAAATACACCTACTGAACAAGGGTGTCTAGTTATCTTGAACGATATATCGTTTCAAAAAGAGAAATCGCCGAACGACAGGATTGTCCGTGATAAATGTTCTTCTGCAGATTGATTCATCTTTAAATGAAACTTCTTACGTTTTGTTATATTCCATTGTAACCACAAGGAAAACGATTGTGCTAATTAAAATATTTAAAGAAAATTTAAAAAATTGTGCTAACTTTTTATCTCTCTTAAAAACAATTTTAAAGAACCTTAATCTGTTATTTATTTTAAATAGTATTTTAAACAATTTTAATTTCTTATTTATTTTGAAGAAAATTCTAAGCAATTATAATTTTGTAATTTTTCAATTCCTGTGAGAAACCTTTTATTTCATTTTTTAAATGAATGTTTATTATTTGGAAATATTTGTTGCCTGTGGAATTCCCAAAAATTAGCTGTCACGCAAATCGTGGTGACATGATGTATATATTAGCTTAGCATAATTTGAAGTGCATAGAAGATGCCGTAGAATGCGGTTAACTTATTATTCATAGAATATTACGTTGGCTGTCACAACAACATTCAGTCAGTTCGCTGTTTGCGTAATAATTCGTTTAGGTTGCGTCAGATTACCGCTTAATACGCTGTTCATAATATCCTATTCATTATTCAATACAACTCAAAGGAATTACATAACGTCGTATTTCACATTTTATCGAATATCTACCTTGTCTACACGTGCTCGCAATTCTGTTGAATCAAAGAGAAATTTATTTCCTCCTTAACTATACGGAATCTGATAGTACGTATATCCTACTTCTATAAAATTCTTATGACTTTTCTCATTTCATACTTTCATAGTCTTGCTGAGAGTATAATTATTTATTGCTGTTTAAAAAATTTCATATGTGTATTCCTCGGATTTATATGAACAAAATTCAATAATATATAAATTCCATTGTGGAATTTTAGAAACATTTCTCACCAACTACTTCCATACTTTTATAAAACATAACTTATATACCTACTTTATAATTAAATCTATTAGGTGCAATTTTTTACTTCTATCTAGTCATAGACAAGCTTCAAGCATATCAGAGCATACATTTCCTTTTTATTTTTATCTAGCTCTAGAGCTTTCTTTCCTCTTCAAACAAAAAACTATGTAATTGATATCATGTAACACACACACGGAGCATGTGTATTTCACACGATCCCCGAGAAATTATTATCTTGATTTACACCACGAAATAATTTTAACATACAAAAGAAGAGTCAGAGTTAATTTAATATCTCATACAGGACGTAAAAATCCACTGTTTCGTTGTTCACGTGCAACCGCAATAAAAAGAGAAATGATACTTCGCGTGGAAAATTCCTACATCTTCGGATTGCAACGAGTCTGTTTGTCCGGAAGTGAAGACTTTTATTTCCATCGGGACGTCTGGTTCGACGGTCCCGTTTCCGGTAGAGATACACACGAGAACGCTGAGTGATCCAGTTTTATGATTTCATGTATCCTTGTTCGGCCTGACAGCATTGTGACGTGAGTCGTTCGTCGTCTAGACAATGACAATACTTCCACCGAAAATGGAGAAACATCTAACGTATAGGGACTTTATCAAATATTTCCAATATTTTTCGTATGAATGATAGATGATATTTTTGAAGTTTGAAAGCGAATATAAATAGATTATTGGACTTTAATTGATCGATGACTTGTCCTACGTTAATATGAGTTATTATCAAAGATATCAATTTTATTAATAATTCACTTTTTGTAGACAAAGTGGATTCTCGATGGCCAAGGGAAATTTCATTTATGAATTTCTTCAGAAGAAATTTCTATTTTTATTAAAAGATATTTTAAATATTTGTTCCGACGAATGATTTACCGATGAACTTCCTCCGGAACAATTTTTATTTTTATTATAAAATGTTTCAAACGCTTGACTTGTAGTATATGTATATAATGAATTATTATAGTATATGTATATAATGGAAATGTTAATAAATGCCTCAGTATAGTCCTAGATTTATAAAAAATATAGAAAGATATAAATTCAGTTTCTCTGTATTTACCTAGAGGAAATTGATGCCATAAATGTATAACGAAATTCAAGGAGAACATAGACGATATTATCGAAGATTTTCTACGTTCGTATCGTACATTCAGAATAACTGATAATTTGTTCTATGTTAACACGAACTATAATCACGAACAAGATTCTATCAAATAATGTCATGCAACGGAAGAAGACTCAGACACATGAGGAATATTTGTACAATAATTCGCACGTATCCCATCGAACAAGGAAAAATCGATAGTTGTGAGGTAGAAGACGTGTAGGGTGTTATTAAAGTACTCGGTGTTCAACTTCAACAGTGTTTAACTTCAACAGTGTAAACAAATAAATTTTCCTCGAAGGCCCATACGCTTTTTAGTAAGTCCCAGTGTTTATTCTTTTACGATGTCCTGATCTCGGAGGTCGTTTCGCAGGCCATGCGGCCAACACATGCGCTTCAACCCTCTGGAACTTCTCTAAAGTCATGGACCGCTATAGTTAGATATATTCGTGGATCCAACTGCCTCGAAATTGTTACTTTTGATAAATTACCATCGTGTCATAGATTTAATCCTGCCTCGTTCATTTCACCTCGAAAAACCACTGAATTATATCTTCTTACACAATCCGATACTGGATACTCATATACTTTATTCGTGATAAATTAGATAGTACCAAAGTTTTATAAACTTGCCCAAATAGAAGATCATAATTAGTACACAATTTTTTGTGTGTCTTATAACTTCCTCTTTAATGATAATTAGGTTATAAACATCCTATCGCTCATAACGGTTGAACCGTTAAAAATTGTACACTTCATTATAATTTAACTTTTACTTCAACGTCCATGTATGACTATCATTTTTTTCTTTTTGAGAAAAATAGAAAATAACTATTTTCTTCTTTAAAACGTATATAATAAACTGCGGATGTTTATGTAAATTGTGAATTAAATTATAAAAATTTGTTTTACTGGTTACATGTTACATAAAGGGTACTATACTTTAGATACTTTATATATTTTTGCATATTACGTGCATTATTTTCGGACCTACAAATTTCCTTTGGACGTATAAATATTCGCAGTTTAGTAATTCACGTTTGCAATACACGAGATTCGATAGAGGGTAAAGGCTTCTTTCCCGTACTGCCTTAAACCAATTGAATCGATTTCCACTCTTCAAGATAGGACGTTCGTCTAGCAACGCAAGTGCCAATTTCCGCGCACAGATGCGTGTAAGCAAGCTGAAGAATTCTCCAACCACCTATGCAACACATTCACCCCACATAACATCAACAACAGCAACCACAATAGTCATACGGACGAGGATGCGCTAACTACTAGTACACCAACTGACAATCACTACACCATACCCAAAGCAACAGCACAAGAAATCAGAAACATAATTGAGAAAGCAAGAAATAATAAAGCACCAGGAATCGACCTAATTAACGGCAAAATCTTGAAAAACCTTCCGCTAAAAGCGATAAGACAAATCACAATAATAGTTAACGCAATACTAAGAATACAATACTTTCCAAAAACTTGGAAACTGGCACAAATCATAATGATACACAAACCAGGCAAGGACCCACACGAAACCAAATCCTACCGACCAATCTCACTACTTCCGGTGTTCTCTAAGATACTAGAGAAAATAATTTACGACCGGATAAAACCCATAATAGCGCAGAATCAACTAATACCGGATCACCAATTCGGATTCAGAAACAAACATTCCACAATAGAACAAACGCACAGACTCGTCAATGAAATCCTACAGGCGCTGGAAACAAAACAATACTGCACGGCACTCTTTATGGACATCGAAAAAGCATTCGATAAAATAAACCACACTAGTCTACTTCAATCAGTCAGGAAACAGTTCCCGGGGCAGATATACCAACTAATCAAATCATACTTAAGCAGCAGAAGCTTCATAGTAAAAATCAAAGACACATACTCTGAAGTTAAAGAAATCAAGGGAGGAGTTCCGCAAGGAAGCGTCCTAGAACCAATTTTATACACATTATACACGGCCAACATACCAATAACTAACAATAGCAAAATACTGACGTTCGCGGATGACACAGCTGTACTAGTCAGGCACACTAACCCTGCAACAGCAGTTACATTACTACATGAACATATCACAAAAATAGAAAAGTGGCTTCAAGCAAAACAAATTAAAGCAAACCCCGATAAATGCAAACACATTACATTCACACTGCGAAAACAGAAACCACCAAACATTGTACTAAACGGCACACACATAATACAAACAAGGCAAGTCAAATACCTAGGACTCCACTTAGATATACGACTCACGTGGAAACAGCATATTAAAGTAACAATAGACAAAATACAGATGACAAGGAGACAAATGTACTGGCTAACAAGTCGAAAATCCAAACTAAGTATAGAAAACAAATTAAAAATATATAAAATGGTCATAAAACCAATCTTTTTCTTTTTTTTTTTTTTATTTATTTGTTGAAATTACAATCAATTCTCGCGTTGAGAATAAAACCAATCTGGACGTACGGAATAGCACTATGGGGAACAGCAGCAATGAGCCATATAACCAAAATAGAGGCAACGCAATCTAAAATACTCAGAACAATAGTAAACGCGCCATGGTACGTTAGAAACGAGGACATTCGGAAAGACCTGGGAATACCAACGGTCAAGGAAGAGGTTAACAGAAGTGCAAGAAGGTACAGAGAAAGAATAGCAACGCACCCAAACCGGCTGGCAGCGGAAACGGTCGACACATCAAGCATAAAAAGAAGATTAAAAAGGAAACACCCAACAGATCTCACAAGGACATAACCTAACAAACACGATGATGGTACCCCGCTGGGGGTAGCCACCCACATGTTATATTAGTATACCGCTGTAATATTTTACCAAATGTCCTACTGAACAAATTGTAAAATTCAAATAAATAAATAAAAAAAAAAAAAGAAATATGCGTGTAATACGATTTTGTTCGCGCTGTAAATAATCTTATCGGGAGTCGAGCAAGTGTAGACGACCAACGTGTCTAGTCCCTAGCAACAAATTTTATTCATTCCCTATAGGGCTGCGTGATAATTTCGCTGAGACTCCTATCGAACGAAACACGCGAAATTGCCGGAACCCCATGGAACAGTAGCTCGTAGTCTCACAAAAATTATAAGCTGTTGCGATACCTGCTCCTCGATTTATGTTTCTTTCTTTTTTAAGATTTTTGTAATTTACATAGCTACTATCTTCATTTTTCTACGTTTACCAAAGGCTAATGAAAATTAATGTCCTCGATATTAGAATTTCATATGTGATTATTTTGATCATTTTTTACTCTTTTTCTTCTTCTTTATAATATTATTTGTATTGTTGACATTAGTAGTGTAATATTCAACAATTTTTGATATTTTTGATGACATGTTGTGCATAAAAAATTGCTTACTTATATTTCAATTTTTTATATATTTTATATATATTATTCTAATCCAGCAGAAAGATGTTTGACTATAATGTTTGTTAAAAGATGCATGAAATTTTAGGTAAAACAAAGTTCTAAAGGTTCTAATATTAATAAGCACTACATTATACATATTGAATAGAAATTTAGAAAAGATAACGCTAATAAAGTGTTAACCTTAACCGTCTCTCGAAGAACTATGTATGAAGGAAGCAATTAATTTCACAAAGTTCTGTTTAGGGTTTGATAGATATAAGCGGGAACTTTGCGGAAACTTCAGTCTCGTAATAGAATATTAATGTGCTTTCAACACCGCGTGTTTAGAAAGGACATCCTTAGAAACTGCAGTATACTATGTTACTAAGAAATCTCTATGACCACCTAAAAACAAATTGTGGTGCTGTGAAATGCATGGAACCTTTCAAGATGGGATACATTAAACTAATGGAACACATAAATAGAAATAAATTGCTTTTAAAAAGTGCCTTAAATTCTGATATTTAATAATCGCATAGTTACTAATTCCAACAGTGATAATAAAGCTGTTCTCACTCATTATCACGTGTCCTCTGAAAGTATATTCTACTGCAAATATGCGAATTATCTCATGTTAATTTTAATCACATTACGCTAATGAACGCCGCGTTACGCGGTTACTCGCACATCTGTACAAACTTAAAATAATTAGTATATCATCATCATTACTGTGCATAAAATATAATCGACGCTTTGAAATTCTGTTAGCAAAAATTTAGATAGAAATTTGCTGATTTTAGTACCGCCATATTATGTTTTATAGAATAACGTTAATTATCGTTCTACATTATTTAGATACGTGCCTAGGTAATTCTAAATTAACCTTTATTGTTTCTAAAAAATGTTTTAAAAAAAATTTTTTATATTTTTAATTGCATGCATTACATACATTAAAACATTTTTATTTTAAATCTCAATAAATGATAACCAAAACAAAATGATCAAATAATTCCTAAATTTCTAATTCCAAAAGACTTAAGAATAGAAAATCTATTTTTATATTTTTAAACTTCTAAAATATATCTATATAAAATTCTTAGGACATTGGAAAATTAATTTGTAAATCCAAATGAACAAGTTCCATAAAATCAAAAGTTGTCAGTATTTTTATTACAAATCCTACTACATATCCAATACTACTATATATCCTACTACTACTATATATCCAAACCTACTATATATCCAATTAAGCAATTTGTACGTTCGACGATATCAAGTTCCCATTAGTATGGACCAAGCCAAAGGACGTCCTCCTTCAATGTAACACGTCCTATTACATTGTTACATAACAAACATTAATTACGACGCGTTAATACTAATCATGGCGACTTAGTGGACTTCAATGTTACACACGTGTCACCCAAACTGTAATCTTCGACACGTGTTTCCCATTGCACATAAGAACATACAATAGATGTTACTGTTTGTTATATAATCAAGTTGTAAGTCCTAGAAACGTAAAACGTATACTTTAATCAATGTAGCGAACTACGTGTCGAATTAACACGTTATGCATTATGCATCGTCCTCTAGAAATACCCTACCTTTAGAATCAGCAACACTACCAATGTTCTTGCGTGAATAAATATTACTCTACACAAGGCAGCCTTGTAAAATTTAATTGGCAATCTTATTACACAGTTTTGCTTTCGTACGTGTATCGAAATTTTGATCAACGTAAACTCACCCTCTATGCATGGTTTCTATGAATATACAATATATGAATTGTTCATTTGAATTTGTACGATTTAAAATTGTAATTTGCAAAATTGTGTGATACGAACAATAAAATGTTATTATTTTATTTCATCTCTATCGATAAGAATGGAAAAATGATATATACTACATATATAAATTCACATATATGTATTTATAACCTCTTTCTGTCTGAAGCAAAATTTTTTGTTCCGGAAGGTTTTACTATAAAATTGTGCTGAATTCGTGTGAAAAATTTTCAGAGTGCGAAGGATTAAAGTTAATGCATCTGCAGTTGCATCGAGATATCGATTAATTTGCGCAAATTATTCAAGTAAAATTTGTGAATTAAGGACAATTTGTAGAATTTTACGAAAAAATTGTTAACTACGGTATGTTCATAAAATAGATACACCAACCACGTTCGAAGTTTCGATCACGATCTGTCCTCGATTGTGCTTTCATTTCTTGTTATATAATTGTTACAGGGGAAGATTACGCGGTTAGAAGTAAGCACGTCGAATGCAATCCTATTTTAGTATTCTTGAACAAATACTCTTGATACGTGAGAACATTGAACGATGAGCCACGTCGAAATGGTCGATCGGTATACCACCGTTTAATAGGAATTACGTTTCCACGAATAATGTTTTCCATTTGAAATAGTGAATGAATTACTCGGCACGACCATTCAATTTTTCATTTGTTACGAATTGGAATGACTGAGTGGGAAGAGTATCTAATACAGTAGCTTCCTAAACCACGTGATAAGAAAAGGATTTATTATAAAAAATACACAGTGGAGAAGAAAGATTAAAATTGATACTTGTGTACATAAATATTAGTAACTTTTGAATTATGTATTTTTCACGATATTTGTAATAGTCATCTATTCTGATGCATACCGTCTATATTATAATTATTTGTTACTCTTGTCGAATATAATTTCATTTCACATAATGTATAGTTTTTACAAAATTACTCAGTGTGTATTTTTCACACTCTCTACGTTTAAGAATTCCTTTATCTGACACTGTATATTTTTAAACTGTTATACTTACATCAAAATTAATGTCGACAGCTGAATCTTAAGTAAATGAGAAGAGAGAAGATAAATTTGTTGAATGTATTTGTATTAATGGATAAACAAAAATGATATTAAATGTGTGTAAATATGTACGAAATAAAATAATATACTTGGTCCTAATGTGCTTCCAAGTTAATCTAAAGAAAGAGCATTTGTTAATCAGGTACAACGATCAATGTACAGTATCTTATTGAACCACTATCACTATGAACTACTGTAACGTTTCCTTAAAGTACGGAGATGTATCTACATTTCCTTCGTGAAGAACGATAATCGAATGTCGTTAGCTTAATGACACTGGATCAGCGTGTACTCTATCTGAGTGTTTCTTAATTCCTTCGCGCGAAACAAGAGCGTTGGATATATGATCTTTCAGTCTTTTAAGTATTGTAGCTAATGATAAGAGATACGAAACTACAAGAAGTACTGTCTTTGTTCATTTGCAAAAGAAAAAACGTGCGAAAACTATATTAGTTTGTAAGTAAAATTATTGTCATTTTGTGAAATTTTATGTAAAAATTATGTTGAACTGGTACAATACATGATGATCGGAGTGTTTTTTAAATTACCACACAAGTAAAACCGGCTGAATATTGATAGACATTCCATCAGTTTATAATAAATAATAAATTTATAATAATAAATTTATTATAGTAAGTTATTTCAAATTGAAACAATTTTTGTTAGAGAATATAACTATATATCTGAATATATCTATTTTTCTACTATATATTGAGGAACTCCTAATTCTATAATCACCAACTTTTATTCGCAATCTAACTTTCATTAATTTCCTTGTATGTTCACAAAGTTATAGTCCAATTATAATGAAATTTTTCTACGTGAAAAATAAAATACAGGATATAGAAACATCGTTCGACCGTTCTACTACGCAAACATAGACCGTAATCGTGGGTAGATCCAAGTGGAAAATACGGGAAAATCAACACAGAGTTAACAACATAATCAAATGCGTTTACGGGAGTCAGCTATTTTCCGTAACTGCTACGCAAACATTTTAATAGCTTTCATTAAAGTTTCAACTCTGCCAAATTCACCCTCAACTGTATAACTGTACATACTGTGTGTGTATATGTGTAAGAAACACGATGATTTGCCGCACATAAATGTTGATCATTTACCATGAAGTACTTAATTGCAGACTTGATTTTAGGCCAGGATCCTGAAGATGTTCGATAGCCTGTACAATTAGTTCGTCAGGAACTCATGGTTCGTTAAGAACAGTGGCCGACCTAATTCACCTAAGATACGCTTGGAATCAGACAGTGTGAGAGATTTAATTAGTGGAGAGAAACGTAAGCAGCTGGTTCTGGTTTCGTTCTGTGCATTATTACGTACGTGGAGTTTGAAATAAACATTTTATGAATTGATTCTAAATGGAGAATCATTCATTTCTATTGACGTATTAGTGATATGATTTTTCATATATACATACATATTTACATATATATATTTATATATACATATTTAGCATATTTAGGAGAGTTTGAAAGAAAAATTGTTTCCAAATTGGTCAAAGTAGAATATACTTTGATATAGTTATAAATAAAAATTCTTTCTTAATGACATTAAGTTTCAAGAGAGAAGCAATTAATCAATGGATCTTTCAATTATATTTAAAATATTTAGAAAAGTCTAAAAGAAAAATTATTTCCAAATTGGTCAAAAGCGTAGTACACTTTGATATAGATATAAATAAAAATTCCTTCTTAATGACATGAAGCTTCAAAGAAAAAGAAGAAAACTATGACTTATAAAATTATTCATAAAGGAAATAAAATTACTCAGTCATCTGATATAATATAAAATAACTAAATATGGTCACAAATAATATAACATATCTTAGACCAAAAATTGTAAAACATTCTTCTATGAAATAAAATATTCTAGAAATAAAAAGAATGAAATAAAAAGGTTTTGGATTAGAATTTTATAAAGAAAATATATCTTTTGCCATAATATACATTTCTCAAAGGTTGAATAACTAAATATGAAATTCGTTTGGTATTCACGTCGTACATCAAAACGGTACATTTGCATGAGCATTTCTCTTGGCAATGTGTATGGATTATAGACACGGTTCAATGTGTTCGAGTAAATCCTAATCCTGAGGATGAAATGCGAGAAACTTGCAAATATTCGTTGATTTACGTAGATCATGCATACAATTTGTAAGTCGTCCATTACCAACGTTCAATTGATGATATACAAAGATTAATCATTGATTGTCCAGGAAGATAATTTTGATTAATTAAAATTAGTAAAATATGGAATACTGGGATTTATTTAGATGATATATAACTTTTTATAATATTAAAACTTATTAGATATGTTATCCAATGATGAAAAATTTTATAAATTTCGATACTTTACAATATTTTCATACTTATTCAGAAATGCAACAATATGTTCGATCATTTACATAAAAAAGCAATACAATTCGTTCAAAGAATGAAGAGAATCCCAAACGCACAATGCAACTTCTCTATAAAACTTTTGTCGATAATATCAAAATTACGTTCATTGGGAATAACAATTACATTGGTACTTTAAAAAGTAAATCTATCAAATAAAGAAAAAGAATTATTTTTTTAAAGAGATTTATGTAAATATTCGATTAAATAAATTTTGTTTTATCTAAACTAATAAGTCCCCAGTTCTTTTCTTTTTATTCTGGAGATATGGACTATCTTCTAACGAAATTATTCGAATTAAATTCTGATTAACCTAAGCTCATTCAGGAAATCTCGTCCCAATCTATGTGCATTGCAGTTCCAACAATTTATTACAGCCACGAGAGATATGATTGCACCCTGGAAATGAAACTCCCATGAAAGATATAAGATTTTTTAAATGAATATGACTCTACGACTTGCTGACCTGAATACGAACACATCCGTGTGCTTACACTTGCACCCTTGTCATCGTTATGAATCTTTGAAAAAATGTCTCTGTACGATAATAAACATCCCCGAATCTTGAGGAAAGAGCAGATTTTACTTTCTTGGCACGAATATTGGTCCAAATTTTCACGTTATAAATCCACAGAAATTCTTAGCTTAAATCATTCATTAATCCTTTCATATATGTCGATATCTTTATTTTCACTATTAAGTAGCAACAAATGACGAAAACCCCCAATGTTTGTTGTAAAATTATCCTCAAAGAAATTTATCGTCTTGAATCAAGCAAAACCTCGATTCACTCTCTTTCGATCCACTTTCTTACTTCTCTTTAAAACTGTATAATATCGCAAAAGCTTCGTATTACCGTGAAATGTGATTAATTACTGCAAATTACCAATTTAGAATTTTGTTACCTTCATATCCATGTCTCTTTAAATATTCTTCATTTAGTTTCGTTATAGAGTCAGTCAGGAAAGTCTATATACATTCATCGATTATGACATTATAACATTAAAAAGCACTATGTCACAATATTATGTATATCTACATATCAATAGAAAGTCGCCTTGAATTCACTCAATATAGTAATGGATTTCTAACAAAAATTTCAAAAATTGAAACATTTAATTCACAAAAATTTTAGGATAAAATTACACCAGAGATTACAAATGTTATCAAGTCCAAGGTGGGAAATCTATATTGATATAACGTTAAATCTATTATTATAATACTAAATGTGAGTATGATAAAGGTGAAAATGAATAAATTGTTACATTTTAACAATGTGTCAGAAAAATTCTTAAAGCTAAAATTTCTACGATAATATTTTACATTTAAGGGTTGTATGTAAACTTTTGTGACTGACTGTACCATACGAAATAGGGAGGGAAACCGAGTACTTGATTTGCAAACTTCAATTTAATACAAAATTCATCAAACGTTTTGACGAGTGCAGTTACAAGTAGTTTGTTCAAAAAAATTACTCCATCCCATGTGGAGAGATATTCGCGAATCCAATTAGACGAGAGTAGGATGCCAGGAAAAATAAGGAAATATTTAAATAAAGAAATATCTGAACGTAATCCGAATCGAAGTAGATTTTTAAATCGACTGGAAAGACGACTAAAGTGACGTAATAGAAGCACGACTAGTTTGGTGAACGAACTGGATCGAAAAAAGTTCCAGTACCTAATAATAGAGTTCCCCCGGAACTTAATCGACTGCACGCACTCGATTTAACATCAACGACATGACTGTACGTCCCATAAACGACAAAGTTCTGCAATTGTGCATGAAAGAGAAATAACGACGGCGAATTTGGCGGTTTCATTAAGGCAAAGTGGCTCGGTAAAACGAATACCGACGACGCGACGGTTTGCTAGTTGGACGAAAGTGGACCTGCTTGTGCTATCTAATGTCCCAGCGTGATAATTTTAAAGATGAAATGGGACGATTGTTAACTTTCGCTGAAATCTAATCGTGTAGGAATATGAGTATTATTCCCAGTTGGTTTGATGATGTTCTTTTTTTATAGTTAATGTAGCTTATAGCTTTAAATACAATTATATGAATTTCATGTTTTTTCATTTAACTTCTGTCTTTAAATTGGTACAGAGTGCAAAAATTAAGAAATTCAAGATTCGAAGATTCAAAGATTCAAAGATTAAACAATTTCAATATTAAAAAATTGAAAATATATAAAATTTAAATGTCCGAAAATTTTAAGATTCAGAAATATGAAAATACTATTGTAGACTTAAAATTTGGAGTTACTCAGAATCATTATTTCTTTACTTTCGCGTTGAATAAATATAAATATTTTTCATAGTTAACACACATATATGCAATTAGTTCCTCCGTTCTTATAACATTCACTTAACTTCAATGCATTCTACAAAGTGTTTCAAACATTCTATATTCTATCCGATATACGCGTGTAGACTTACCAAGCATAGGAAAGAAATACGAACAAACTCAGGAGAGAGGGAACATCTTTATTGAGATAAAATACGTTATATGAACACGGAAACGCAATCTGCATAAAATGATAATGGGCATTACAGAACCGCGGAGAAATAAAAAGAAGGAAGAAGAAAATGTATTTTGCAAAAGTGGCGTAGAATGCGGAAGCTTTACCTGGAATTCTCCGTTATGAATAAAAACAGCGGTGTATTTTACACAACCACGAGACTCTCATTCGTAAAACTTGCAAATTCGATTCCGCGCTGAGTTTCGTTCACGTTCATTAAGGTGCAAAATGAATTTTTAAAACAGAAAAGATGTAAAGCGCGTTGGTGGATAGAAGCTTGTTTAAATACGATCATCCTGATTATATATTAAACTAGACTTAGCAAACCACTGCGAATCTCGTTTTTATTACAGTTTTAATATGATAAATGCAGTATAATTTCAGGAAAATGTAGAACCACCGAACAGTAGAATCATAATTGCCACATCCCTCATTTCATTCAAATCTACTCGACTAAAACTTTTAGTGTAGAATCTTCGCTTCGTGTAAAATCGCGCGTTTTCTAAATTGTGGATTTATCTTTGCCTGAATTAAAAAAGCAATAATATGAAATTGAATTAATTAATTTTTTAAATGTAGAATCTAACGAACGACAAATGATAGTACCTAAAAAGAATGATGATAATAATATAGTCTCAAATAGAAGCTGTAACCAAATTCTGACAATTTTATGCGCACATCTTCAAATAAATCAATCCTCGACTTATTGCTTTGGCAATATTACCGCTGGTTTCATAGTAATATGGAACTAAGGGAACATAGTTTCAAGAGGAAGCAATAGTGTACAAGATCGCATATAGTCTCAAGTTTTACGTAATAAAGGAGAGTAATATGGGGTCAACGAATTAAGTCCTAGGCGGTTGCCAGTAATCTTATGCTAATCGCTTGTAAAAGGAGTTAGATTTACTTCTAGGGTGCGTCGTGATGCTATTCGTTGTGGTGCAAAGCCATATATCGTTAAAGTTGGCCAATCAACGTTTCCTAGCTGTGTTTCCGTAGTTCACAGAGTGTGTTGCTTCGAGGAAACGTAACCACGATATGTTGAAAGATTAAAGTTAACTCAAGTGCATTTATGCTATATCCTAGACATATATTTCGCAAACGTGGTTCCTACGTCACGGGATTTCGTATCCACAGGATGGATTTCCTGCGGCTTCTTTCATTTCTAATCGCAATGTTTAGGGAACATAATTAAGCTACTGTTTCGCGAGTGCTATTTGTTAATTATTTACAGATGAAAATTTAGCAGAATTTAATTATTTTGGTAAACGTGTGTATGTTACTACATTAGTACGAGTCCATTTAAAAGTAAATGAAATTTGTACATTTACTAGGTATATACTAATTTGATAAGAGAATGTGTTCACAAGTAACGCAATTAAAAATTTTACTAGTAAAATCATGATAAAAATACATTCATTGTCTATTTCTAATAAATGAATATATTCATTAGAAATAGAAAACATTTATATATTTGCCAATATTTTCATTAAAATTTCCCGTAGGTATACATATAGTGCAGACTATAAGTATTAGGATAATTATTCATCGAAAAAAGTTTAACAAATTTCACTTTCTTATACATTAATTGACACGTAGAATGCGAGTGGGAAATAATCAGAAAATAAAAGAAGAAAATTCTATTTATGTGAAATATCAATAAATGTTTTAACATTGATGGTCATCTATTTATGCTCAATAATCAATGTATATCTTTGATTACGCTCTCATTATGAGATATAGATTCTAAAAGTAATTTTGTAACCTCTACTTCGTGTGAAAAACTAGTATGCGAATTGAAGTATTCTTTAATTTGATTGTTTCATTCCAGATTTAAAGAAAAAATAACGAATGTATATTTTATTTGGAGTTTCGGAATATACCTTTGATATTGATGACAAATGTAATATACGATATATGCGATGGTAAATAGAATACGATTCACTTCCTCCCGACGTTCAAACAAAAAAGGGGGAGGTAGGATGATTCAAAAAGTTATCTCATTAAAGTTAATTGCAAAGATCTACGAGTGGCACTCGTCTCGTAAAAAGTTCAACTCATAACAAAATCTTAAACTTTCCCGCTAAACTTCTTGTAGCGATTCTGGCGAAGCGTTTCATCCGGCGACAACAGCCAGTTTTTCTTCGTTGAGTACACAATTTCTCTAACGAGTACACGGTTCAAATTAATTTTTTCCGGATATAATCGAGATATTCTCTTTCCTTTAAAAACTTGATAACAGTATATCAAGCATTAAAAGAAAAAGGGAAGAGGAATAAAATTAAATTTTCATTTTTACCTCTTAAACGATTAACAACTAAAACTTTCAGAAGTTGGAAAGTAAACCGAAGATTCGAGAAAAATACGCAATTAAATCGCGCTGGAAAAGTTTACTAAAAATTTCTTCCACAATGAAAACACAGCTTCTCAAACATCAGCAATTATATGCATATGACGTCTTTCTTCTAGTGAAAAATTCCTCTCAAAAATTAAATCGTATATATGGAAATGAATATTACGAAAGAAAGCACGCCACCAGATAAAAGCTTAACGAGGCAGAAATTTTTTCTTGAAAAATATTAATTGATAAAATATTGATTTGATGGTGCCGGTAGGCACAAATTTTCAAAAAAACACATTTTTTTTTAAGTTGATAATGTTTAGATGTAAGACCAATTAGATATAACTGATATTAACGATCCGAGATTACGCACTAACATGGAGACTAATTTTAAACATTGACATCCATCACTCCAGAAAACTGGGTCGCTTTTAATTCGATATGAAAGGAGGTTACGAGGTTATGTGGTTTTAATCCTACTCGATGATTCGCGGGTTTATTAACGTTTTATGAATTTCTCGGTCAACTACGTCAAGAAAGAACCTGTTAAACCTGAACCTGAAAATTTTATGCTTTGATAAAAGCTTAAATACCGTTTGAAAAGTTATGATTGCATTTAAACGAGATGTGACGTGATCAATTGATCAATGAGGTTTTCGATTTTTAATGAAACTCGTTTGTAAACTATGTATGATTATTAAACAGAACTAATTTAAAAAGTAATGCTGTAAAAAAATGGAAATATATAAATAAAAAAGTAAAAGATGAAAGGAAAGGCATACACACGTGTATCGAGTGTACATGAAATAATTAATCTAGAAAATACCAATTAAATTTTTATCAATGTTACTCTGTGTAATAAAGTTTCGAACAGATCAAGTTAAAATAAATATTTCATAAGCATTTCTATTAACATGTATTCTTAGAGTACATTACGTTTCTTCATAACGTGAAGCTTCTTTACGATCAATGATACAATATGACGAAGTATAATTTACGATACTCGAAGATATAAAATTTTATTGTACTCTCAATATGTCCCATTAGAAATCGATATTCGATGAACAAGCTTCATGCGCCGCTATCTTTAATTAATATTTACAAGACACGTACCAGTTGCAATAAAATATAAATCCATGCAAAAAAATTTCATTCGTGCGCTTTTTAACTGAGTTTTTTTTACACGAATCTAATTATACAACATGGGAGGAAATGATTCACGGAAAAGCTTTCGTTTATTTAGTAATTATGATACTATCTGCGATATAAAATATAAAAAATTTGATAAAAATGTATTACACATTCAAGGTCGAGATATTATGTTATTACTTCAAAACTAGAAGTGAATGAGAAACTATAAATTTCTGATAAACTTCCTATTCATTGTTAATGAACTTGAAAAACTGTCTTAATTATTTCTTTCAAATTGCTGAAGAGGGGGAGTGGAAAAGCTTGAAACTCTTTTCCTACTACATTAATTACTTAGTTACTTTCTAATTGGAAGGAATGACGTATAGCAAATAAAGAGAAAACTATTAAAATTTCATACACGGTTCCTAAAAATGAAACACATGTTTGCACTTGTTGCTTTCATGACATGTTTCAGTTTCGTTCCTCTTCACACTTTTTATGTTACTACACCCACGCTAATAATGAATTTCACGACTCACAGGTAGACAGCCGAATAGTAATTTTGAAAAACGAAAATTACGTAGGAAACTGGTAAAGACTACCAAAAAATTTTGGAAAAGAAAAGGCATTAGAAATTTTCTATATCGAAAATTTAGTTAAATAAATTTTAAAGATTCCCTAATTTCTGCTATGTAAATTATTTTCTCTCAGTCATTTTATTACTATGTTTACGATCTTCACTTTAATTATTATTCAGAACCTTGTACCACTATATTTTATCAAATAATCTAACAGATACAGTATATTCAAACTCTAAAGAGACTAATTTCCGCATGAGTGTATAAGAAACAACGAATCATAAACTTGTTAGATCTTTAAATGCAAGAACAATCCTCCATCTTTCCAAAGGTTATACAAATTTTAGTCTTACAATGCAATAAGATAATAGTAACTCGTAACTGTTGAAAGACATGTAATTCCCTTATCAGAGACCATAATAAAATATTTTAATATATAGTTATTCATTTCTGGTTATTACTAAACACATTCTAACATCATCAAGGCATTCTATATCGTATAATTATAGAAGGTGTAACTTTCTCAAATCAAAAGATACAAGTTTTAATATTAAAAGCTGTATTACAAGAAATATTTTAGAATGAAACTCACCGAAACTGCGACGAGGCCCTGTTGTTGCCTGTACCGTAAAAGGTTGGTAACTGAGCGATTCTTGTTTCGTATGTTTGAAAAACATGTCCTACAGTAGCAGCCTTGAAAGTCAATACTGTTTTCGTAACTCACTGTATGTTATCTATAAGTACATATTTACCGTTATTTCATATTGTAAATTTCATTCTGAAAAAGAAATATAATAGGAAAATAGAAATGGATACTGATATTTAAAAAATTGTCATTAATATTTCTTCTATAATAAAATAGAATAAAAATGTGAATAGTATGAGGAAAAGAGGATATTATTTCGCCAAACGAGAAGTGATGTGATGAAATTAAAATCATGTGACCGTGTCAATGTATAGGTTAACGGAAGCAAAATACAATTTATTACAAAAAATATCCAAGAGAACAAAAGCAGGATTTGCTCGGAAATCTAATTAACGTTGCAGCTAAGCTCATGTACAATCTTTTCTTGTACTCGTCTTTGTACATTTGTGTAACATGTATACAGAATATGTAACTAACTACGCTACTTTTTGAATGAGATTTCACTTTTTTTGTTAAGAATAATGGTTTGTTAAAAATCTCATAAATGCTATTATTCATATCATTTAGTAGCATTATTTTAGTAGTATTCAAATAATTTTCTGTTAAAAAGTTCTTCGTCATCTATGTATGAAAGTATTATTCAGATTATGTTTGTTCCCCGTGAAAAAAGATATATCGAAGTAAGATAAAAAATTTAAAGTTTGTTTTAGGTTTCCATCAGCGGATATACACTCCCGCTCAAAAATCATACATCTCCTATTTTTCATAAGATTTTGATACGTGGTATGGATTGTGGATTTTAAATTCTATATACTTTTTAATAAAATTGGAAATTTTTAATTTTCTTAGATTTTTAATACACTTAATACATTGGCAGCATACTTTCGTCTAAGTAAATTAAATAAATTTTATCTTAGCTACCTTATCACTTTTCTAAGACAATTTATCAAGTTAAATGAATTATTACAAGATATTTCGTCTAATTGTGGTCAACATTTAATAACTGCCCTAAAACTTTTCGCAGAAAGAGAGAGAGAGAGAGAGAGAGAGAGAGAGAAAGTGTATCAATGAAATAAATCTAAAAATCCCTTAAAACTCCATGAACATTATTAGAATCCGAGCAATATCCGATAAATGGCAGGGGAAAAGTATTTGTCGTTGAACCGGTAGTGCGAACGATTCCCCATTAAAGCTCAAGATTTCTCGGGAACTTGAATCGTTTCGCTTCCCTACGACTTCCGCTGTGCACCCCCTTGCATCCATTTGCATTCAATTCCATTAATTGCGAACCTCTGGCCGGAAGAACATTCCCCTTGTGAGTGGAATTAAAAAAAATCCTCTGAAGATTTCGAACACGTTCTGGCACCGTCGCGACTTAATGCGAGGCTCACGTAGTAAACATTGCCTCGAAAAACGCCGTTTCCAACGATTACGATTTATCGCGTTAAACTCCGGGATTACGTATGCACTACTGTTCTCCAAGAGTATGGTTCGCGTTTATCACGCGTCCTTTTTAACATCAAGTTAGTTAGAACGGCGTCTGTTGTATTTTCTTTTTGAGGTAACCGCAAAGTTAGATCATCCTTGCACAACAATTTATCAACTATTAGGTAATTTTACTAATTAACTGTAGATTGACTCGTATGAAACGTTGTTCCTTTAAAATTGGAATTCGATCAGGTACTATTACTTACTTTGTCAATTATCAATTGCATTAAAGAAGAAGGAACACCTTATAGATTACACATATTCAATATTCAGATTTATATAGTAATAAAAATATCTATTATATAATAATGAAAATATTTCACTATAAAAATGGACCATGAAAGTTGTTAGGAACATAACAGCATTTAGGAAACGTTAAAGACATCTTTTATTCTAACTAGAAATTTTTTTAAAATTATTTTAGAAGGAACTACAATAATCCGATTCTAAACATTTTTTAATCGTAGAAATAATAATCCTTATAAATTTGGGATAATGAAATTAATGACTAATTATTGGGTAGAATTTTGCAAGAGAACCCAGATGCAAAAACGTTCCTTTTTCGTAATAAACCTTAGTGTGGAGTAATCAACGAGGTAGAAAAGGCACCTACGGCTTTGTATTGCAGCTGTATTCTCGCAAATGATCCTATAACATTTTCCTTAACATGCATTTATAGTGATTACGCAAGTTTGGTGAATAAAAGTAGAAAAAAATAATACTTGGTTTCCGATTGGATGACTGGACGATTATCAAAGAGAATTAGTGGGTTTTTATTTCTTTGTTAATGTTTTAAACGTATTAGAAATTCATTGAATCGAATTAAGAATTATATATATTTAGGATTATTATATTATTATATATTAATTATTATTATATTATAAGATTAAGAAATGTCTTTTAGAGGAGTTGTATATTTTTGATGTATTCTTTCTTAGAATCAGCCACTTCCTCATGCTCATAAAACCATAATTTGTCATATAATCTTGTACATCTAGATTCAAATGCGAATTCTAATATAATATAATTTTCAGCAGTGAATTCTTGTTAAAGATAATCGACGTAAAAGTTATTTGTAAAGCAATTCTCCAATAAGAGTTCGTAAGAGAGCCAATTCTGAATATAAATGGAGCGTAGCTTTAAAAGTGAAAGTGTAATTTACCAGAAGGAAATGCAGTGATTCGAAGCAGAAGGAACTACTCGAAGATAAATTCGAAGCTGGAGGAACAGCTCTAAAATAAATTCGAAGCATCTGGCATTAGATGCTTTCGCATGATACTATTGGATACACATGGCATGCATCATTTAAATCTATGGCTTTGCCATTCCGTTTGGTGTGCGAATTTATGATAACTTAAGTTAAGAATATGATCTCCCATCGACGAAGCGTATACTCGGAATACAGATTGAGTGTTCGGGGAAATAAGATTCGAACGACATCGTGATTCCGTCTGGGAAATGGAGTAAGGAAATTTCTAAAGCAATTTCCTTCCTCAAATGGAACAAAGCGCACCGGTGTTAAAATCCAACGCGCTATTCTTTTATTTTTATTGATTTTCTTTAAGAGACTGATCAAAGTTCTCAAGAACCAACATTCTCAAGAAATATTGTAATAATCTTCATGAGTAAACTGAAAATTAAATCGTGAATTATTCTTTCATCATCCTGGTAGTTCTGCCAAATATTTCATGATGAAAACTACGCTTTGGGAACTTCTCTGACAAAATAAAACTATTCAGAAATTCTTCAGCTCCACTAAGGTTTCGTGAGATATTTTGTGATTAAAAATATTCGAAAATGCTCGGGTTCTCTTGACTAAATTATTGATGTAAGATATTTAGAAAATACTAGATATTCATATTTCAATATTTGGAACCATTTTAACTAATAAGCTAGAAATTTATTTTTTAATACAAGAAATAAAGATCTTTGAAAATATCATGAAATTGTTTTGTCATAGGTACAATCGTTAATATTGGAAGAATTCCAATTAATATTGGAAGAAGAACGAATGGTTAATTTATTTAAATTTCGAATTATACACATAATTATATTATGTTAATAATGTAGTATCATGGACAAAAAGGCCTAAGAGATATCCGGTAAACCATGAACAATGTCGCGAGAGCCGAGGCATCGTCGGGCCCATCAATGTGTCGTCGGTCCTTCAATTGAATAGGTTCGTTGAAAAGGCCTAAGTGACCCTGGCCACGAGTGGTTGCGGAACACGTGCGTGGTGGATCTAAGAAAAGACAAAGGGATGCTAGAACAGTCAGTGTCAGTCGAGAAGCCAGAAAGTGTGAATCGAGAAGTCAGAGAGTGAGAGTTGCGTTGTCGTGAGAGTGTGGTCCGCGTGAGAGAGAGAGAGAGAGAGAGAGAGGGAGAGCGTTGGATACGTTGTGACAAGAGTTGCTAATTAACTATTTAGTTGTCTAGATTATAGTGCGTTATTGTGATTAGTTCACGTTAAACAACCATCGTTCTTCTGTTTAATCGACATCTGTACAATCCATTCATTGTAAATAAATAATCACAATATATATTTACGATATAGCAATATAATTATATAATTTATTATATATATAAGTTAATTATAATTATTAATTATAAAACACTGAAAGGAAAAGCTTGATTTCTTCGCTGAATGTGAAACTTTATTCCTCAATTACAAACATTTCAATTTTTCACATACAAAGCATTTGATTCACAAAAAACGATAAACTATCGATGCAAGTTATTCGTGGCTTTTACTGAGCTTCAAGCTCGGAATAGCTTTTTACCAAGTTCTACCGAATAAATTTCAAGGGAAATATGTCGTCGTACTTACAAAATCTTGTGATAGTTTTTGTTTGAGAATTATGGTGAAAACTTTATTGGCAACCTCTATGTTGGAGGATCGTAAAAAGATATTTTTAATGGAAAATGATACTTCGTATTTTTGTAAAAGGAGCGAAGGAAAGTTACCAAAAAGCGTTCAGTAGAAATTTATTTTGTCTAGATTTCGAACAGACAGCGGTTCTCGGCTTTCTTTATTGCATGTTTGCGTGACGCTGGTTACATCGATCTCCTAAACCTCTCCTAAATCTCTCGAACTGTACACTTTGTTTTTTCTGTAACCTGCTCTTTGTATCTTTAATCTTTTAAATTATGTCATAAATTTTCTCAAGTTTCTAAATTCTTAATTTTATTCCTTAATGTAGTTAAAAAATCTTGTATGATGAAAGATTGTGTCTACTAAATTTCTAAAAATCACACGACTATCAAAATGTTAAAAGGCAAAGATTTTCCTACATATATTTGTTGAAACGTTTTTCCAAATTCATATCAATCGAATCTCTAATGAATTTCGAACATCACTAATTCTTTTAAACAAATGTAAGAAGTAAAGATATTTTTAGTGCTCTACATTCTCCTTATTTCATATGGTGGCTAATTAAGTCTAGAATTAATTTATTAAAAGCACTGTACTACAAAGAAATAGAGAAAGCAAGTATTCATGTTCTTATATTTCCTCCTTGAATATGAAAATATTATATTTCTTCCCTCCTTGAAAATTTACAGTTTTTAACTAAAATTCATCAAATCGTTGTCGCAACTAGCATATAGCTATCAGATTCTATGTCTATAAATTTCTATTCATCGACGTCTATCAAATTCTACTGTCAGCTTGACCAACAGATGCGTGTAATTTCATTAGAATTCGAGAGTACAATTTCGATCGATTTCCTCTTGGTAAGCAAAACCAGTACGGTTGAAAACACGTGTTTCGAGAACACTACACAGTCGTAAATCGACCATCGTCATTTGGTCATTGATAAAGGCCGCAATCCCGTTACGAGTATTAATCGAAACCAGAATCCCTTTCATATCGACTCCTATCGAGCACTCAGATTCAAATTTTACCCACGCCTCGATCAGATATCTTTTAGCAAACGCAAATAGACTGTATGCGACTGTCGAATGGATGAAAGGCTCACGAACTATCAATAAAGTTCATACTCCAGTGAATCATCAAATAAAACACCTACGTTCTTGTAATTAACATACAAATATACTTTATCACTGTTAAATTCAAAGATCAAAAATGCTCAATGAATAAACGAAGAAAAAACGGCCAGAAAACGTTGTTGTATATTAAGAGGTACCATTTTTTTTTTTTTTTTTTTTGAGAAATTTTGAACGATTCAGGTGACAGATGACAACAGGTACACTTTTTGTAAGTTTATTGATTTACTAGTTAGAAATATACATATATGTTTGTGCTAATTTGTATATCTGTGGACATAGTTAAAGAAATAAGACCCATCAAATACTGTACTTTGCATATTTTATATATTTCCGTAGACTATGCACATTCTATACATTTTTGCATCTTCTAATTTCCCGTAAATGCTTTTAAATGTTTATATAAATATAACATAGGCTCAATTAAGAATAATTAGAATTGCATTTGATGCTTTTCAATTAGAAGAATACAAATATAAAATTAGCGCTATATTATAAAAAAATATTTAATGTTTATTAATCTTATCGAATACAGTAAAACAAAGAAATCTGTACTAAATGATTTTGCTGTGAATTTAAAGTTAGAGAAATCTGAAAATGTAATACATTGAATAAAGAGTCAAATTTTGTAATTAATTCCAGGAAATATTTCGCGCGGAATGATATATGCGCATGCACGCTTTGGTAAATTATAGCATCATTTTAATTCATTTAACGGAAATCACAAATCGTCATAATGGAAGCTATAAGTGACGTAGCTACAATAGAACGTCCACATAAACTGTTGTTTGTTCGCTAAATAATTAAATTGACGACTTCGTGATTTGGAAAAATTCCACGTTGTTTGTACTGAATAAGTATCATTGTATCAGGCCGCTAAATTCACGGACATTTCCGGTTAATTTACAGGATACAGAGATATGGTATACATGTACCGTAATTAATTACGTCTCATGAATTTATTTGCCCAAAAATGTGTCCAATGGACCAGAGTAACGATGACCAAAAGCAACGAAACTGACATCTTCGATAATTTATTTTTTAGTTACGTTCGGAATATTGCGACAAATTCTGAAATTTTTATTTGTTAAAATGTACTTTATAACAATGATTTCGATCGATTCATTGTAATTTCGAATAATGCGCTATAATGATTAATACTTCATTTTTTTAACTGATTTTCACATAAATTCAAAATATAAATTAAAGCTTCTAAACCAAATGTTAAATTTGACAATTTTTATTTAGTCTATAACCAGCATTTTCTGTGCTTCGCTCATAGTACAATGAGAAATAATGAAACATGTAAAATAATGAAATAAATGAAAATAATGAAATAAAGAAAAGCCCTTGAATATGATTACGGAATTATAGAAGGTTTCAAAAACTGCTATTTTCTGCTTTCGGTTTAAGTCGGTTAGGGTTCGGTTTGGGGTTATAGTTAGTATTTATACATATATATTGCAGTTACATTATATCATTCCATTAATATACGATCTAACTAATCAAAACCAGATATGCCAAAAGCTTTGCATCAATGCAGATATTAAGGAGCTAATCCTAGGAATACCCAAATGAATTTGGAATAATCACATACGTTTTTACGTACTATGATTACATTTGGAACATATGTAGGACCTGTATAACTATAATTATACTGCTTCAACTCCTCAAAATTAATATTTGTATCAAATATTTAAACTGGCAAATGTTCAAAGCACAAAATTCTAAGTTTTCGAATTTTTCGATTCGTTATTATCAAATAATATCACGATTCTATTGCTTTTACGCATTAGATTACTACTTGGATCGTAACAAATTAATCACAACAGGTTAGATCGCGACAATGTCTTTATTTGAATTTAGAATTCAAATAAAGGGATTTGGATTCTAATAGCGCACAAACGGTGCAAGAAATTCCCACTTCTCACCTACAAAAACTGAAATTTCCCTCGGCTACGTAAAAAAGATAACTCGTAACTTAATATATGTATAGGTAACTCAAAAGAATTTTTATTTACAAACCAAAATTCGCAGAATAAAATTTGATGTTAACCACCATTATGAGCCTGTACTCCTGGAGGAGATCAAGTTTTTTCTTGGATAATTCCACGAAGGGAATAAAACCTTTTTTCCCTTCCATTTTTCAGCAAAATTGACGCGATGAAAACATTCTGAATACTTTAACGCGACGACGTGACATTTTCGTTTCACGAACGACTGTGTTAATGTATGTACGTCACATATGTACATATCGTGGTTGCTTTCCTTTTTATGCTTTACTCCCTCTAGGGAAAGTACGAATACGTGGAATTAAGCGAAAAAAGTAAGTCCGCAGACTGATTCAGCCGAAGGAAAACGATCGCCACGATCTTTCGTATAAGAAAAGAATTATTAGAAGGACAAGGAAACTCGGTCCATCCACCGAGGGTTGAACTTTGATGGACGACTGAAACGTGCACTGACCAATAATTTTTTTTCCCTCAGTCGATCTGATAATTTGAATTCCTTCTTTGGGGACTGGGACCTCTCAAAAGGATCAAGAAATGTGGAACTGGAATGCAAAGTTTGGATGGCTATAAAATATACAGTGACGATCTTGTGAGAAATAAACAGGGTGTCCTATATTTTACTGTACAAACTTTATCCGTGTATTCTATGGATGAAAATGGGACTAAAATGTCAAGTAACGAAAGGTCGATTAGTGCTTCATTATTCATGTTATAACGAAAATATGAAAGGCGACAAATATGTAGGTACGTCGAACTTCTTCCTCTTAGTTTTAATACAGGATAGGGCAAGATACATAATGTTTATGGTACGTGTTGGTATAAAGTACATAAGAGCCGCTTAATGAAAAAGTGCTACAAGTAAAAAGGAATTGATTATTGGATAATGAGGAATAAAGTAAAAATTTTGCAGGGAGTTGAGCAAGCGATTCTCACTTATTCTACTATCCATCGAAAACTAATGAAGATATACCACTTCTGCAGTAAACAGAATAAAGGTTGCGTTTTCAAGATGTGGTGTTAAGCCAAATAGTAAAAAATTTCACTTACACCACTTTTGCATTAAACGGCGTATTTATTTGTTGCTTTTGCGCATGATTCTATCGTACTTACACGCAAAGAAATTAGGCAAAGTCATCGTGAAATTCGGTCTACAGTAAATTCAATATAACGCCGATGACTTCACATTCATAAAGATAGACGACATTTCGAAATGCACACGTAAGTATAGATAAAATAAAACTTACATATACAGATTTGGTTTTCACATTTTTATGATAACTTTCTAATGAAGCATTCATTTAACTTTTTGCTACATGCCATTTTAGTTTTATTTTTATTCGCAGAGCATACTGGCAAAGTTTATACACTAAAGTGCGGGACGCTATGTATGTTGCGTGAGTTGTAAATCGCCGTATAAAACGAATGATGAAGGAAAGATTCAGTGGCTCAAACTAGACGTAGTCAAAGTATAATAAAATCGCATTAGTGATTCCGCTTTTTAGAGGCGCCCTTTTTATTTTTAAGCTAACTCTACGTATAGGATTTTAATGCTTGTTGTAGATAAAGTTTTTAATAAAAACTTATGAAGGAAATTGCAGGTTGTAGAAATGGATTAAGGAATTTTTATTTGGCATTTCTCAGACAAGTTTTAACAACTTTAGATGTAATTTCACAATTTTCTCTCATGAGTGACACATCGTCAAAAAGTTTTTAAATTATAAGTTCGTTGATACGTTTACAGGAATTTTTTCTAATAATCGCCTGAAAACGCAATATAAGCGGTTTTATTATTTGCTTGTGCTTCGAGTTGATTGCAAAATCTCCAGAATGTCTGAGAAAATTTCAAGCAAAAAATTTGCTGAGGCATGAGAAGTATTTGCGCGTTCCAACTTTTCTACATAATACTCTCGTGGCATACCTGTGCGTGCACCTGCGAGAATGGCGAAAGTCATTAAGCTCTATTTTTTATGACACCCATTTCTGGTCGTAGTCGCGTGAATTATGAAGATGTTGAACACTGAAGCGTACAAAACTTCGTGGAACCATGATCTACACAGAGATCTGTGAGTTGCTGCAAGTTGACTATCTTGAAAAGCGACGAGAGCAACGATTTTTTTTATTATTATTATTTATCTATTTTTTTACGTATTTTTTACATTGTTTGTATTTTACCATTAAATTACATACACACTCATAATCTAATAATCGCTGTATTTACCACCATTCGTTATTAAATTATTTAACAAACCATTACTTGTAAGTTATCCACACTGTGTTTATAAGAACTTTGTCTGAAGAATTTGCCCGTCAACTTCCAATTAAAACTGCTGTAATATATCCTTGTCAGTATTCCTTGCCAGTGATAGAATTCTCCTGTACCAGATCAGAGAATTGAGGTAGTAAAACTTCCAAGCGACCACTGCACGATTCAAGATCCACGTTCTTCTTCCTCCGTTTTACTTTTTCTCCTTTCTTCGAGTTGAAACGAATTCTCGATTTAAGAGATTCGATCGAAAAGGATGGAACGTTAACGATACCTCGTTTGCTTTGTAAGAGTAAGTACAGATCGCTCGTTGAGAAGAGATTAAAAGCCCATTCTCGCTGTCTGTCTGGGAGATTTAAGTCAGCCTCAAGCTCAGTACGCGAAATCGTTCGCAAAACAAAAAGATTCCCGTCAAGCTGTTATAAATCTATCGAACGGAAAAATCGTTCGATTGGCAAATGTTCATCAACTGAGCAGCAATTACGAAATAGGAACTCAATAAATTTTTCTCTTGAGAATACAAACTGTACACGATTAAGCGGGGATCTTTAAAGTGGTCTAAAATGAAAAACATATAAGAGAAAATTAAATGGCTCGAGATACTTTTAGTTATTTATACAAGTAACTTTCGATTAAAGTAATTGCAATATCGGATTGGATTCAGTTCGTTTAAATTTAAATACACGAACTTTTCGATATAGATCAGTTTCTTTAGGTTCTTTAAAGGGATAGATCAAGTTAATGTTTAAAAAATACCAAATTTCTTAGGAGATTATTTTTAAGTGGAAAGAATTTATTTACACGATTTTTCAATTTTTCACCGGAATAACTTTGAGATAAAAATATAAAAGCAATTTGCGTCGAAAGTAATAAAATAGTAACACATTGGAGCAAAAATAAACTTTTTCACGGAGAAATGGTATTTCATTCATTTATAGGTCAAATAAAAATTAAAGTATTAAGTAAAATGGTTTTATGGAACAGAACGATCTTCCCATTTAATCAAAGATTCGAATAAAGGAATTACGATTAAATTCTTGCAATTAATCGTATTTTTTCTACATCATAATGCATGAACGATGATTGTCTTTTTTGAAAAAAATTGTTAAGAATCCTCCGTTTCGCAATACGGGAACAGAGGTTTTTGCCTCCAATTATTTTCCAGCGATTCATTTGCTCGCCCTTCATTTATTCCCGCGTTCACATGGCATTAAGGATTTCTTTTGTTCCTTACTTGATTCTCTTCTGAAACGCACAGGATGCTGCGTCGCTATGGAATTCTATTCTACGAGTTTTTCTTTTCTCCTATCGGAGGAATAAACACAACCACATTCGAAATTGTGCCATGGAATTGTTATTGAAAAATAGTTTTTTTCGTTTTTCGCATTTCCATACAAATTGGAAGTGTTGCCGCATTTTCGTTAGAAACAATGTGAAAAATAAATGGTCGAATAACTGGTTTTGATGAAAAGAATTTTTGTAGAATATTGTAGATGCTGGAATAAAGAAAAAATCACTATGTTCAAACAAGATAAATCTTCCTACGTTGATTGCTAGTAGAACGATAGAATAGAAGTTTTAATGAAAATGTAGAAAAATTAATCAAATCGTGGATTACTGTTGTTAATGAACATTTTATGGATGTTCAAGTGGAAAAGTAATTATTTATGAAAATGTAAAACGTAAAATTCTAAACGTTGTTCCACATAATTAATAAAACACTTAAATAGCGTTAAACTTAATTAATTATGACAAAAATACTGTATAGAATTTCTTGATAGAAACACAGGGAGAACAAAGCGCTTCATGAATCTCACTTCATGTATCGAATTAAATGTCTGGAAGAAATTCTTCACTTAAATTCTACTAAAGCTCTCAGGTAATCGTAAAGAAAAGTATTACCCTACAAAATGTTTCAATATAAACATACAAGAAATAAAACACTTTGTATGAATTTTAATAGATTATTATCATTAGACAATTCTTTCATAGGTACTCAACTCAACAAGAAGCTATGGTGCTTAAAAATTCTGAATTTTTATATCGTAATAAAGCCGAATAAAAATTCTTAATAAAGTGTCGATTTAATTCTTAATAAAGATACGGCGATATAAAACAATATATATTATAAGAATAAACATAAAAATTTTTAAATCATTAATATGAAATTAATGTTCATGAGCATTAAAATAATGAACAATCTAATGCTAAAGTAAAATACAATAATTTACAAAGACACGGTGCAAAATCCCTTAATTGGAACACAAGAAAATCGAAGCGACTGTCGAGACCATCTGTTTCACGCATATACATACGTACATATGTATGATCAGGCGGGCGTGATTATCTGGATTTGGGATTGAGCAAGTTACAACAGCACGTGTTCTCGAAGACGGCCTAGACGTCAGCAATTTGAATTACAAGCAATTAGGACGAGGAACTACCGTAAATACATAATACAATATTTAATGATATATGCATCTAATAGCAGGGAATTCTGTATGTCGTACGTCCTTCTTTTTCACGATACTTTCGACAATAGCGCTCTAAAAATAACTCGGATGAAGTTCGCATAGAGTTCAATCGATGGCCAATTATCGACGACAGAACGCGTTCGACAACTGAAATTCTTTGAAAAGAACATAGGGATCTGATTGAACATCGAATGTGCCATCAGCAGAGAATAAAACATAGTATCTATACGTTCCATACCAATATGCTTCATCAAAAGAAAACGCCATTTGTGTTCTAAATGTATCCTAGCGATCGTATGCTTCTACAAAGCATCACGTGGGAGTTTTTGTTGCCTAAATAGATTAACCATTTTAGCTGCAACGACAATTGTAGACAATTTTTTCAAATAATTCACTTGAATTGGTTTTATGGTGACTGTGAACTAATTTTGATAAAAGAGACAGAGTTTCTTTTTTACAGCAAATCTTACGCTATTCTAACAAATTATTTTATTAATTGTAAAAAGAAGAATTATAGAAAGAAATTAATTGTAGTGAGTAAAAAGCTTCGTGTTTCAGTATGTAACATCAATGAAGATATAGATCATGTTCATTAAAAATATTTCAATAAGAGATATGTATGTATATATATGTTTTTAAATTTCAGAAAAATCTTTTATTAAAATAGAGAGGAAGAAGAAAGAGCTGAGGAAAATATTAATAAATATTGAGACTATTTTTTAAAAAGTAGCAAATTTGTTGACTGTCAAAAATATATAAACTCAAGCATTTTATACCAATAGTTCAAACGTTCCATAATCTTAGAAACTTACAAGAATTAGAATGTTATCAGTTTTTTCAAAAATTTAGTTTAGATAAAAAGGTTGCTTCTAAGAATAATTAGATGGAAGTTGCATTCATCCCCGATAGATAACCAGAATTAACATGAGAATTAAAAATTCATTGTGATTCTACATTTATACAATTCTTCATTAATCTCGTGACACTTGTTCATCGACATCTTCATTAATCAAGATAACACGACTACTGGTCTGCACGGGATATTTAGCTCAGTCCAATCCACGTTCCCGACGGGATTAAAGCGTCAAATTGCTTCGACGGAGTGTTAATCAACATTTACCGTAGTACTTTAATTAGAAACATACTCATAAGTATCGTTTCATTTATAGAGCTAGCCAACTGTCTAAAGTCATTTGCAAACAGAGAGCACCGAGAGCGAAACACGTGCATTCCGTTATCAATCTGTTCTGCCTTATCGAGGAACTGACAGATACTATGAAATACTGTGAAATTGATTTGTAGTAGCTGACAGTACCTTGAATTTGATCAAACCGAGTAAATTAACGATTAGTTAATAACTACATGCAATAGTTACTACCTTTTATGAGGTGAGCAGACTGTGAATTTAAATGACATCATTAAAAGACACAGCAGTGGTATATAAGTTTTTCCACCAAGAAGAAGAACCTTCTTCATGCAATTATAATTAGAAATTTAAAAGAATCTTTTTAATCCAAATTATAATTTAGAAATGAAAGAATCTGCAGATAAGGATCTTGCCATTTATCAAAATAATTCTATTATTGCATACACCTCTTTTGCATACACTTGCATTTATCAACACTTCTGTTATTGCATACTTTCAAATACCAATTTGATCCTGTAGTAATATTTTATTATACGCCTAGTTATGCAATTTTAAGAAATAAACTTGCGATTCGATTTATTTTTAATTAATTATTTTAACTATTAAATTGAGTAATAGGTTCATTCGCGTTTTCTTGAAACAGCGTATCAAGTATCGTCATCTTCATATAAAATTTCTTTATATATAGTAAATTAATAGTAAATTATTAAATGTTACTATTAAGAAGTGTTTTATCCCATTTCTCTGCGAATTTATATCTTTTATGAAACAATTAGAATATGGTATTTTTCCATTTTTTAAATAATTTTTGTAATCTTCTTTGAAATATGAACATTAGCGAGAAGTAAGTGAAATTATTATTCAATCTAACATTTTTAATTTTAATCTTGAAAAAAATAAGCAGATGTCTGATAATCTTGGACGATAAATATACATGAATATCGCAGAATAATCATGCTGCATTATCTGGTTACTGTTGAAGGTAGATTAACAAAGGAACTCAGAAATATTATGTTTCGAATATTTATTGCTTTTTTTTTATGGTAACACTGTCGTTCACAATAAGAATTGTCTGCTTCTGTCCCCAGAGACGCGTACACTTTTTTTTATCTGAATATGTGATGGAAAATTTCTTTCGTATTGCCATTCGAGAGATTCAATTATTTTAATGCAATGTTTAGGTTTACAAAAAATGTAAGAAATGGGTTTTTTAATGTTTCTTGATGAACGCATTGTTTTCGACACCCAGTTCAGTATGTCAAGCTTTCAAGCAATATCTTTCTTTTTTGATAATATTTGGTAGCTGTATTATACTTTTCTTGCTCCTTTCAATGAACCAATCTAAAGTATAAAAAATCTATAGTTAATAGTAATCTAGCTAATAGTAATCTGTTGTTCAAATTGTTAAGAAGAATTTAATTCATTAAGATTCAGTGTTGTCTTAACGTAACATTTTATATGCAACTTTCTTTTAGTCAATTTATATTATTGAATTATATTTCCTAATATTGTGGCTATGAAAAAGAATACCTTTCTCCTCTATTTCTTTTCTCATTCAGATCCTGGAGTTTTACAGAGTTTGAAAAAAATGCAGTTCTTTGGAAGAAAATAAATCTTATTCTAAATCGTAGAAGTTGCGCTATATAGTGTATTTTTAACATTATGATTATAAAAGAATTTCAAAAATTTGCTTAATATTTCTTCCTCCGCCGTTTCTTTTCTCATCCAAATTCCACAACTTTATGGAGTTTGAAATAGTTTATAAAATTCTTAAGAATATACAATCTTTTTCCAACTACAGAAATTTCTTTTGGTATTTCTGACTTATGTAATAATATTCTATAACTATGATATTACTGAGTTACGTAATTAACATCTTTCACCAATATAACGTTTAGCCAACTCTCACACATTCATGCATAATGACTTAAGAAACACTATTCGCCACTTAATGGATTAAACCACTTTCCAACCAAGTCACATCAAACCACAAGAAACTTTAATTAACGTAGAAAGTATCTTCTTGAAAGAATCGAGTTAATCAGCTCTTGGGAGTAAATTATATCACGTCACGTTTATCTTCCAATAACCGAGCAACGAGAGGTATTCGGTTCTTCTGATACTTTTTCATTCTCACGAAATCTTTTGATTCTATCAATTTATCCAGTAACAGACTTCCGACGTGCCTATTCCCAAAAGCGAACCGAAATGAGCTTCATTCCGTAGGATTCAATCCTATCAATCGTGCAATCCCTTTCGTCGATAAAGATACTGGTGAAACCTTCCAATACCAATCGTTCCAATGGGCATTTAGTTACGAACGCATTAAGCCAGGATGCGTGTTTGGAAGTTCCAGTCACGATTTGTGTTCAAGACGACGGTCGTCGCGACGAGAAGGAAAAAAACTATCTTTGTTAGATAGGATTCCCGTGAATTAAGTAGAAGCATATCCTGGAAAATAGTTTGATCAGGTTCGTGGAATTTATTTGATGTTATTGAGAGGACTATGCTATGAGAACCAGGCGATGAGAGAAATGAGAACCGAGAAATGGACGATGAAATTGCGAAAGGAATGACTATTGTTAAATTAATGTAAGAGTTGCTTGAATTTCAATAATCCATCCTATACTACCTTGCAATAATCTATAATCCTATACTATGATAGTAAAATATGATAGTAAAATATAGAAAGGATAATTTCATGAAACAGTAGTTTGGGGATTATTGCGCGGCATTGAAACGATAATGTGTCGTTTCGAGAGATTGTGTTTCGAAAGTTGCTTTGGGAACTAGTATTAATCGTACGTACATCAAGTTGACAATGTTGTTATGTCCTAATCCTATCCAAAATATTACACAATGAATTTGGTTCACAAACTGTCTATGAAGTCTTTGCTATAACTTTGCTAAACAAATTAAATATCAATCAGTATAAATGCGTTTATCCCCTCCATCCGCCAAAAAAAGGAAAATAAAACCATAAAAATACAAAATGGTCTTTGGAGTTGTGCCAATCAATCAAAGCTGCATATAGCTAGATATAACGTAACACTCGCAGATGCAAGAAATCTAATGGCAATATTCCAAACCTAACTGGCCAATGGTTAGGGTTTAGTATCCGTCCCAACAATGCGGATTTAATGGCAAGAGTCCTAGTAATGCGGCTACATTCCGAAATTTCGAAAATGATCAATATTTGCTCGAATATTCAGCTCGATGATACGTCGTGATTAATAACTTCGATAACGATCGTAATAGTAGATAGTTAATTAAAAATTCCACGAAAGTAGATTTGCATCTATTACATGATTTCGATGGTTTAACGATGGTTCTCTCGTGATCTTGATTATATAACTTCCATTATATAATCTATTAGTAGAACTGAGTGTCAATGATTTCGGCAATGGCTTATGATCTTTATTATTTATTATATATTATTCATTATTACAATACAGATATTCATGGAAATCTATATTTTCGTCAACGTAACTCAAGAAGTAAAACTTAATTTTATGACGCGTTTCAAAATAATATTATGTCCTTTTCGTTTGACATCTAAATCGAATGCGTGAATGAAATTCTTTTAGTGGTGGTTTCAAAAAATAGCTATCCATTCTAAAGGATATATTGTAATTCAAAAATATATAAATTATTAAGTTAATTATTCTTTTCGAAAAACAATAATCGTATCTAGATTTAACAGGAACTTGTTCCATCCATTAAATTTCGAAATGAATGTCGTACTATGAATATTGTATACGTTATGTACATTCTTCAAATTTGTGCGACTTTCTCATAAATACTCGAATATCCGCAGTTTAATTCTTGAAAATGGAATTCAGAAATTGAAACGAAGGAGCTCGTATTCTTCCTAATCTTTATTCATTAATACTAGAACTGAAATAATGAAATCAAACAAACTTTATTCTTTTCAATTTGCAATCGTTAATAGTAAACTTCGAAGACTGAAATCAAAATAAGTTTATTCTCGTCAATCTTTAATTATCATTAATAATACAATTTAAAGACAGAACTGAAGAAAGTTTTATTCTTTTCAATCTCCACTTCCATTTCTTTGAGTAAACTAATTTTTCTACCGGACTAAACCTATATAGTCCAAATTACGTCTACGTTAAGTTAACAAATAATCCATAATATATCCAAACTTACTATGCTACGTTTGCTTTCAGGACCAGGATATGTTCGTCACGGAAGGCAGGTGATGCGGCGGAACAACGGTTGGTTGGCCGTCCTGGCCGTTTCACTATTGCTGTCGATTCTACGTAACAGCTTAGCGGGTGAACGTTATCCGCTCGATTATGGTAACGCCAAGCTGCCGGTTAACCACAGCAAAACCACTTACGGAACTTACAACTCCAACAAACCATCTTTAGACTCGCGGAAATACTTAAATCCTTCATCAGTTCCAATTTCATCAAAATCATCGACCTCGACAACAACACCACTACAATCTCATTTGCACATCAATAAGAAAAATACTATCTTGTCGAAAGGCGAGACGAAAGCAATAACACGGCGAGCTACGAAGCTCAAAGATATAAATCTGCCTGGTGAAAACTTCAATAACTATTGGTCGATCCATGACGATCTTCGCCAATCCAAACTCGTCGATCCCAACGAACGATCTCGTAACGTTCGAGCAAGCGAGTCTAGTGAACAAGTTGCCGAAGGATCGAACAGTCTCAGCTTGGAAATTCCCGAACAACCGCGTTTATCCTCCTGGATACCTCGCGGCGCGATAAAGAACATATCCAGGCGGATCAACCGCGTGAGACTGCCTGAATCGTCTAAGACGCGAGAACATAAAACGACGACGGAGGCGATTCGAAGAGGAAGCGTGCTGCTGGACAAAGGATATCCGTATTACGATCACGTCAGGGCGATTTCGCACGATGACGACTCGTTGACGACTTCCGAAGGGCAGATCAAAGGCGTTAAAAAACGGAAACGTTCAATGAGAGATTCTCATCAAAGAAAAACATCTGATAAAGCGAATGCCTTGCAAATTATACCAAATATTAGTCCAGGGGAGACTTTCAAGGATTCAAAGAGCCAAGATGAGAGACAGAAAGTCATTAAGAAACGATTTTTAACTGGCTACTCTGTGTTTTCCGTTTCTCTCAATAGAAAGTTAAATGGGAATTTGAAAGTGAATAAATTGATTACTGCAAGAAAATCGAAAGGTAGACGCGAGAATGGTAAGAAGAGATTTAGACGATCGGTCCGGTATGTGAAAAAGAAACCGAGTCGAAACATAAATCTCGGGCCGCGGTATGCCCCACGTGATTCCAGGCTTTCGAATAGCGATCCACGAAATGACATATTCAAGACAGGACGCGGTAACCATCATTCTTCGAGAGCCGAGGGTTTCCGGCACCATTCAGCGTCTCATAAATCAATGGCTGCGCGCCGTCACGCGGAGAATACACGCGAATTTAATGGAATCTCGCCGAAACAGAGATCAACGATAGGACACGACGACCTAGGAGACAAAGGCACCTATTCTTCTTCGATTCGAGAGAAGAGGAATTTCGTTTTAGCCGGTGATACTACCGATTCATTGCCTGAAGACGAAACTTTGGACAATGTTACTTTCCATGGAACAATGAAGAGTTCTTTGGAGAATGAGATAAACAACCACGAGGGAAATATCGTGGAAGAATTGAAGTATGATTTGGTTCAAGATAATTTCACAGAAAATTTGATCGATCAAAGGAAACACAAGTTAGAAGAATTGGATGGAAATAATACAAAAGTACACGCAGTTACTTCAAAGTTGAGGAGTGAATCACATTCAAAAAGACATAATTTCAGTATAGATTCAATTAACAGAACAAAATTGGAAGAATCCAGTGCATCGAGTGGGAATTATTCAAATTTAGTAGCAAATATTTTAACATCGAGTAACGAATCCAGTTTAAGGGGCGATGATGTAAATCCGGTTTCAGTTAACAGAACAAAATTAGAAGAATCAAATGTTGAAATTTATTCACACCTAGATTTAATTAACCAAGCAACATTAGAAGACGCAAATACATCAAAAGGTAATTATTCACGCTTAATGACAAGTATCTTCACATTAACCAATAAGTCTGATTCAATAAACCACGATACAAATCCAGATTCAATAAACAAATTATTGGTAAAATCGTATATTCCAAATAGAAATTATTCAAAGACGGATACATTAAAGGCAAGCAATGAATATTCTTCCACAATCCAAGACACAAGTGTAAACTCGATTGACAAAATAGAATTGAAGAAATCGCTAAATAACCAAAAATTTGCATCAACAGCACCTACCACAATTAATTCGCGATTAAACACGGACACTCGAAATTCAAACAACGAATCTGTGTTAATGAGTCCGAATTCGAACAACGATCTAATTGATGGAATGGAATTAGACGCGTCGTGGGCGGAGATTGACGAGAACCAGGAAGGCGCTATTCAGACAGGCGAGGAAGAAAGGTCTACGCTAAGTAGCGTGACAAAGGAGTCTGAGAACGTATTCGTGAATTCACCACGCGGCTCGGTTACGGCTCAAAGGAATTCCACGCATCTAAGGCACGATATGAACAGTCTAGCCGAAGGAAGCTTTGTCTTCAAGAGCAATGGCCTCTTCCAGGTTACCGGAAGGAACGCTAACGATCCATTCAGTAACTCGTCAACGATGCAACACGGAAGAAAAATGGCCGAGAATTTCAACGTAAATACACTGCCTGATCAATTACTTGTAAATAATGAGAAACAAACTGAGTCGAAGCTGTCTTTGATACCATTTCAACCACCAAATGTGTCTAAAACCGTTACTTTTAAGGAAGAAGAAAACACCAGTAGTAGAAGCAATGATAAAGTGGTCTCAAAAAGTAGTAAAATCAATGATAAAGCGGTCTCTGTATCAGACAGCCAGGAATCGAGATCAATCGGGCACGACGAAGGAAAAAGTAACCAACGACGGCTTAATGGTTCCCTAATCGTTCTCGGAAAAGACAAATCTGTTGGCTCGAGACCTATAGAGCTGCTGGATCAAAATACTCCGACGAACATCGACGAAATTAAGGCTAATGAACCGACCATAAGATCTTCCTTGAAAAATGACAAAGGAGCCGACGAGTTGGCTGATGAAACTACGAAAGACGTTAATCCTGTCGAAAGGGGAAAAAAGACCGTGGACAATCCTAAAGATCGAGTGTCAGAAGATTCTACCACCTTGAGCACAATTCTAATCAACGATCGTTTTTCAAAAGAACGAAAGTCCAGATCGTCGAAAATTGGAACCTCCACGAAGCTTAGACGTGATTTCACTATGGAGGTCGAGGGCACGGTAGTTAGCGAAACTTCCACGTCGATACTGAATAAACATGGGGTTGGTCAAAACAACGTTCCGACCCTAAACATTGATCCCATGCTGTCAGAAGCTGGTAACGATACAACTGCCGCTTCGCAAGTTACGTTGAACGATTCATTGAAATTTGTCTCGAGGAATTCGTCCATCGTACTGACCTTAATGGATCAAACTACAAAGGATTATTTTCTTGCTACAAACAACGTAATGCTTTCATCGACTGAAGTCGATCAAATGCAAATGGACATCGAAACGTCGACTATTTCGTTAAGTAACGACGAGGATCAGTTATTGAGTTTCGATACGATCGTCACGTCATTGGAACCAAATGACGAAGACTCTCGTGTGACGATGGAAGATGTGCCTTTACGTAATATGGATAATTCCTCGCACAAATTGCAATCGGAGGAACCTCCGTGGCCAGTTAAACACAGCGCTGTGGTAGAAGGTGATTTAGTGTTGGGTGGTTTGATGATGGTGCACGAGAGAGAGGACTACTACACTTGCGGTCCAGTGATGCCACAGGGTGGTGTCCAAGCACTCGAGGCTATGTTGTATACCTTAGACACACTCAACGATCGTGAAATCGTGCCCGGTGTCAAAATTGGTGCACATATTCTCGACGATTGCGACAAGGATACATATGGCTTGGAAATGGCTGTAGATTTCATCAAAGGTACGTACATGCACGTGTTTATTTGTTTACTGATTGAGGACTGCTGATTAATTTATACTCGGTACCATTAGTAATTAATAGCGTGATTGACGGATGGAGCTTATTAGAGATTCGAAGTGTTTATTCGGTTCGATTGATTACATCAACGTCATCGACCCATTAGGCGAGTGTCGTTTATAGATACAATTCCATTAGGAGATATTGGTTAAATTATCTGTATGTAAAGTGCATTGAAAGTGCATTGAAATAGATTCTTTATAGAAATTTCTAAAACATGTTCGATCAATAAATTCTTCATGAAACGTTATTAGGTGAATTAGATAATAGAAAAAGAAATTTTTAAGTAAACACACCCTTCATTTGTAGGTAGATAAAAATTTGTGTAACAATCGATAGAGAGCAGATCAATTATATATAAAAATGTCGAAATATTTCGAAAGATAGATTCGACTAATTTCGTATCATGGAGTTTCTAAGAATCGAAAGAAACTTTAAGCTCGGGAAAATCTTTTGGAAAAAGTGTATTAATAATTTTAATTATAAATACGGAATTATATGTAACTTTGATAATCTTCGTAATCACCAAGAGAATTATTACATTAAACTACGAGTTTGGATATTGGTTCTATTTGAATAGGAAAAAAAAAATTATTTTTTAGATATGCAGCTGAAACATTATTCAGAACTTGTCTGCTTCTGAGCGACCCTGAAAATGTTATCTCGTCGAGTAATAAATAGAAGTGCTTACAAATTACTTCTCGAGAAACTTTTTCCATATCTTTAGCAATACTTCGCAAGAGAGCGTTAAAAGGGAGAAACATCGTATGGCAAATTCGTCTTTCGGGTTCAACTTTCCATGAGAAACAAGAGAAGAAGCTTGCATCCCATTTAATTTCATTCACTTCGCAAATACGAAAAGTTCCGTCGAAATTGGTAGTAGAAAACCTGACGAAGGACTACCAACAATTGAATAAAATCACCGTTTAATCTAAATTTTATTGAGTGCCATTGGAAACCACACGGGAAAAATATGACAAGTTCTAACTTTCATGTCACTTAATGGCTAAAGAAAACTATGAAACAGTATAAAAAAGGAATAATCTGCTAGATTCTTTTATTTCTATAAGAAATAATTCTTTCGAAAATTATTAACAAATTCACAGTATGCTGTAAAGAACGAATAATATTAGTTTGGTTAATTACTCTGCGCAACTAATGTTATCAACATTTTTTTAATGTTTGTGAAGCGGACAAAGACACAAATTTAATCCCAAAATCAAATGCAAAAATAGCTTTAAGGTGGAACTGGTTGTTAACATACTGAATTTTAAAATGTGACATTACGATTTTCAGCTTTGGTCTTCAATTGCTTTCTGGTGTCGAAAACAAGAAAAAAAAATGCAAATATGCAAATGCAGGTTACACATAATACATTGTATTCAAAATTACGTAACATTGTTACTTTGGAATCCATTGTTTCGGAAATGATAAATAACAATGGCCATGAACCGGAAGGATGAAGTTTTAAATAAATATCAAAGTCAATATGAACAATCTTGTGGTATTGAAAGAGGGATAAAAAGCAATTAAAACAAGCTGCCTATTCTTTCTTCAAATAATATAACCAATCTCAATTGATCTTTCGATGTCAGCAGTATTTCCCAATATTTTCCATCAAATGTGACTATACCCATGGTATGGTAGCATTTGGTATGAGAATGGAAAAAAGATGTAAGATTTTCAAATTTAATTAATTCCTAAGCATTTATAAAATAAACAAAGTATTGCTAAGATAAATTCATAGTTCTATAATAACATAGAATTATAATATATACAGGCATATCTTCTATTTACTATGAAAATATTACACTCCGTAAGTCTTTTACAAAATGATCGATTACTCATGTGAATTATTTTCATAAATTGTAGAAAATGTTATCGGATCTTCATAACCATTAAAATAATAATAGAAAATCTAAAAAAACTGAACGGAGTTTCTATGCTTTGGTTCTGAGATTGAAAACAGCTTTTTATTCTAAACATTCTATTCTATTTTCTGTTTTATTTAATTAATTTCTAATATAACAATAAAATAAAATAAATAGATAAGATAAAAAGATCTAGAAATTTTTAACGCATTAAAAATATATAATCCATTCCTCTAAATTTCAATTTACCTCCGTTTCAACTTAATTTCATTCGTCATGAGGAATGGAAGATCTCTCTGTTGTATTATAAGAATAAAACATGAGAGCTTGCTTTTGTTTAAAACGAAACGAAAATTACAACTGTCATTTATGTTCTCCTACAAAACTTTTCGAATGGACAAGTCTCGGTCCATCGTTACCTCATAGTTTAAAGCCTTCGTGCGAAGTCGGGTTTGTTTTTGGAGGAAGATACTTTACAAAACTTGAACATATCTCCCTAGCGGAAAAAGTTGGCGCCTAACGCGAATAGTAACTCAAAGAAATAACGAGCTACCCTGGACGCGACATTTTGTATGGAAAATTTCGTCTCTTAACGAACTATTTCCCGAGGCAACAGTGAAATTTCAGCAACTTTCTCCTAACTTCTCCCTTTTTCTCTCCCGTGTTCTATGCTAATTTATTATATCCCGTGGAATGTCTGGATCGTGTTTACTATATAAATCAAGCAAAAGAAAGCTTTGTCGAGTCAAAAATAAACGAACGAACGAACAGACATTGCAAAAGATGCTTTGTTATATCTTTTTAATTTTTTTTTTATTACTATATTCTTTGGTCGGATGTAGTGGATTTAGCAAGTGAAATTATCAGGTTGGTTTTTTTTTTAAGTAAATATGACGACGATTTCAAAGCTTCGTTCCACCGTTCATTGGAATATACTCCGGACCCAGATATTTTGTCAATGCCAAGGTCTTAATTTACCGTTTGTACGCATCGATCGATGCCGCGAAGCGGTTTGATAGATTCCACGAGCGTTTCACGCTTCCTACGTGTGAATGCAAACCACGACGGCGATGCGGCAATTGTAAAACTGCATTGCTGGAAACAGTGTAACAGAGATAACGATTGCACCACCGATGTATCGATATTAAATAAAAATCACCGGGCATGTTGCAGCAGTTTTGGAGAAAATGAGATCTTCGAGAGGCAAATGTCTTTAGCCTATAATCCCTAGAAGTTTTATAGCGAGTCTTTGGAAGTTAAATCCTGTGTTCCTGCTGCATCCTTATGAAATATACATATGTATTACTGTGTACTATTATGTGCTATTATATACTATTTTATTTTTTTATTTTTTATTTTTATTTTATTATGTAGTTATGTACCATTCTGTGAATTTAGGAGAATTTTTACATTAAACATATAGAAATGTTGCATTAATTTTTTAAATTTTCGTTTATTTTCTTTTGCTTTAGCTATTTCACTTTATTATAAAATTTCAATTTATTATGTCTTATTTAAAATCTTCCACTTCGATAATTTTTGCAGCCGTGTAACGTGGATTAAAATTCTATGGAAATATTTATAATATAGATAAATTAAAAGGTTGTTGGATATTCAGTCGCATTTTCCAAATAAGATAAGATACGACATTCGTACGTAATTCCACAGGCGATTAAAACAATTAGGGACGCGCAAAATTTTAATTAACGTGCACAATAATCCTACAATCCGGTATGCTAAACTTTCAACTCAACATCCTCTAAAAATATTGTTCGAAAATCTTTTGTATACGATAACAAGCGAAAACATTAGCGAAGATATTTTTCCCTTTATGGATTTAACCACTTAGGTACAATGTGCCACTATAGTGGCTTTCGCGAATGTCATTACGACGTGCCACTATAGTGACTCATTCTACTACTCATTCGCTCACCATTTGAATTAAATAATCTTTTTCATTTGTCTTGCTTCACACTTTTCTTGTCCTCGCAACGTTTTCTAACAGCGATAAAAATATACAGACAGAATAAATAGTCTTTGTTATTGATACGCCAGTATCAAATATCAATTGTTGTTTTCGGTTAAAATAAATATACCATAATTAGATGCTCTTTTTAACATGACGATCTGCATCCCTATAATTTTTTACAATCTTCAACCTCAAAATGTCGCTTCATAATAGAAAACGAAGAGCAAATAAAATGTTTTACTATATTCTTTAAACGCATTCTTTGATATGTGATTTCTTAATATACTATTGCCAGAAAAGGATTGATTTGGAAAGTTTCGCTTTGGAAAATTGTAGCGAAATAAAAGATTTCCATTATTCGTAATTCTACGAAAAAGATTAAAATATTCTACAATGTTGTTTTAATCAGTTTTTTACTATTGTGTTTTCACAATATATGCGATATTGCTTCGTCTACACGTTATTACCGAACAAAAGGTAATACAGTAAACGTAGCGAATAACATGAAGCGAATATAACCTATACAGGTAGAAAACATGAATTAGATGGTGCTATTAAGTACTACTCAAAAGGCAGAGTATGCTAATTAAGGGATGGAAGACGTAAAAGAACTTTTTACCTGTTTGTGATGCACTGTTATGTAGCTCTTTGACGTAATAAATAATAAGTACTCTTGCGTTTGTAGTACATGGATGTGTCGCAAGGTGGCCTATAAGATATTTGTTTTCTCGCTAGTTGTCGCAAAAGCAGTACGTTGCTATATAAACAGCAAACAAAGCGTAACTATCGTATTTCCTTCGGAAGTAACACATACCTTCGCATACACATACTGAAATGTTGTGAGGTACACCCGGGTGAATAGGTGGTGCGCCAGTGAAGCTCTTGTAATTGTTATCTTTTGTACTTTCTTGTAAATCAGGTGTTAAATAAATACAAAAATTTTTTTATTTTATCATCTCTACGTGTAATGAAAGTTTCTACATATTTATTTCGGCGATTAGGATCCATAATTCTCAACATGTAAAATGCATTCAGCGTAATAAGAATTTAATATGATAAACAGTTAATGTTAATGTTTTATTTGAGACGAGGATGTAATGTTAATGTTTTATTTGTAAAAGAGGAAGTCACATACATCGAACCCCGGCGACTTATATCGGGGTTCCACGCACTCGTACTGTAGAAATATCGGCCCCAGTAAGCATATCGGCATAGCAAACTACGCGTAATACGTTGGACAATTTGATAATAACTTGAAGCCCCGAGTTTTAGATCACCAAATTTATTCTGCGGTGATTGAACGTCCGGAATACGAAAGATTCTAATAAACGATTTCCGTTCCCGGGAAAATTCAAAATGTCAAAAGTTCACCCTTAGACTGTAAACGTTCTTACCATACTCTAACTATAACTCTAACTCCGACTTTCGTGTCCGATGCATTTTTCAGTGGGTAACACTTGTTAGAAAAATCCCAAAAAATTCCTATAATATCTTCAAATGTTTTGGATTAAGGTTATCATAAATCTTTTATCAAATAATTTTTTTAGGCAGGGGGCTGAGAAGGTTTTCTACCTGCTCCCTTGCGAGCAACTCGACTCGGTAAAAATAACTTAGACATGAAATACCCACCTCTACGGTTCAAGGGTTAAATTTTCTTCATCTCTTACGTTCTTGTACACTCTTTTCCCTGAACAATACAACAGCAGATTATTACATCGCGACGGATGGTACAGGCGAAAGAATAATCTACTGTACTAACGAAAATACACAAAAGTAGTTGAACATTTTCATAGAATTTTAGATAAATTTTTCACACTTTTCATAAATGTATTAATATGTGTCATACGAAGCATGAAATTTCATTAGCATTCTAATAAGACTCAAAACTTCCAAATGTTTTATATAACACACGTAACATATACCTAAATGCTTATGAAAAATACAAGTACCTTTACGAGCTACCGTAATGATGGTTGAGAGACATATAGGAACTTTTTTGTGGTGTACCATTATATAGCTCTTTAATAGACGAAGTGCATGAAATAAATAGAAAATTGAACGAATAGCATGTGAAATTAATGATGATGAAATTAAAAACACGAAAGACACGATAGACTATTAAGTCTCCTTCAATTTGCCGCTACTACAGAATTTTACTTTGAAGATTATTAACATACATTCAGAATTATTATCATGTTTTAATGCATTCTACATAGATTACCTGGAAATATTCATAATGGAGCTTTCAATTTTTAAATGATCATGGAACTTATTGTAATCTCGAAGCTTAATCCTTCTGTGCTCAATGCTATATATTAAACATTGTAAAGTCGTAAGTTATTAACACAAATACAGTAACAAGTTATTGATTGCATGTACGATAAATTTATTTGTATCTGATAAAACCGATTGCAATTTTAGTATGTCGTGTCTTGTTTCATCATTAATTAACAATTAATAAATAAAATTTTGATCATAACTTAATCAAAATTAAATTCTCAAAAAATTAACTGGTTCTATAAAAATGTTTAATAGTCATCGAATTTCTAACGTTTTTTACATTTTAGATTAATTTTAGAAGGAAATACAGCGCTACAAGCACCTAATATTGCGGAGGTTTTAAACGATAAGCTCTTTAGAATTCAATTTTCTTGAGGGCGATATCGCGGAGGTATCGCTGTGTCAGTTTACTACGAGACAGTTTGCATTCGTGATGGATATGCATTATATCACGACATCGTTCGCTGTTACGGAATTGAGTAATTAGGATCCTCTATTTCTCGAAGCAATCATGATCCCTATTCGAAACGTAGACTATTGTTCAATATCACATATCTCCACGCTGAAAGAGGAATAAATTGAAATTACTAAATTGAATCCTTCTTTACTGATTATTTGCAAAGGAAATACTAAGAGAATTATTCAAAGGAATTGCTTTCCTTTCGTTCACAATTTATAATAAAGGTATGTAAGTATCAAGCAAGAACTGTCCTCTGCGGTCTATAAAAATTTATGTGTTCTCAAAAGGACACGGAATCGAATAAATGGAACACATGTAGAGTTAAAATATATTGCCGATGTAATCTGAATTTCATAAGGAAGATCGTCCAGAATTCAAGGGATATTTTCTTGGTATCCTCAAAAAGAAGTTCTCTCTATTTAAGTTTTCGCGTATAAAAGGACAGAAACCCAGTGATAAGAAATGACAAATAAGAAAGAATTAGTTTTTAGAACTTATTAGAAAAATTAAAGAGAATATACTATATAAATAGGCATTTTCGGTCTAATTGTTATTTCCATCATTTAAAAAATTTTCGAAGTTCCAAGAAAGTATGAAACAGTCATTGTTTCAATTTTATGCTAAAATTTTTCTTGAAACACAGAAAGTTTTAAAGAAAGTTCACTGCGACTGTAATTGGATCCAATTTAAAAATTTGATGACAAAATATCAAAAAAAAGCCACAGAGACATTTTTCCTAATTTATTAAATTAAACATTTTAATGAAACTAACAAGGATCCTTTTCACTTAATCCTTATTAGACTAAACATCTGAAACAATCCAATTTCTTAGAGCAAATTGTCAGCCGTGTACAAAGACAGCAGTTTGTGATTGTCACGATCCTAACGAAACGAATAAATTGAAATAAGCGAAACAATTTTCTGTCAATTCGACTTTGATGCAAGTTACGAATTTTAAAGCTTAATGTTCTCAAGAAACACAACGTAATCCTTGACAAAAGCGAATTTACTTTGGACGTTACAATTATTCATGTATTTCTAAGGGATCATGACGTAGGGGCGAATCGACAAGCATTGTATATAATCGAGCAATCGATGATTTCGATACGACATGAATACGAAGATAGGGAACAAGACGTGCAAATAGTATCTCGAGAGCAGTCTCGATATTTCTCGATAGCAGAAGCTATTTTGCAAAGAGAGAAAAAGGCAAACCGATATCTTTTCCGACGATTTATGAAAACGCAAATATTGATGTAAAGTTTGAAAAGTATATTTAATCCACGAATATCAGGATGAATACCCTTTACTCTTAGCATCTTATTCATTTGTGGTCCAAATCTGATAAAAAAGGTTATAGTTTACTCCTGTTTTTATGATTTATAGAATCTACTGTGTAAAATGTAACGTTTATGTTTGCAATTTCCTTAGAAACCAAAAATTTAATTTCTTATGAATCAAAACATTTTTCATCCATATGCCAGGTAAGCCATTCAGGAGTCATGTTGATTAACTCCATAAATTGAAAATTATATTATAGAAAATTGGTGATACGACAAACACTGTTTTTTATATTTTCCCTAAAATTCTCCATTTGTGTCATGTTTTTGTGCTAAATGGATTTATGTCAGTAAGTAATTTATTTCTTGAAAATTAAACATTAAAAACGTGTACTTATTTGAAGAAATGAAGAAAGAAACGAAAACTAGAGTGTTTTTTGCTCTATGACCGCTCCGAGTTTATGGCTTTTGGGAAGTTCATATGTCGAAAACTAAATTCAATTAAATTTCTTAAATTTCTATTCGTTATTATTTTAATTTTAAAGTTAGTATTTAAAAAGATAATTATTTGTTAATAAGAAATTCGTGAGATTAAAATCCTAAAAAGAACTATATTTCATACAACTATATTTATGTGGCATCGGCAAGCAAATTTCCTTTCTCATTCTGCGATTTTATTCTCCATGACAATCAGTTTTCAAATTCTAAAATCTGATGTGGAAAATAGAAATGTTCCGATAAAGATCGTGTCGATACAGAGCTTCCGAAGAGATTTCTACAGTATCCTGATAACTCAAATATCGTCTGTCGGTAAAGTCGTGGCATACTGCAAGCTCGAGTCGATAAGCTTTCGCTTCAACTCGCGTGGTCTTTTATCACAGATGAACAAGCTTTTTCATGTCACATGCGATGTTATCGACTTAGTTTAAGTAAGAATACAATATTAGCAGTGGTTGGAATTATTGTAAAATTAAATTTCCACATATTATGAATAAGGTGTAGAAGAGGATACTAATAATCACAAACGTTATATGTATACGTAGAATACTAGTTCATTTTTATTATAATTGGAAATGAAATAATTGAATCGAATCAATCATTAAAATTGATTGGAAAATGCTTGACAATTCCAAGTAAAATCTACTACATTAAAAAAAGTTGTCGAATATAATGGAAATTATTAGAAAGAATGAAATCGTAGAACCAAAGAAAATTCCAAAATTTTCCGGCAAATTTGATACATTACAATTTTAAGAATCAATGGCACTTCTGCTGGTAGTCGAATAAACTTTCTAATTAAATAAAAATCCAATCACGAATGCAGCCAATTAGCTCTATTACTTGCTACACAATTTATAATCTACGTGGTCTCATCGCTTAAAGGTTGCTGCGAATGGATACTCTTTCTAAGAACGTCTCATCGAAATCTAATAATACTTATTTTTAAAGAAATTTTTCTTTTGATGTCTCCAGCCCAGATCAGTCGAATCTAATTGACAACTTAAATTATATTATTTGAGTAATATGTAAGAGTCATATTAAAAGTTGTTAGTTATTGCACTAAGTTGGTTAGGCGTGCGCTACTATGCACAAGTGTGGTAGAATTCGTGAGAATTGAACTTGTATTTGAGCTTAAATAATAATATTTTAACATTTAATCATTTGTGTCTCAAATTCTTCTCTATACTTCCTCTTCTTTGGTCATTTCGTTCATTCTCGTTTTCTATTTCCTTTCTCTGTATTTATGGTTCCATATATCATTATATATCAGTGTTCTTATTTTCTAAATTTGATTTTTATTGTATTTTATTTTTAATACATGCTTTCTACATTCTATAATCTACAGTAAATAATAATAGTAGTGTAAGAATAACAACACCGTTTACTCCGTGGAAGTGCAACGTCTGAGAAATATCGTTTCTTACTACTTGTGCTCAATTGACCATTCAATCCCAAACATTTAACATCACGACGAAGTGATGGTCGATGTAATGTACCTTACATTTTTATATGTTCGAATCCCTGGTTACATTTTCTGACGCAATCTCGTTGGTATTCAAGACAGTAACAGGTTTTATTTTAATACTTTTACGAGCAGCACTTAAAACATGTGTATGTGGATATTCGCCTATACCGACGCGAAAGTGTTGTTATTCCACTCTCGTTTATGCTCTTTATTCTTTCTTTTCTAACATTCCTTTGTTAACGCAAAACGTGTATATAAATTGTACACAGGAAACATACATTACTTCGCGCTATAAATATTTAAAAGTTACTTTTATTTGGCTACCAAGAATATACATAAACTATAGAACGAAACATGAAAAATGAGGAAGACATTTTTATAGAATACGTGTTTTTCGGTGAATAAAAAGGAACTTTTATGTCACGGCACGTAATAAATACTAGTCGAAGAATAGCATACACGCAATGGAGAAAGTAAGAAAGTACTATTAAGCACAGGTCATGAAGCACGTTATCCTTTTTTTCCATTTTTTAGAAAGACTGTATGAAGGAAGTGTGTATTATTTCGATTTTTGAAATGTCCATCATTAACGCTTGTCTTGTTAACACTCTGTTCTTGAAATTTTATTTTATTTATAAGAAAAGAAGTTCTAGAAGTTAAGAAATAATGTATATACTTTTTCGAATACGTAATTTAGATTCATTAGAAGACCTATGCAAATAAATTATGCATGTGATCAAATAAATTTAACTGCAATGCAGTGATAAATTATTAAACTGGGGATTAAAAAATATACATGAGCATATATATTCCGACTGATATAACTAAACTGTGAATTTTTATGCGTTTCAAGAATTTTTAAGTGCAGAGTTGCGCAGAATGAATATAATATGAAAAAATATATAAAATATCCAGAGTACAGTATTTTTTGTAATAAAATACTTGGTAGGTTAAACACGTTTCCATTAAGGTTCTGCATTTTTAATCATATTTTCAAAAATATGGATTTGCATAACATCTGCAATCTACATATAACGTTACAGCGAATTGATAAAAACTAGCAAATAAGATATATCATTAAAGTTTGAATATTCATCTTATTGAAAAGCTGATGAGGATTGAAACATACCTATATTGAATAATGATGATTGAAAAATCCGAATAACAATTAACCACATATTTCCCACGAACCTAATGAAATTTCCATCCAGTGTGAATTATACAGATGCAGGGATTGAAGCTAATAACGACATGGAGATAAAATCACGGAAGATTTGTGTAATAGAAGCTTCGCTGCTGAATGTTACAATGCAACTTTCTGACCTAGTTCCCAAGTTCTACCAATGTGTTAAAAATATTTGAAAATCCCTAATTTTCCTCATGTTACTCTTACCTATGTTCTGATGAATATTAATGAGCGTGTTCAAAAGCGAAACAATACGCTGCATTTTCTAATTACGTGTAGAATTACAACGTAGCAACTGTTTCACTGTGGTAATGCAATTATGCGAGTACTTCTCGAGGTGAAGTTAATTAGCATTAACAGAATAGATAATAATCGATGTTCCGAACATTCCACTAATTACTATTTCCTAAGATAATTTTGCGTAAAAGGAATGTTTCCTACTCAACGAATTATTTCATTCTCTATACAAAAGATATAATACGCAGTAAACTCTGAATATAACATGTAATAAACACTTAGCAACTCGATAGATAATATCAATATTTCATAAATTTATAAATTTATTACTATTTAGATATATTCTTAGGTATACGTCGGTATATTTACTGCTATTTCGCTGGTTCTACAAGAAAAAAATGTTTTCTTATCCACGAAATATTTTGTTATTTCATTATTCAATAAATATTACATACACAATAAACCTTGGAAGTAAAGTGCAGTAACCAATTAACAATTTCATCGACGTTACTGCTATTGTTTCAACAAACAATTATATATGTATATGCGTTTAGGTATCATTTCGGGTGATAAAAGGTATTCGCAACGACTAATCGTTGAATAACTAATTTCCTAATTGTTTGTATAAATTGGAAACATAAGGTTTGTTTCAGTAACACGTGAAGATATACGCGAATAAATTAACTACAATTCGCCTTATTTCCCCGCCAATATCCAATCGATATCGGAAAACACGAACTCTTGATTACGAGCTTTCTTTTTACTACGCTTACATACGAATGTTGTTATTATTCGCGTGTAAACGAGGATGATCTTAAATACGGATTAATTTCCACCGAGAAACACGAATTCTCGGACTGAGGTTACACACAAATACGCAAAGATAACGCTCGTGCGAGGAATGAATGCAGTTATTTGTTACGAGTGTTTCTAGATGAGCAATCTGTGCCACCTAACACAGTTATTGCTAAAGATGCATGTATTGTATCTTTTTTAAATTTATTTCACAATTTTCTTTCTTCCAATTTACCTGGTTAAAAACTTTGTAGTCCTTTATAATCGAATAAATCATTAGTGAAATTGTTATTTCTCTACGATCGATGTTTTTTCGAACTGTTCATCAGTTTTATTATTTATGGCATCGTTAATGCTTGCATTATCAAGTTTGAATGTTCAATATATCGACCGAGGAAGCGAAAATGATATTTATTCTGATCCTGATTCCATTTTAAGTGCATGAAATGATCAAACCAAATAGAAAATGATGGTGAAATCGAAGTGAAGTTCGTAGAAAATCTGTTAGAAGAATAATAACCGGTTTGTTTAAATTTTCTATATTTAGAACAAATGGTGTGAATTCTGTTTTATATTATAGAAATGACAAGAATTGAAAAGAAACAATAAGAAATTGTGAAATTTCTGGTTTGTCCGTGTAGAAGCAAAATATTTCTGCATTTCTGTTACGAGCGTTTTTCTCTTTTTCCATTCGCGTTGCTTAAAAGCACGCCACTAACATTTCGCAACTAATAAATTATTGGTAGGTGTTCTTTCAAATGTTTTCTCTTGTGCAGCTATTTTAAGAATGTACTTTGCAGCACGGATCGCGTCGCGTAAAAGCAGGGGTCGATCTCGTTTGTGGAACAAACGTTTGAAAAAATTCAAGCTTCGAATTAAATGAGCTTTCGTAATGAAAATAATTACGCGATTGAAAGCACAAAATAAATTTTGAATCTAATATCCCAAAGTCAAATCTGGAAATTGAAACTAAATCTACGAAAATTATTATTGAAAATGAATCAATGAAAAGATGGTTAATAAATGTTACTCTCAATTAGGATATAAAATTTAAAGTTCTTCAACTAGTCAGGAGCTCGCTAAATTTATTAAGATAAAGTACCACCTTTCACGTTATCATTTTATCCTATAAAATTGTATAAAAAATATTTTTTCGAGAAGTCTTCAATTTTTGCATTTATAATGAAGTATTAAATTTATAAAATCCCACGCGATATGAGGTGACATTATAGTACAAGATAACAAGTGTACTTTAAAGGGTTAAAGAAGGAAATACGTCAGCGTTATCGAGTTTTTGAAGGATCCCAATTTTACCCCCTATAACGTAATAACGTAACTTTTCTTCTTTAGATGAAATATATCATTCTAGAATATAATTTTAACAACTTTGAAAATACAATTCAATAATCAATAAGTGCACTTTTATTTATAAATTATTTTTCGTGTACTCGTAGTAGGTAGAATAATCCATGCGCAGTCAGAGCATCGACTAGTAACTTAAGTGTTCTTGTATTTTATACTACTATTTTTATAAATATGGTAGGTTAGACTGCAGTAATTTATATACCAAGCTTTATTTAAGAATTATTTTTGACGCGACGTCACGGTAAGTAGAATAATCGGCTCATAGTCAGACATACTGAAAATGCCAATTTATACTTTTTTGCACTCTATATATGAAAGAGGTATTGCTCAGAATAAGAAAGATTTTTCTCCTTTACCTGTATGATGATTTAACCATCGAAATGAAAACAAAATTTTCATATAACACATCAAAGATGCAGGCTATCATTCTAACGTCAATCGAACGTTAATTAAGATCAAATAAAAAGATGTCAAAGAATGAGGAATAGAAGAGTATATTGCATAAGAACATTTTCGTTCATGCCTATTAGCACGTGAATGGTACTTGAAATATTCCATAAACGGGCTACTAGAGAATCCGTCTCTCGTCAAACGATCCTTCGTTGAGTCGTCGACACTTGACCCATAGCAGAGAGCCAGTCATGCAAAAAAAAAAAAAAAAATAAAAACGGTCGTATACTTTGTATTTACGAACACGATAGGGGCGGAGACAAAATTATGAATTTAGTTGATTTTTACAGCAAACCGAAAAATAAGCAACGAAACTTTTTATATCTGTAAGCCAGAAGAAGAAGGGTGAAATATCAGAAATACTTGGATAAAAGTAACACGAAGCAAAGCCTGGGAGACAAATGGAGGAGCTTAAACAAATATTAGCAAATACGGTATTTGCCGTCAACACGGGGATTGACACTCGTTGAACAAAACAAAATTCGTATCGCTGCAAAATAGTAGATTGTTCGGTTATAAAACATACGGGAGGACCAAGCTCCATCGGATGATAAAAAAATCGTTAAATGGATAAAATAAAAAAAAAACAGAAATTCTAATTGAAAATAAATAAAACAAATAAGTTAAAAAAGTAATATTTTTCGTCGTCTATATTCGCGAGAGAAACATTTAACGATGTTTCCTATAAATCGAAATTTTCCAGCTTTAAACCGGTTATATATTTTGCCAGTGTGCACGGTTTCAATTCGATAGAGGTTTAATTGAATTTTTCGTTTCCGTATATTGCGTAAAAACGTGAGTATGCGCGCAGAATATTGAGCATATACAGAGTGTATTTAGGCTAATCAATAGTCAAACTATATCAATACATTGCATGGTTATAATTAAGTAAAAAAATTGTACAGTGATAAATTATTTAAAAATTTATGAAAAAGATCATATAAGACTCCCAATATCGTCTCCAATGTCAGTGTCCTTGACTTTTATGTGCGGATAACTTCAAAAAATAAAAATACATCAAACAAGTATTGACACATCTGATGAATTAATACAAATAGTTGACTGCTTCGTTGAGACGAAGCAAAATCAAAATAGCTTCACGAGGTGGTAAGTTCAATTTCTCATTAGATAGAAATAGCAAACATATTGTAACGATGGATTAATGTCTATTGGTGATATCGTATATATAGCTATTGCTCATTTTCGGATTCGTTTCAAATTTTTCCAACATATATAGTTGTTTCTCGTTATAGTGCTAATAAAATTTCAAAACGTTTTATACAATACATAGAGTACATAAAAAATATCTAGAAATGCCCGAATATGTTCATGAATCATTGTATATAACACTTTTTCTTAATTTAACCCATAGAATATACTGAAAATATTTGGTTGTTAAATCCTACGACACTCTATATATCGATGTATTTTATTTCAACATATTATTGGTCGAACGATTGGAGAATTGCACGATCAATGGTCTCTCGACATAGGAATATTTAAACGCAACCGTGGTTTATGTAGAGGAAACATCAAACACAAGCGTACTCCTTTTGTGCCAATGAAATCGACTATATACGCGTCGGTTATTGAATAAAATCTCAGACGTGTTTCGCTAAACTCGTTTTATTGGATCCAACCGAAAGAGGAGGGAGAAGGAAGAAAAAAAAAAAGGAATAATCACTGCGGCTAAAATTTTTACACTCTCGTGACGCGTTTCTCGCGAGTTTAATTAAATCTGAAATCATTCCTCTTCGCTTATTGATTTTCGATATTTAAAAAGGTATAGATTTGTTAATCGACGAAGGCTATTAGAATATAACTCTTTATTCACTGACCAACACAATTTCCTATCGAAAATTTATCAAAATATTATCATCGTACTTTATATAAATTAATATTAGTTTTTACACAAATACGATCATGGGATTAAAAATAGAATAAATTATGCACAATATAGAGGACAATTCGACATGAAAATGGGCAGTTTAGTTAAATATTTTAAAGCAATTTTACGAATTAAATGCTTGAAAATTTCCTTTGGCAGATTAAAATATGAAAATAACTCGATATATTTAAGCAGTTAGAAAAATTTAACATTTTACAACTAATTCTGCTTTTAAAATATATCTTTGATATATTTAGCATCTAGAAAAAGAAGCAACTTTTTACAATTGCATTACAAGATACAAGTGTATCTGTACGTGTCTCCAATACATTTAACATCTAGAAAATGAATAATATTTTACAGCTGCTACTTCATCTTTTACAGTTATCAGTAATTCTCTTAACCACATTGCTACATGCAAATTCCTCTAAATATCGATTATTATTTATTATCGATTATTATTATTTATTAAATAAGCGCATGTATGTGTTTTTCATAACATAAAATTATTTCTCTTCCTGTATGTGATTATCATATCAATTAAATAAAATATTTAAATACTCCATATTGCATCGCATAAAATGATTAAATGTTACATAAATAATCTCAAAGATTCTTCAATTACAATATTACAACTTCAACGTGATATATTAATATCATATTGTAAAAGAAAAACGAAAATATTTCGCCATACCAACAGATATATTTTCCAGTAAACTAAACTATCATGCAATGAGACCAGGATAACTCTAGACGAAAAGATATAAACATTGCATCAAAATTGATTTAACTCTAATTCGGGATTCCAAACCTTACAAACTTCAGAGGAGAACAAATTATAATTGTTGTAACAAGGCATGGACTTAATATCATTTTTATACTATTATATTAACATAAAAAAATGTTTATCATTGGAAGGAATGAAAAATTTAGTACGGAAATTATGTAAAATGTCATTCTTTTATGAAAGAGTACACAACACGTTCTGGCTGTAGGTTCAGAGTTCATCTTAAATTGTTCATCTTAATTTGTAACGAAATAACTTTCTCGTAAAAAGAACCCTAGGAATCCACAAGTATTCAACGAAATAACATGTTAAAACGAATTCTCAACACTGGAAGATCGAACCGTCGATAGTCTGGAAATTCGCCTCACCTATGGTAATTATAGATAAGAAAGAACACGCTCTATTGAACCGGATCGTTGATTATCGTTGAACATCGGCCAAACACGTTACCAAGCGAAACTTTCGATAACTCATATCGATCTGCGTGAACTTTTTCCTTTTCTATGAGAAGCTTCACAGGTGGAGATATTTGATTTTCAAGTCTTTTACAAACGGACACGGAATATCTAAAAGCAAAAGAGGGTGGGGACAGATTAAGGGAGAGAAGGGCGAAAGGGTGTAATTACTCGCGAGTTTGTGGCCCGTTTGTGAAAAAAATAACCCTGTAGACTTTTCTCATCGTGTAAATATACCGGTCTTTGGCTGTTGTAAAAGATAATATTCACTTACAGTATCAGGGGATAAGAAGCGAACGCTCTTCTTAATAAACTCGCAGGCAACGTGTTCTGGGACGACCTCAGGATACGCGCCTTGTTCTTTACACCCGTCCCTTGCGAAACCCTCTCCAGTCATTAAAAGACCGGCTAACTTTCTTCAGAATTTTTATCCCTCAGCCAAGTGTACCGAAAGAAAAGCTTTGTCAAGCGGTTGTAACGAGCTAACAATAAACCGTCCTACAAACTGTAATACAATTCTATTGTAAAAACGAAATGTACTGGATGTTATATACCGTTATATGTGGCAATATACGACTAAAGGAGACTAAATATACGACGAAATATACGACGAAGACTAAAGGAGAAGAACACAATAAGTTACATTTTTTGTTTGAAGGTTATAGGAGAAAGATGCGATAACTGTTTACATTTAGAAGTATTCGATTTTTAGATTTTAAACTTTCACGATAGCTAAATGGCATATTTATGAGTATTCACTTCTGGGTTTTAATCGTACTTTTATTAGTCAATTATGCACGTTCCAATCTTCTATGAACATTTCTATTCACTTCTTCAGAGCTGAAACAAGGCAACGCGTTTTACAGGCCTGCTTCGAAGAAGTGAACTGGAATGTTCACCAAATGCTGGAACAAAGCGCAGGATACTAATAAAGCTACCATTGAAACCTAAATAACCACAAGCTTTTTCTATACTCTTGTTCATTTCTTGATTTTAATATTGCGTTGCGAATAAATAGGGAAATTTTAATACAAGTGGATTGAAAACTTGTTAAATTCAAAGATAGTAAATCAGTTCAACAGTAGCTGGGTGTAATTGTCGAAACAAAAGATATTTTAATATTGCGACGATCTTCGGTGTTCCGAATATTATATCATAAATATTTCAAATATTTCGTTCTACTCAAAGTTAAATATAAAGTCAAATAAAAAGATAAGTTTAGTACCATGAGGCTGATGGGCAACGTATTTATACTTTAGACTTATCTTTTTCTTCCGAAATGAGAACGAAAAGTGCATGCAGGAGATTGGCATCAACTTTCGTAAGATTTAACACATCAACGGAACGAAATCCCGAGAGAAGCGGTACAAGTTTTAGTAAAAACCTAGAAACGAATCTCATCGAGTGAGTTCTTCCCTTCGCTGGTTCCACTTAATATCGGAACAGCCTTCTTGCCAAGCTTTTTCCCCTTTCGACCGCGGAAACACGCCCAGTTTTTATTCTCGTAGATTCGCGCGTGCAAATATCCAGAAAAATCAAGGAATATTGGATGGTTACTTCGAGCAAAAAGGAACGTAGAGGGAAAGGAGCATTCCCGGTCAAAATCCTCGCTCAGATGAAATTAGATTTTCAAATTTTAAAGCTGAGTTCTCTGTGTGGCCCGGTTCTGTTCCCACCGGATCCTACGTAAACGTGATATCGGGGAAAAAATCCTTTTACAGAAACTAGCAGCGAATCCCACTGTAAAAAGTATTGGTAACTATCACCGGATATTGATAGGGACAATAAGTAAGTTTTAGCTCTCGTACGAGGTCAAATCTACAATCTTCTCCTTCGATCTATTACGAATCTACCATATTTTACTTTCATCCTCTACATCGAGTTTAACTATTTTCAGATTGCAGATGTTCACGTATTTTTATATTTAGTAATTATTAGAAACTTTGTAGTTATTATTATTACAAAAATATATAAAATATCTCAAGCAAACGTCTGGTTATAACATTTATAATGTGAAACAAATTTTTAATTAGATTGCATTTCTTTAGTTTCATTTGTAAGAATATGAATTTATATAAAAATCTGCAGTCGAATAGTTATTCGCGTTAAGATCAGGAGATTGATCAATTCGACTAATCTCAAAATGATTCTTCGTGACCGTGGTCATTGCACAATTGAATAGCGCTTAAGTCCGAAGGACCATCCGAGTCGTGAATTTTCATTATTATGAATAATTGATTCTGAATAGTGACAGTGATGTGAACTACAGAAGTTCAACTTCTTCCCTCGGCAATGGCTATTTTTCTCCTGACCTTTACTCGAAATTGAACTATCTTCGTACAATTTATATCATTTAATATTGCACACTGTAAACGATGGAGAAAAACAAATATATAATGAATAAAATGTAATTATTACACCAGATCCTTTGACATTTGAATAATGTAAATATTCTTCCATAAAGGATTAACGAGGTCGATGAGGTATTATATCAAATATGTCAGTAATTAATGCATCCGTCAAAGAATGGCTGAAATAGTAGATATTATGAATGTAACGATCAATATTTAATTTCAAGATGAATTTCGTCTAAAGAGGACTGATAATTATTGAAGGAGTGGCTAAAGTCTAAGAGAAGGTGTCGAAAACCGTCAGGAAGCGGACTGAATGGAAGTCGATTACTAGATATTCACGGTTGACAGCTTAACGACTGGAGTTATCTCACGAGTGTATTATAGAAATCGTACCAGCGAGCATGCAATTCCATGGCAAATGACTCTTCGTTGAATCTCAAGGCCGGCAGAAATTTCTAACCACTCCATCGGGAGATTCTTAATTTTCTCCGACGTGTCCAACGATCGCCTCTATTATTAAACGGGGAATATAGAAATTTACAAATTATTATTATCTTTATTTCTTTTTCTAACAAGTTCGCGATAAAAGATTTTTAATTCGATCACAAGATAACAATGTAACTATGTACAAAGATTAACTACGGATTTTGATTAACACGGAATCTAACAATTTTGCAACTAGTTTGAGAAATAAGTTTCTTTTATTTAAGAACTTTTGTTCTTAAGAAAGTTTGAAAGGCCTGAAATAAGAGACACAATGTGGACTTCGAAAGGATGGTCGATAAGACGCAGTAGACTACTCGTCTGACCAGGGACCCGCCTATACTACTTAAATCAGTAATTCTCGAGATACCCAGCCATATAAAGCACCTGTACAACATACCGATTACCTTAATCACTATTATTACTATTCTATCAACGTTTCATACGAAGGAGCGATAGATTTTTATCGACTGGCTGAAGAAGCTATGGAACAGAATTCAAGCGATAGAAAAATATTTATGAAACTCGATGTGAAACGTTATCAGTATCTGAGATTATAGTATGAATGAAAAATTCACAGGAATTTATTTTTAAGAAAAAAAGGAAGAATATACAGGTGCAAGCTTCAATGCTTGTGAAAAATGCGTACATGAATGACAAATTAAAATCAGAGAATTATCAATCAATCAGAGACAGAGTGAAGTATCAGCAACTAAAAATCAAGAACAAAGTGTATGAATGTGTTTTATTATCAATTTATTGGTTACAAATTTTATTAATGCTCGATGAAGGCCAAGAACACAAGAGTATCGGCAATGAAAAAGCTTAACTTTTTACGTGAAAAAGGTCAAGTTAGCAACTCGAGAAACCCTAGATCAGTTGTACGATTAAGGGAAGGAAGGATTTCCACAAAAAGATCTGAGTTTTCTTCACGAATCACGCACGATTACACGGTACTCTCCGGCCGGTTAACAACGCCCTTATCTCCGCCCTCTATTGCGAAAATTTATCGGCAAAGCGCAGGTCTTCCGGCACGAATTTCCGAAGGCAGTTCTCCTCATTCTCTACGGATCTCCTAAGTAACTACGTAAAAACATGTCTAATCTATTTTCCTCCGGCGGCGTGAATGCGAGCCGATTTCTAACGTGTCCGGAACAGATTTTCTGGCCGACCTTAACGAATAGGGTTACTAGTCGTACTTTTGTTCGTATGTCACTCGCCTTTCTATTCGTAGCCATTACGTATCGAACATGAACATAAAAATTATTCTTCCCTTTCCTTTTTCTGTTTTACGAAAAATATTTGTAAAATTGTTTGGAGTTTAATAGAATTTACAGTCGCCATGCAGATATGGCGTCTTTCACATGCTAATAAATTTGTGAAAATATAAAATGTAAAAGGAAAATATGAGTCATAATTATAATAACATACAGTTGTGTAGATAAATATAAAATATAAATTATAAATATTTTCCGTAAAATCGATGGAAACTAATCATGTGGAAAAAGTAACATTTTATTTTTATAGCAACCAAAATGAATTATACAATATGGAGATATTTTATTGTTGCAATTCATTGTGCAATTGATTATTGCGAGAAATTTTTCATCGAGATGAAATTAACAATATTCCATGCGAGTCTATTCCATTTGAGTTTCTCTCTTCGAACACGTGAATATTATTGCGACGCAAATATCGCAATGAGATACGATACAATTATGTTAACAATTTGATAGTACGAGATAATTGAGCAATTTAACCACGGAAATAATTAGAGGCCTTGTTTATAGTAAGCTATACTACGCGTTGAGAAAGCGGTTTCAAGGAAATTACTTTCCTTGAAAGAACCGTACGACGGAACAGTAAAATAAAAAAGAAAAACGGAGGCATATTTCAAAGCAAATATCGCAGGCCATAAAAAAGTTCTTTAACACAAGCGTTACTGGAGATCCAGTTTCAATTTCCACTTTGAAACTTCGCTTGATGCCTTCGTCAACTATTAATCCTTTAATTCGTTTACACCCCATCTGACAATTTGCTTAAACACTCTTCGACAGATTGTTGATAAAATCAACAAGAAGCACTATTAATTTCCCTTCACTCTGTTCGATTACTAACCACTCGGCAGCACTTCTAGAGCAAAACTTAACCAGCCATCAAATATCGATACGTTTTCAATTAATTCCCATTACGAACTGACCTTAACCTCAAATGATCTCGAAGTAAGTACTGAATTTCTTGAAACTTCCGACAAAGTATCTATAAAAGGTTCGTTTGGACACAGTTGACGCCAACTACCCGAAGAAGCTTTTTCCAATATACTTAGTTATCACTTCCATGATTCTCTGGAGGAATGGTTTCCTTGGAGCGAGAAGGGCAGAGGGAAGAAAGGGGCGACAGCCCTTGGATGCTTCGCGAAGCAATCCAGATAATAATGTCGGTCGTCTTTTACGCTCGTTCCCAACTGCCAACCACGATGGCCAACATTGTTACGCGATATTTATTACGACCGCTATTAGGTTGTAAATCGTAGCAGACCACGATACGGTATAATTGCCTTTCTTATTTATTACGTTACAGCTATGTATGTACACGTGTTAGGCTTAACCAAGTTAAATTCGATTCAGGAATTACGAATTTGTTCGTCAAACGATTCATTTTGACAAATATACAGCGGCTACAAAGAATATCTGAACGCCATTGTATTTTTAATAGCATTTACATAGTAATTAGTTAGGTTCAATTAACTTTAGGTACATTAACACGTTAACTGAGACACGATGGTTAGATGAGACAGAATGATTAGAGTAAGATCAATTTTATGGTAGAAAAAAATGTTCAACAGTGCGAATGATTTTGATGTTATGGTGATAATAATAACTGTGATTAGTAACAAAGTAGATATCAGATCAGTGCAAGCAACTGTGATTAATTATAACTGCTGCTTTACAGAAAAACAAAATTTCGAATTATACATAAGTTGGATCGAATTATTATTAAGTATGCATAACGTTGTGAAAATTTTACATGTTCAAACCAGAAGCGATTTACATATTATACAATACAATACTATATATACATACATATATTGCCCACCGTGTCTGACTATATACGCTCTGCTTTCCTTTTCGTCGAAAAATCCCAATAACTAAATCCTCTCCAGCAATAAATTCAAAATCTTTTAACTGCATTATTAATTGATTTCCTAATGTAAAAGAAATTGGTATAGCAGGATGCGTATAACTTAATTGTTAAACATTTTCAAGTTTCTCTTATTTTCGACGCTGAGGAGTAAATATTATAAAAGTTAATCTTAAAATATTTTCACAATGTTTGCAAGTTGGTATAATTTATACCTTACAACTCAACGATTTTCTCTATCTTGTAGAAGTTAAAAGATTGACAATCGTCGAGATAAAATAAATTAAAGATGGGCATGAAGTATAAACATTTTTATCAATCACTATTTAATTGATAAATTCTACCAATTGCAATGTTTGAAAATAATATATCAATTATAAATAATTATAAAGATTAATAAATATTCTTAAGTAAGACATTGTAGGAAAGCAATATGTACGAATAGGAAATGTAGGGATACCAGTGAGGAATGTGTGGTCAGTATCCTAAATTTCACAGAAACCAGATGCAGTGGAGTTGCAGGTATTCATCGAGCAAGCTTGCTGTATACGTCACTTAAAAGCTGACCAATAATTCCTTACTGTAGATGAATTACTATTGCTATAAATATAACGCTACAACCATCGACGATTAAAACACGGAAACATAAATATTTACATTTCGGGGGGAAAAAGATTTAACAAACGAATATCACAAAATTAGAGGAAAATATAAATATATTTTACGAATGAGGTGGATTATTATACGTGTTGGTTTATTAAAGAAACGAGTGATAAAATTGTCATAGTCAGTGTATATTAAAATCACTTTAAATACAAGTACAGAGATAATGTATACCGGTTGTAGTCGTCGCTCATTCAATGCTACTGTTCAACTCTACGCACGCTATTTAACTGTATGACTTGCTATAATGATTGTGCTAGAAAACATATTCGTCTATTTGTATCGACCGGTGGTATCACAAACAGTTCAAATGTAACTCCGGTTGACGATCACGAATAACAGCGATAATATTTTGTCTGGAGTTTGTTTACCTTTAAACCTACCAAACCAAAACAACGTTGACACTCCAAGGCACAACAATATGAGTTTCTTCCGATTCGAATCTTTCGTTGACTCCTGTGCCGTTACACAAAGGGTATTAATTTTAATTAATAAGGGAATTAAATTTTTATATTCCTAAATGAAGTTCGTTGCTTAAATTCGTAAAAAGATTACGAACTGCTTATTAAGATCACTGCAGTTCTAGTGTTAGAGTCTTTTAGTTAGAGTCTCGATAACGAACGTATCGTGAAAACTCCAACTATCTATAGTTCGAGGTAACTTCAATTTCAGGAAACTCTATCTATTTCCAAGTCATACAAACGGAAGGTAACACAAAAAGGTTAAAAAGAAGAAAGTCAAACTGCCTACGGAACAATTTTCTTTCCGTACGCATATAACAAGGAAATGTAATATAGGAAAGTGCAGTTTTCTGTCGTCGAAAATCGATACCACCGATGCTGTATAGTACCCGAATAACACAGTTATGATATTTTCTACGATGCTAATCTACAAGTTTCGAGGCACACCACTTGCGCTCATTCTCCTTCAAACTTTTTTCAACGCGACGAGCGCGATTAAATTACATTAAAAAGAGTGAATAGAAAAGAAAGACAAAAGTTCAGAGAGAAAAAAGAGATATATCGGAGAGGGAGTGACAAATCAATTTATCGACTCGACTAAAAAACTTGATTGTTCGTCATGACTGTCACCGAGCTGTCAGAAGGATTTTTAAAAGCGAATCATTCGTCACGGGAAAACACATTTTCGCGGTTGAAGGTAAAAGACTGTACCAATTCCCAACTTAATTAAATCGAGAGAGGAAGATAAAGGGAGATAGAAAGAGAGAGAATAAAAGGGAAAGTGATATGGCTATCGCTTAATATTTAAATAACAAAATATAAAGGGTGTCTCAAAATGTATTACTTTCAAAATCTTTTTAATATGACAAATCTGTAGAAAAGTGATCGAAAATGTTTGTGGATAGTTCATAAAATTATTTTATATTTTAAAATTATTCTGATACATGACAAAAGTAATTTTCAGGCACTATACACAGTGTTACAAAAATTATTTTTAATCCATTATATTATTTATTACAACATTTCCATGCTAAGTAATTAAGTCCATATTAAATTCTAATACTATCAAAATGAAATGTAAAACCTAATAAAAAAATTGTTCATTTAAAGATAAGGATACAAGGATACAAATTCTTCTTGTAGCCACCGTATTTCTATCTATGAAAATATAACATTCAGAATTGATAATACACTAAATTTAAATGAAAAGGATTTTGTTTAAATATATAGCAAAACGAGAAACGAAGAAAAGGCGTAATATATTTTATTGAGATTTATCTATCAAGTACCCTGCACATTCTTACAGAGATCCGTCTTTTATGCAATCTTTTAGACGTGAAATGATTACAAGAACCGTGTAACTGGCTTTACGATACAAAAAACTTCCGACTTCTTTACGAGAATTCATTTTCCGACAAGGAAATCGATCTTAAACTTTCATTAAATAACCAAAAGAGAAAGAAATTTGCTGCATTGAATTACTCGTTTCTTCTTTCTAATTTTTTTATCTCTTTTTCATGTTCTGACAGAAAGTTTATCACGGAAATAGTTTCCTGAAAAATATGTATGCGGGAAATAAAAATATCTTCTGACCCGAAAATATGTATGAAATGTATATTTAAAAAATACATGGAGAAAACGGTTAAAGTATTAAAGATTCTTTTATTCCTTTTTACAATTATTATAAGTACAGTAACGTAAATGTTAGACTTGTTTTTGAAATTCTGTCAAGAGCATTCATATTTTCATAGCTTCGAATGTGTTAGAATTTCACGAAAAAGAGAAATAACTGGCGAACGAAGGGAAAGAACTAAATTCGAAGAGGCGTTTAAATATGGAAACTCGACTGACGTCTTTTCACCACAATATTTTTAAAATGTCACTTTCCTTCATCGAATGAATTTTATCGGTGAAATACGTCCCAAGTGAAAATCGAATCAAAATTCTCGACTTTTTTCAATATGAGTGTGAAGAATGACTAATCGAGAGAATTGCAAAGAAAATTATATTAATATTTCTGTCAAGTATACTTTTATTATACAGTGGCGAATACACGAAAGATTAATACATAAGCTGTATGGAAAGATATACTAATGCATATGTGACGCGATAATAAAAAATATCAGAATACATGACTGTGTCCAATACGATAAAAAATGTTGATTAACTGGAAAAGATGAATTGAATTATTATTGTGAAAATCAATATTTCAAACGTAATAATTTAGTTAGTCATTGATTGCCTACTTTTAATTCATCACTATATTTTTATTTATAATATAAGATATCAAATTAAGTCTGCAGGAACGATACCATCATATTTAGAATTACTTCGTGGTAATTAATTTTTGATCTTGTAATGAAACGGATTTAAAACTTTAAAATGATCGAGTAACAAATGGAAATAATCACTGACAAGTTACCTACTATTTTTTTAAATAAAATTCAAAAAAACATCTATTTTCCTTCGAAAGTCAAACACTTGCAACTTATCGTATCTGGTAGTGAACATAAAAATTTGTACCAATTTCAAAATAGCTTCCAAATCTTCAAAATGTAAGAAACATATTTTTTTATTCTTTTCTCTATCAAACTAAGTATGAAAAACGATCAAAGTATTGAAAATCGAAGCCTATTCATCCGATTCGTTAGTGGGTCAAAATCACTCGATTGATCTTGCTATTAAAAAAGAAAAATGGCATAAGAAAGGATAAAACGAGAGAGAAAAAGAGTAGACAGAGTTTCAGGTAATAAAACTAGAAGAGAAGTTCGCATCTAATCTCGGTAAATGCAGGTATATATATATCGCCGGGAGGGAAGTTTCATTAGATCAACCGGAGAACTTCGATTATTCTAGATCGACGGCGACTGAAAGGTGTAGCGTGCGTGTGCTCTTAGATTTCGAACTATCTCAACAATAGCGCGTCTTCCTGACACAGCTAAACGATTCACCCACCCCTATAATTGGACGCCTGCCGTCAGTTTTGCGCTCACGGGTAGTTCCTATTTCGAGAACTGGATCCCGAGTATCGGTACGCGAGACCGGTTAACTTCGATGCCCGAATTTCATGAGAACTCGATACATTACCAACTTCGAAACAGTAAAGCGCAGAGTTCCGTCATTTCCTCGAACAAAACATACTATATACTGGTGTACGATATACATATATAACTAAACTGCGTTAAATCCGAAGACTTATATTTTCAATGAGATCCTAGAAATTCATTAGGCTTATTAGAAAGTTCTGTTGTTAAGTTTAACTTATACACCTATTACTTGTACACCTATGATTTTATCCAAATATATACAAATATAGAGAATTGTATACTCATTCGTTTATAGCTTTATTTATTCATGATATATTCATTTATATATTTGACAAAATTTATAATTTACATTATTGAGCATGCTAGAACAACAATAAAACATTATATTAGGTTGTCTGAAAACTGTTTTTCTTTCGCAAACGTATTTTTCACAACAGTGCACCTTCATACAAACGTGAAACTAAACCTGTAAAATGTCACGGTGTTTATCTCAGCAGAACAAAACGGATCGTACGTAATTCGGCAAAATAATATAAAACAAAAAACGTCTATTATTTCCTCATAAAACGAAAGAAACTTTTCGGACAACCTAATACAATGCTGAAAAAGATAAATTATCAATTAGATGGAAGATTATCCTCCGCGAATTATTCTAGAGAAGTTTATAAATGCAGAGAAAACAAAGTAAAATAAAATAAATGATAAAATAAATATCTCGAATGGAGATGTAGGTTACTAACGTGCAAAGGATTAGAAATCAAGATTACAGTATCAAATTTTGTCTAACACCATGTCGTATAAAAGAAACTTGTTGTATTAAGTTATACTCCAATATTCTAACGTAGACCAGTTCATCTTTTACCACTCTCATCCTCTGTAAACTAACTAGTTCTTCGCAAACTACCCAAAAAGAAATTTCAATGAAGAAAAAGTAAAACAGAGTAAAGCAAAGTAAAATAAACCTAAGGTGGAATGACCCAGTAAATAAACCGCGGTGGAATATATGTGGAATACTTGAGAACAAAGGGTTAGAAACCAAGATCACACTAACAGATTTTGCCTAGCGTTGTTTTACAAAAAGGAAACTCACCCTATCCACTCATTCCTAATATTTTCCAATTCATCTTCCGTCACTCTCATCTCTATATCCAACTTTCTTCGCGAAGAAGCCAATGTAAAAAAATCCTCAGGCAGAGCAGAAGCAAAGTAGACTAGATCCTATCAATGGCCTATTTCACCCTTATGACCGACACATCCGGTCCCCCGAGGGATTGTTCGAGAAATGAATAAAAGACACTCTCGTTCTCATTACTTTTTTTCCACATCCTCCTTCATTTTTACCTCTTCAGCACAGGAGTTCCTTATTCGCAATTCTGGCCATCGCAGGATTAGCTTCTAACGTTCGACGACAATAATCTATCGAAGTACTTCTTAAAAGATTAAGGATGGTAGTCAGCCGACGAACGAACCAGTCCTCGAGACTTTTTCTGGGAAAAACAATGAAGGACATTCAACCTTTCCATTCTTCTGTATTTTTATTACCAGCACATTTATTTTTCTCTCTAACCTAGGAAAGGAATCGTGATCTACGATTTAAGCGGCTGCTGGTAAGACAATGAAAGAAACAGAGAGGCCTTCGGATAATAGCAAGCGTGAAACACGAGATGACGGTTTGGAGGGAGAAGCAAGAGAAAGGTAGGGTAGTAGGGAACGAAGCAAACGGGGATTGTAGAGGGTGGTGGAGGGTTGATACGTTTCACAGGACGGTAGTGTTGATGCAGTCGCACAGCCAGTCAGTAGCTGCTACGGCACGGAGCCGCGCGCGCGTGCTCCTACTACTCGAGCGGCTTTCTGTGGCACGATGTCGGAAAGTCGTGAAATCATGACAGAGAAGTATCAGCTATCTCAACGGAACTGAAACCACCGTCACTAGAGATTCTCTTCTATGCCAGCTCGTGTTTGCGGCTTCATTTCATTGTGATTCAACCGTTGTAAGAATTTAAGAAACTTTTAGAATATTGACTATCCCTTCTTGGGAAGTACGGAATTTTTATTTCGTTTTATTGTGAGAATTTTATAAGCATAAATCGAGAAACTGTTTGAAATTGAAGACTCCACCGGATGGAAAACGTAGGATATCGTATATCGCGGTGTCGTAACTGTGGCTAAAGAAATGTGTAAGAAGAATCAAACAGGTGGACGGAAGGATCAAACCCACGTTTCTCGCGCTTTCACGTTTTCTCTCCGTCTTATCGAAGAATTCTGTCAAATTTCTGTTACTAAATTCTATCAACGCGAAGAAACGTAAGCATCATTTAAATATCCTTTTAAATCGTATGACACATTCGAGGATGTAATCGTTCGATCCACTAGGAAAAATTCAATATATTAGGAAACTAATGTTCGAAAAAATATTTAGAATACGATTTAGACATCTAAGGAAGAGTCTCTGATTTAACGATCTGCTCGAGAAAAAGTAGAGGACGCGCTCTCACGCTCAAACGAGAGTCATTGAAAAAACACAGGAAACGAAAATGAGGGAAAAAATAATTCCCTGGTAATTACGGTTAGCAGATGAAATAACGCGAGAACCACTTTGCAAGATTGCTTCTGGGGTTCCTCGACGATAGAGCTTGACGAGAGAAGACCGGTGAAAAATATCACATTCGTTAAGCGGCAACCGCTTGGTTTTATTGTAATTTGCCGGTGCTCGTTTCGCACGCGAGAACGTTATCCAGGAACCAATTCCATCATGAACTGGTAAATACATTTCGAGAAGGGTAAGGCGAGAACACCATTTTGAAATATACTTTTCCACGTTCGTGTAGTAATTCCGAAGCAGCCATTGAAAGAATCCTGGAAATTTCTAAAAGGTCCCCGCGTTGGTAATTTCCAATTACCGAGTCAAGAGAAAAGGATTGTAAAACTGAAGGGAAAAAGAAAGAAATGTTTCTTTTCACGGGGAATTTGTAAGTGGTCCAATTTTTAAGAGTATAAAATTTGTTAATTAAAAATTTTATTATCAAAGAAATAGGGGGAAAGAGAGCGCGAAGTCGTATTGCATTGATATTTCCTTCGCGTCGTAATTAATGTTTCCCTTGGAAAAAAACAAGTTTAAATGCCGAACTACCGCTAACCGAGCCTATTAATCGCGCAAACCGCCCACCCCTAGCCGAGTAAATAAGCTTTAAAGATTAATCTCATACTCGTAGGAACGAACAGATGCGCCTCGCGAACCAGTTATTTTCCACCGAAGGAGTTCCATTCTTTTGTGCTCTTCTTCCTAAACAAGTTCGTTAACAATCGAATCAATTCTATTCACAGATATTTGCCGAGTTATCTCAAAAAGTCCTTTGTTCGTATATGTCATGTTGTATATTATCAATATAAAGTTCGTTTTTACTGTATAATTTATTTTTAAATAATTCACTTATATATTTTGGAAAAATAATTTACGTTCATGTAAAAATAAAAAATGAAAAGAATTTTATTCGTAATTCATGATATAGTTGAATGAAAATATTTTTGGTTTATTGAGAAATTGTGTTCGACTGATTTTATATGAATTTCGATATGAATGTTATATGATATGTTAGTAACAATCATTCATTTAATTTCCTATCGTTTTCACGATCTTCTCGTCTGCAATAATCAAACAGTGATACAGGACAAATTACAGTTACGTGTAACATAACATTAATTCGATTAATCGATATAATTTTTTATGATCAGTGAATAGTGGTAGGATATAAATATTTATATTTTATTTCCACATAAGCAAATCGTTACAATCCTCAGAATTGCGAAATATATTAAATAAGCATGAGAATGTTTAGATAATTATTGGTGTCCATTAACGGTAATACAGCAACAGGAATTGTACAAGCCGAATTTTCGGATTTCATTGACTATCTGCTTGTGCATGACTATTCTTGAACTGCTCATTAAATACTAGGAAGAACTGTTTCGTGTAATATGATATTACCAGTTCTTTTGTTAGGGATGATTTTTTTATACAATTAATGAGATGACAGTATCAAACAGTACAGAGAGATGGCAAGAGTATCGAAATATTATATTTTCCATAAAAAATATGCACTGACAAAGGTACAATAATTTTTTGTTAAATCAATTTTAAATATAATTTGATTAAAATTTCAATTCGTTTAATAAAAAAATAATGAAATATACTGTCGGAGAATAAAACTGTAAAAGAATAGTTTTAATTGCAGATGTAGTTTCGACTCCTTGTCCGACCACACACGAGCATTATTTACTTAGAAACAAATTGGTAAAACAGTTTAGTAACAAATTCCGTTCTTTAAACAGCAAACTTAGATATTTCCGAGGACAATTCATCATCCTGATTGAAAATGATTATTCCACTATATAAGAAAGTACATTTTCTAATATGAACAAAACATTTATCAATTTCCTATCAAAGTTCTTTTCAATATTCACCTCCTAAACTCTGTTTCCTATCCAATAATCAACCCGGTTTTTGTATTAATTTTTTAGCAAAGTTTTTTCCCATAATCCACCTTTCAAACCCAATTCTATTATGATTTATATGCGATAAATCTATCAATTTACCATAAAAATTTTCCTCTGAAACACTTTTTCCTTTCAATAACCAGCCTAATTATTCTACTGACCATACCAGCAAAGTTTCTCCGAAAATCCATCTTTTAAACTTTTTCTTCCACCTAACTATAATTTATACAACAAATCTACCAACTTACCACCAAAATTCTTTTCAAAATTCCCTTTCCTGACTCTGTTTCCCTTTCAATAACCAGCTCGAGTATTCCATTAATCTTCTACCAAAATTTTTCCCAGAATTCGCCTTCCAAATCCTGTTTTCCATCTAATTACAATTTATAAAACGAATCCAGCAACCTTTCGCAAAACCTCTTCTACGAAACTCTGTTTTCTTTTCAATAACCAGCTCGATTATTCCTCCAACCATTCCAATAAACGTCCTCCGAAAATCCACATTTCAACCCCTCTATTTCCATCCAATAGCCACCTCGATTATTCCACGTCGAGTGAATCCTCGAGAGAAAACCCTCGAATGGCCACAATACACCGTCCTCCTGTACGCATCTGACAAAGTGGCCATCGAAAGATACGACAGCGCCACTTGGAACACGTCGACTAGAAGCGATGCAAGGCGTCGGAGGTACTCGATATCGATCGTCGTCGAGGAACTTTCTAGACAATCTACGATCGTTTCACGACTAGCCACAGCCGCTGCAACCGAAAGCTGTTTCTTCAGTAGAAAAATGCAACAGGTAACGCGATCTATTTCGAGTTACGATGGTTGGGTCACGGTTGTCGCGTTTCAAAAACGCGAGATATCGTCGAAAAATGCATGGGCCGGGGGAGGGGGAGGATGGGAGGGAATAACGTGTCAGAGAATGAATTTCGTAGAGAAGACGAACGAAACATTCGCGAATCCTGCGTGCAACAGGTTAGCTTTCGTAATAAATTACCAGCGGGAAGCTCTGACGAAACATCGATGGAATAAACGCGGTGAAAAAGGAAGTTCGATGAGCTGTGGAAGACACGAAAGGAGACCGCATGTCGAAGTTTGTAATTAGTTTCGTAGAGGGGTCAGGTCGTTATCGACGCGACCGACCCGATGAAAATCACAAGCAATTTAAACTTTCGTCGTCTTGGTACCGCCTGGTCCGCGCGTTCCACAACTTTCCAACAAAATTATCCAATCAAAAAATCTCGCTGTTTCTTTCGTGCTACTTGTAATCTGGCCTTTGATCCCGTTGATATGTAAAAGTTATAATTATTTGGGCTATAGGTAATATAGATCACGATATAGCGAGGCCGTGAAATCAGTCAGATATGGAATTAACGCATGTGGCATAACAAGTAAGTTGTCAGAAATATAAGTAAATAAGCAAATCTATATCAGATACGTAAAAATTATTAGTAGAGTCAATATATCATATCTATACAGTATGTTGAAATAAAAATTTATATTTATATTACAATTTGTCCATCTCATTTTACATTGATAAAATAATAATTAACATCCAATTCTTTTTTTACTTGTAATGGAACTATTGTTAGCCATTCGTTTAGCACCCTTTTTATTGTTCAAAATCTTGAAGAACAGAATTGGTCAGTAATATTACTGTAGTATTAATATAAATAATATTAGACAGCGTCGCCTCCTAATTTACGATATATCGCTATATCTTGGCCCATACTATACGTGTAATCAATTGATTAGATCTCAGACTTCTGATCCGAAATCTTATCTTTGTCTTAAACCTAACGAAAATCGAAGTGGTTTATAAAAAAATTATCCTCCTTGGTTTTTCCCTGTTTCTCAGAAGGAAATATATTTTGACATCTGTAAGTTTTATTTCACTTTTTAGCAAAATATTCATTAAAACACAATTACTGTAGGCGTTATAAGTTATATCTTGAAAGAATGGCGCTCAATTAAACCACGAAATTGAAGGTTTCATAATTAAAATTGTTTTTGAGACGAAACATTTCCAAATTGATTTAAATTATTATTTCTGTTTTAAATAAAGTTATCATTATCCTATTTCAAGAATCAAAATCTGTTTACACAATTCAACATTTAAAGACTAAATCCTTCGTGTTAAATTCATTTCAAAGTTAATTTACGTTAAGTATTAGAATTTCACAAACAGAACTCTTTCGTTTCATCAAAAGCTCGCTTCTAAATCGAGATACATCATTAAATAGGAAGGAAATAAAAGGTAACAAGTACGAAGTTATAAGAAAAGGTTAGTAGTGGGTGTCAATTAAATTTCTGTGTGAAATTTAATATAAAGAAAATGTTGTTTGCGAAGGAGTAATGAAACAATAATTAACAGACTGTTCCGTAATATAAATCCACGTGAACAATTTAAATATTCTTACATTTGTTAATTTCGTGTTAATTTCAAAATTTGTTTTTCCCTATATGAAAAACTTCAAAAGTGAAACAAAACAGTTTTAAACAGTGTTTATGAATTTCACATTAAATATTAATTGTGAGAAGTTGAAAAGCGCCATTGGGCCCGCTACGTGCAAACTGGTGAGAAATTCACGATGCTGATTTGACGACAATATGAAACTACGAGCATTCAATCTCGTAGAAGACGATTCGCAAATTGAAAAGCTTTTATTTCACGAATAAGTAATAAAATACACGCGACACGAATAGTTGATTGATTTTCAAATTTTAATGAACATTCAATTTAATGAACACCAAACAGAACGTTTTATTTATGTACTTCGACGTACCTACGCATACTGTTTGCTTTCTGACACTCTTTCCGAGAAATCAATGCTTCGAACCTAAAGGTTTTCCTAAACTCGAAACTTTATTATAAAATTAATTATAAATAACAAAAAAGAAAGTACGCAAATCAGGAATTAAAAATTAGAAAACGATATGATGATTCACCGTGGAACGAACGATTACATGAATTATGCTAATAAATCTCTCTAGTACAATCACCATTGACCTGTAACTCACCGCAATACAGCATCAATTTCCATTCTTTGTACCTCCGCTTAATCTCACGAAACTTTGACAATTACCATCGAATAATGCTCAGCTCAACTCCTTTGGAAAGTGAAACAAATGGAAATTTCTTCCCCGAAACAGGCAGACCACGATATCGTCATTCGCCATCACGATGCGCGATTTCATACACGAAGAAACTGAATATTGTGTCTCGACGACAACGCTTCCCAAAAACGGTCGATTCAACAACTTCGCTAAAGAGCAAGCATTACCGTTCTAAAGCTCGACTACATCAAACTTGGCGAAGGAAAACGTGTCATCGGCTAACCACAACCATTCAAGAGCCCAACCATTCAGAACTATGAAGTCATGAAGCTTCTGCTGGTTGCCCTGCTCGGTTGCATGTGCGCGGCCCATCGCGAGCCGAGCGACGATTATTATAGTTTCGAGGAAATTCGTTTCGACGACGATGATTACGTCGACCGTGAGAAATCAGCGGATTTCATCGAAAGTTTCGACGGTGGTAGTTCGATAGACGAGAAAAGGTATAACAATCACGATGACTGGATTCGCGAGTGGGCGTATCCTTTTCGGTTCGAGAACCCGGAAACACATCATCTAATTCGACACGGTCGTCGGCAATTTCGATCGATGGATCAAAACACGCCAATCTCAGGCAACTGGCTGGTGAAAAAAGAAGCTGTGGTCGAGGGTGACTTGGTGTTGGGAGGTTTAATGATGGTGCATGAAAGAGGGGAAACGGTTACCTGCGGCCCTGTGATGCCGCAAGGAGGCGTGCAGGCACTCGAGGCGATGCTTTACACGTTGGATAAGCTCAACGAAGAGGGTATTGTGCCTGGTGTGAAAATTGGAGCACACATCCTAGACGACTGCGATAAGGACACGTACGGCCTCGAAATGGCCGTGGATTTCATAAAAGGTAAGTTGGAAACCTTCCCATAAAAGATGAGATGAAAAGCCCGATTATCGGTTTTGGTAGATTATGTTAGTTTACGTTATGTATAAAATATTTTTATTAGTTTGAGATTCAAATATTCTTTTTGCAAAGGATATTAAGGTGTAGGAAGTAATCTGGAAGATAATTCACAGCTATAAATAAAACAAGATAGAGATTTATTTGCTGTGGAAAGAAAGAAAATTTTGAATGCCTGTTCATAGAAATGTGGCCGATATTTAATCAAGTAAACACAGCTTCGAGAACAGATAAAGCGTCATTGAAATAATCTCTGGTTGCGGTCGTCGGTCCAACAATTAAGCGACCGCATAATCAACGTCATGTCGTTTGTTGTATCTTAATAGGACAAGGTTGCATAGCGAAGCCACGACATTAAGACGACGTAACGATTTTCCTGAAACGTTACCTCGGTTGCCCCTTGTACTCACGACAATAAACGACGGACAAAAGGAAAAATAATCCTCGTAGCATGGCGCTCGCTTTTATCTGTTTAAATGTGCACCGATAATTATCGTGACTGTTAACGTCTCTTCGAAAATTTGATCGACAAATCGAAACATAGAAAAACCACTGATGAAAATATTCTGGGATTTATGTCAGTGGTGAATAAAATCAATGGTATAGAAAAAATATTCCTATACAATAATGTGTAAATTTATAGAATACTATTTATTATATAATAGATTGAAAGACAAAAGACCAAAGATGGAGAATTTTGGAACTTTCATCCTTTATATGGTGATGAATAATAGTCTATTAGAATAGATGTTTTGACAACATTCTGTGCAAATCTGTAAGAAATATGATACTTTATCCAACTGTTTTTTTAAAATATAACTTTTGGACGTATAATTTCACATTTACTTCAAACTTCAGACACTCGAAATATTAAATTCGAAACTTATATTTTACGTAAAAAATTAAATAAAAACTTTTTACGTTTCTTCAGTTCCTTTTGTATATTCACAGCAAATTTGAAAAGAAAAGCCTATTTGTATTAACTTTTGGCCATCATTGCACACACGCTTTCTATCGTTGGTTTTCCCTATTTCTTTGTCATTGCTTGGAAAATATCCAGAAACTAGGAAGAAATATTGACGAAGAATGAAAAGTATCGGGCCGATATTTACAAAGAAGAAAAATATTCCATATATTTATATATAAAAATAAAAACTTTTAGTCGAGGGTTGCATTAAATGTTGGAGAAAGTTCGCGAGCATCGAGGAATTTCTGTTCCTTATTAGAACTCAACTTCTAGAGAAGAGAAAAGATCATGGATACAATCAGCGCAAAGAAAAGTAAAACGCAAATACAAAGCGTAATTACTTTTTATTTGAATTCATTTAACATGATTCAATTATCGTGGAAACAACAAGTGTTTTAGATATTCCAGAAAGTTTAAAAATGAATCCAGAAATGAAAAATGAATCAAAGGTAATCACGTTTTGCGAGAGTGTTGTAAACCTTGTCAACAACAAGGTTTAACGCGAGATATGCCGACCATGTTGTTAATTTTGGAGCTTTTACGACAAAGTACAAATAGGACACTGTTGTAGTCAAGACAATTTCCTGTTACGTTCCAAGAATGACAATTTCAGAAACTGCTCGTGAAACGAGTTCCACAACTGTCCTCGTGAAAATTTGCGTATATTTTTGATAAATATCTTTATCTGATAAAATTATGTTTCTTTACTTTAATAACTTGATTTCTTTAATAAAAAATTTGTATCACGAATATTTCATTACATCATTCTTTATATGAAAATGAACAAATGTATGTATATTTCTTTCCATGTATTTCGCTACATAATTATTTGGACTACCTCAATGGTTGATAGGCATTTCTTGAATAATTTAAATTTGATATAATAACCACGATTTTTAACCAACAATACAATGAAAATTAATAATAGCAAGAAATCCTTATTTTGCTTTCACAGTACAATTGAAATAAACATCGTTAAAGTTTCAAAACGCTCAATGCTATACGAATCTCTCTAATACAATTTCTATTTTATTTCCATAAAGTAGCGACAATTTTGTATTTCCGTAGCTTTTGTAATATGTTGCATAAAAACTATATTATCAAATTCGTTTCCAACGCAGAAATGGTGAACGTTTCATTAATTTCCAAAAACTAAAACTGAAGACATCGTCTACCGCACAAATGTACCAAACGTTAAAAGTTGAAAGTAGAGAAGCAGAGTAAAAGATTGACGGTGCAGTTCCCTCGTTAATGACATTAAAGGGGATGAAATGACAAGGGAAAAAAGGACGGTGAGAAATTCGAAGTTTGCGAAGTCGCGAAAATTCAGCCATTCGTTGGTAATTATATGAGACAACTAAAAGTGATTAAAAGCGTTGATGGAATGGAACAACGGAAATTCGATTAATGCGTACAAAAGACAAGGCGCAGACAGTGACGAGAAAATTGCTTATACTAACGTAATCGAGCTTGCATGTCGACGCCGCGTAACATAAATTATTTGCCGACTTTCTCAGGCCTCTGGCCATTATCGTTACTCGCCGTTATTATCGCGCGAACTGATGAGCTGCAATAACGATGTCAAACTGACCACCGTAGGACAATGGGTAATTATTTATAGACCTGTCACATGGACCATCGATTTGTTTTTGGATGATATTCATGTACGTTATATGTTGCGTCGAGAGTTCCGTGAAATATTCTTAAGCGGTGCATTATGGACAAACTCTATTAACCTATTAAAAAACGTCATTTCTTGACATAAAGCTTTAACGCCACATACGAGAGCATTTAAAAATATTTGAACGCTTTACATCGTACAATGTGAGACATTAGTAACAGGTATTTTTCTATAGCGATGGATTATCTAGGAGAAGAAGCTTGAAAATTTGAAAGAACTTGGGAACTTCGCAAAATTTTATGCTTCGATTCCTATGAGATAGCATCCGTTACGAATAAAAGGTGATGGTTTAAAGAAACGAAACATTATGGAGTGTTAGAATGATTTTTCTGCATTTATGAAAAATTTAAAGATGCAAAAGAGTATCATGTATAAAAATGTTATAATGTATAAAATGTATAAAATAATCAAAGTATAGCACCTCTTATGATATTTAATAAAGAAAATAATTTTCTATCTAAGTTCTAGTTTCTTAACTATAACGATAATATATTCATGAAGATATGAATTTGCATAAATATTCACAGTACAGTGATAAGCTTGTATGGTAATAAACCATCGAGAAGAGGAAATAAAATTTAGAAATTATACTATAATGCTACACGTGGTTTTCGATGGAATATCACACTTTGTAGGTATCAAATATGTAAAATATAAATAGATATCAAGTATGATACCATATATGTCAAACATAACACATTTGTACATGATACTATTAGGTTGACCGAAAAGTGTCTTTCTTTTACAGACCGTCTTTTACAACGATGTATCTTTATACAAACATGGAACCTAATCTATCGAACGTTGTGATCTTTATTTTAATAGAACAAAATGGATCATATCTAATTTGATAGAATAATATAAAACGGAAAGTGTTGTGCATCCATTATTTCCTTATAAAACGAAAGAAACTTTTCGGACGACCTAATACCTGATCACAGATATAGAATTCTATGTTATTCTATAATTTCTATTCCTTCCTCCCATTGCTTGACCCGCAACGAATCGATTCCCAATGAATGAAATTCAAATTTTCTAACAACGCTCAAACTATTGAGTATAGGATTTCTGTGAATGGGTACTTCACTTTTGTTAGGGTTCCATTAAGAGGATAGCTAATTTATGGGTAGTTTATACATCAATGCATGAATACAATTTTCATTAGCATGTATCTCGTAAACTACTGAGTTCGAACTACCCGTTCCAATCTTTGTTCGGTTTGCATCTGATATGAAAATTCATGAAAATATCGAGTCTTGTTAATTTATACTTGTAATGAACCTTCTCTGAAAGCTAAATTTAAAGCAATAAAAATTGTCTGAAATTCGTAATAAAATAAATGAAATGTTACAAATAAACTTTACAAATTATGAGTGATGCGATTATTCTATTTAAAAATTGTGAATTTGAAAAATTGTATCTTATCAATTCGTTAATATCGTTAATTGGTAAATTAATAAACAATATGTAAAAGTAATTTTCATTTAACGCACGTATTGCATATTACTTATAAGACAACCAAATATCTTCACATTATAAAGATAAAATATTTCGAAGGAATGTAAATGAATCGAGTTAGCGAGCTCTCAGAAATTACATACAAAAAGATGAAGAAAAAGAATTACTTGCGAAAAAATAAATCAGATTATTCTACATGCAACAAAAGTATAATCCACGGATGGAATAATCGCTAACAGTTTAATTAACACCCGACCAGAAACTCTGACGCTTAACGATCGATTAACTATCCACCTGTCATCTTTGACAGATAACGATCAACTGAGTTTCCAACTTGCAACTAACTCGCCTCCGATTCTAACGTATTATTACATCGTGCTAACACATTACATATTCCTGATATATGTTTGTGCGCCCAATCTCCTATTAAAGTTATATTCCTAGAAGACAATCTCACTTTAGGAATCTCGTATCTATCTATCGAAATAAGTTTATAAAAATAATTCAGAGAATCTCAGTACTTCTCATTTGCATTTAACGTTATACGAGCCTTTAAATCTATACTTTACAATAAAATACATAAATTTTCGAAATCTTCTATTAAAGTTATATTTTCAGTATAATAAACATTCTTATGAATTCTCTATCTGTGAAATAACATTGAAGGAAGAATTCACAGAAACTAAATATTTCTCATTTTCATTCAGTATCATATGCTCGTAAGCCCTTATTTCAAAATAAAGCGCAATAAATTTTGTAAATCTCCTGCTAACATTATATGTTTAATTTCTTTCTTAGAGATCTACATCTACTTTTTAAAATAACAAAAAATTTATGGAAACTCTATTTTTCATTCGCATTGAGCATCTTATCTTAGAACAAAATAAATTAATTTTCTACGTTTCCCGTTAAAATTATATTTTAATACACATGCTCCTCCTTATAAATTTGATATCCATCAAACTAATTGAAACTATTCTGGGAAAACCAGTGCTGCTCATTTGCATTTAATGGTCTATGCACGACTACTATTAAATGAAAGTTCGTTCGAAGTCGAATCACGTTCGACCAGAAACCACTATATCTTCTCATTGAAATAGAATTCTCCGATGAGTTTTGAATATAGCATCACTGAGTTCCTTGTTTAGGACATCATAAAAACATATGTGGCTCATTCTGCGAATATTCTGCTTAGCTATGACGTTCGTCTTGACCGACCAGTGAAAGTAGTGGACCGCAAATGTTGAATATTTAAGCAGACATTTGAGCGTCAGCTCCTTAAATAGTTCAAATTCTTTAAACACGCGAATTTCTAGACAGAATGTACTACGAAAGTCATTGCTCTAACCTTTTCTCGTTAGTAAGGCCACGAAACTTTTCTCTTTGATAAGAACTCTAAATATTTGTCCTTAACAAGAAACCTGTTTTCGATTCGCTGATTATATTTAATCGTTTGAACACTGTCTTTTGATATTTTTTATTTAATTTGTAATGAACAGTACTTTATTTTTAAAGAATAGTATTATACTGACTCCATTCTATTTTTATAACTATTGTTCTATTCTTCGCCCCATTTTTATTAACATTAAATCACTTTTTACACAATTTTTATTTCTCTACGCTTCTTATATCTTTTATAGTAATGATTACATTTTTTGCGTTACGAAAAAATTCACTCTTTTTGTAATGCAAAATTGTTTTTTACAGCAGCTAGTCAGTCGTAGCTTCTACATATTAATGCGAATATGAGATATGGCAGGGAGGGAATAGCAGAAAATATTGCTTAATTTCTCTTATTAGAATTTTTTATTGAAATATGACTACAACACGTACGAAAGCCAGGATATCAATCATACCGTTTTGATTAGTATGCTTCACAGAGAAATGGATACCTAAATGATTAGCAATTCCATTCAGGATTTTAATTCTTTTTTTGTCAGCAACTAATGAAAGTCAATTATAAATGGCGTTTGTAGGCTTTCCTTGAAACATCGTATTTTTATTAAAAATATTCCCGAGCATAGTACAATATTACATTTTTCTTACTTTCTGAATGGAACAAATTGATTTGATTGATATTTCAATCGCATAAATCATTTATGAACAATATATGTAATATTTAATTCGAACTCTGTTGTTCGTAAAAATATTATAAATTCAGAAACTTGTAGAATATTTTTTATACATCTTGTGACTGTGATGATAGATTATTCGGTTAAACATCGTAATAATCTTTTTATAAAATATTTCAAGTTCATGAAAATTCGGGATTTAAAAGAAAATATATCAAAAACTAAATGAAGTCTGTATCTGTATCAATAGAAAAGCAGGAAACAATTATTTGAAAAGGCGTGAAACGTCATGTTACATAGTGCCCATGAAATCTCGCGAAAAACGCCGATAGGTAACGATTAATCACCGTTTTATCGTCCGCGCGGGCTATTAAAATTCTAAACGCGGTGACATGACATATTCTCCCATTTCTCGCCAATATCCTCCCATTACCTCAAAAACCGCGAAACAAAATTCTCTGCACACATTCGTATTCTGTTTCATTGTTGTAGATCATTTTTATCCTGTAGAATGTTATTTCGTTGAGTTCCTATTGAAATTCACGATAATGGGCAATTTATGAAAGATGATGCAATTTCAGTCACGATTTCACGGAATTATCATTTTGTCCACTGTAAAAATTTTATCAGATGTATAGATACTAATTATATCTCTGTTAACGTGAATTAACATTAATAAACACGTATTGTAAACACATATTAGTAAAGTTATTATTCATACGGTATCAATATTAATGAAATTTCTGTTTTCTTTCGTAACACGTTGCGCTCTATAATTAATCCATAATAATTTTGAGATATTATATTTATCGAAAATTTTATGATTTAAACCAGCAGATTTCATAGTAATATGTCGAAAAATAATCATAGCGTAATATAATTTTTGTGTCGAGGTGATTCTAAGCATGTCTGACCATATACGGTCCTATTTTCCTTACTCGCGTATATTTCACTTCTTTCGAAAATTTCATTTTCTATACTTTCAAAATTATTTCATATGATAATTGTTTGTTATTAAAGATTTATTAATATCATTTTTCTACTTATAACATGTTGTAGTTATTAATATATTTGTTATACATTATATATATATATATATATATATATATTAATTGAATAATAATATAGGTAATACTAATGCAGAATAATAATGGAATAATCTTTACTTCGACAAAATTTTGTATCAAAACTAACCAAAATGTTCTAAAATAACAAAATTCGAGGCCTTTTCCCAATTCTGTAGAATGTTGTATTTTAGAATCTTTTTTCTCAATTTTGTAGAGTACGCAGTGATTAAAATTCTTTTCCCACCATAGTAAGTAGACATTTTACACTCAGTAAATTGATATTACTTCTCTATCGACTCGACACTATATTTTTGAAGGAATATAAAGAAGTATTGGAATCGGAAGTTTAATATTCCGTATATTCCTTTCGAAGATATGGAATGATTAGCTGTGATATCGAATCTGAATAAAAGACGAAAAATCTGAATAAAAATTGTTCTCGAGCTAAAGTACACGGTAACCGCAATCTTAACAGACTTCCGTTCCTCTTGTTTCATTGGACGTCGAGGACATTAGTGGAGCTTTTAATGGAACTATCGGTTATCGAAGCGAAAGGTATAAGAGGGAAGCTATAAGCTTTCCACCCAACTTTAATGTCGGTATAAACAGAATCGAAGCTATTCTCCAGGACGATTTTGTGGAAACATTTCAATTATCGAAGCACTATCTTTTCAATATTAGATGGCGACAAACAATATGATACGATTTTTTCAATTTCTTAAGAAAATTTCACCTTCAGAATTTCCAGGACTGTTTCGATAACACAACATCGCTTTTCACAGAATATATTTTATATTTTCTGTGAAACAGCAATATTCCATAAAGAGAAACTCCATAGAAAAGGTATTTTGTCATATTTTCACAATGAATCATATCAGTGAGTTTAATATAATCATCACTGAAGAAATATTTGCAGAAATATTCATCACAGATAGACACATATTTCTCAAATATTCCACGACGGAAGAGATAAAATACATGTGAAACGCATTCCAATCGAATGCTTCTGACATGTAGCTTTGTTCAAGTAAGATATACGAAATATTTCCTGAAATTCTTTGCATTCCGTATAAGGACATTGTTTTTGATGAATGACAGTTCGCTATAAAATTTCTCGGGAAATAACAATTAACATAAGCCTGAATTCCTATACAGATGAAGACAATCATAATAACGCTAGAAGGTCTTTTTCAGAAAAAAAAACTTTTACTTCACTTTATAACTGTGGACTTTTTGTAGGAATGGAACTATGATAACTGTAAAAACTCCATTTTTCCTAATTTATGTAAAAAGGATCCATAAAGATGTGACAGAAAAATTAATTCATCACGAAAATGAAATTATTGTAAAGAACAAATTGATATTTTACATTTTATGGGGAGGAAGAAATTTTCTTAAAGGCCATTTAACTATTTGAGTTAAAAAAAATATACTAAAACCTCCAATGCGATTTATTCGTTTGCATTTCGTTCTATATGTCCTTTTTCAAGAAAGTTTTTCAATTTACATCGCTTACAGTCCTTTCATTGTTATATTTCTCGAAACTACTTGACAACATAACGAACAACACGTTTCTTTGATGCTACAAGTATCACAATCTACATGAAGAATCGCGAAGAGGGTTTAAATTTATCGCCTATTTACGTCATGCAAGTATTTACACACGGAAAGCGAAGAAGCCGTATAAAATATTCACCGAGAAACGAATAAAATATTTCTAGCTATTTTCGTCATTCTGAGTAGCGGGAAGAAATCTTCTACTTTGTGGCAATCTGATAAAAATTTTCACGATACTGAACGAACATTCACGTACGTCTTGCGAAACGTCTATAAGAACACGTAAGGCAAATCATTCGCTGAGGTGCACCACTGTGGATCTGCCTAAACAAATAACAGATAAAGAGAAAAATAGAGACGAGAAGCAACAGTCGACCGTGCAAGCGCCAGACAAATTTCTCTGCTACGCTAAACCATATATTTCTTTTATGTCACCGAATACTATACTACTACTCAGATACTCACTAATTTCTTCTTTTTCATCGCGTATCGTTAAAGTCTCTCTTTCTTTTCTTTTATGATATATTGACTGAGGATATTGTTGCAAGTATGAGAGTATACAAGTAAGCTTTGCTTAAAAAAGATTAGAAGAATGTTGATCTTCGTCAATTGGAAATATCGATTTATATTAAATTACAGTGACTGATAATTAAAAAATAAATCTTGATGATTCTGGTTGTAGATAACTTATTTTTGTCTTTGTCATAAAAGCCAATGCTATTTTGTTTAGGAATATTATCTGCAGTATTTATAAACGAGCTTATCCACTGTTTTATTTGCTTTTCCCATATTGATTCGTAAAAGTAACACGAACTCCGTTGCACGAAGCATATGATGCGTCACCATTCTTAATGGTTTAAGAAAACAATACTTCACGAGATTCTACAAGAGAGCGAACGTGTGTCAAAAAATTGTACGATTTATAAAATAGAATCACTACTTGTCTCATTATGCATATAATAATTTACGCATGCGACTAATGTGATCTAAAAACTTTATCAAGAGAATACTAAACATCCTGATTTTAATAATTCTAGAACTTGAAATTAAAATATTCTATCTGAATCTTCCAATTTTAGATGCATACGTATAATAATGTAGAAATATGTATAATTATATGGGGATGCATTAATCATATACAATAGTATTATGTATAATAGTGGGGTCTATTTGTCATATAGTAGTTCTATTTATCGTCGATCAAGTTGAACCTTAAATTGTATTCTATTAATCTAAACAGCATCAATGTTATTTAATATTTTATAATATTCCCTTGTCTGACTAACCTCATAGTAAATTCCCACGAGAGTTTGAATAAAAAGCAAACACCGTTATAAGGAGGCGACTGTAGTACACTAGGTACATTCAGAAGAAAATGGCGAAGGTGTAGGGTCGTTAAGGGAAGCACAAATCAGATTGCCGTCGAAAAAAAAGCAGAATTGTATTTCCTTCGCTCAAGGGAGGTTGAGATTAACCGTAGATAAACTTCTTAACAGAATCCACGAGGAGATCCACGAATACTAGGTCAATCCAACATTTATCGTGGACGACGCTCCTGTGCCCCATAATCACGACAACCATACCAAAATTACGACCTTTTTCTCAGCCTGTGAGAACATTCAAACAGGCCATCATCCCATACAAAGAAAAAGAAGGAACGCATCCAGCAACGTGTAAGAAGATAACTTCTCATACACGTGCTATTCCCACCAAGATTTCGATCGAAAGCTGCCCCAGAGTCGGTCCTTCGAATGGAATGTGAAAATCGGATTATCACATTCCACATAGCGCCTTGTGACAAGTACTCGCGCATAAATAGCTTGTTCGATTTGCACAGAAAGAGAATGAAATTACATTGAAATTCCATACAATGGAACGAAGACATTTATGTTACAGAAACTGCTTTATTCGTGACAATAAGAAAATTCTTTTTTCTGTAGCTTGTTTCGTGATAAATATTTTTCCAAGGAATTATGGTATTATTATGCCGTTTGTTAGGCCGCGAAGAATAAGTTATTCTGTGTGGTATCTTGTGACAATTGAGGTGAGAAAATAAAATACTTGTTCGATTTACAGGGATATGCGAGGTTGCATTGAAATGAGCTACTTTGTGTAAATTCTTTATTTCTTCGTCTACGGAATTTTTGTCACATCTCCTCCAATAAATTGCTCAGTATGGTACTTTTATGAAAATGATAGTGCATTAAAATTCACCGAAACAATAATTAATTTTTAAACAAACTACCTCTACAGATTTCTCAGTAAACTATTTTTTTTTCTTTTTAATTATATTCTTTTTTAAAATTTTTAAACTTATGCTTCTTTAAATCATTCAAACCTGCTGCAAATTGCAGTACCGATGAACAGTCCCCATCGGCCATTTTATTTATCATGTCGCAGGTAAAGACATACGTTGGAAAATAAAACGTCTCCTACGTTCACTTTTATTGCGACGTGGCTAACCACCTTTGCGCACGTTTTACACATCGAACAACCGATAAGAAAAGTCGAAGACAATAAAATATTAAAGAACACTGTTAGCCCGTGGTAAAATTTATAGCCCATTTACACATTTGTCGATGTTTGTTTGTAATCGTACGTCTGTCCAACAGAATTCTATATCGCGAATCTTGTAAATATAATTTCACAAATAGAATCCAGATAGAAATTTGTCTTACCTGCTACGTAACACAACGGATAACACATTCTGTAAATTTTCACATCTTAAAATTTTCCACAAACATATAAAAGTCCGCAGTCTAAGTATCATGTTCGCCGTTTTTGTTGAAGCGATAGCATTTCTGCAAATCATCATGTTGCTATCTTTGATTTTGATCCTTTTTTAATGTTCTTCCTTTGCTTTCTCTATTGTCGCAACTTCTCTTTCTGGCATATCCTTCTTTTATTGCTGAAATTACTTTTTCGATGTCTTTCCAAAACTTCTTATTGCTGGAATTTATTTCTTATTTGAAGGGAATTCTCTCTAGAATTTCTCGCAGAATCCACCCCTTAGTAAGGTTACTTCTTTGAATGTGGAAATTTTTCTCAATTTCGTCACGGTATAATGTATCCCAAGCAGATATTGCCGAATGGAAGACCGTAGAGTCACAGAATACCTTTCTCCTCTGCTACAAGGGTGTCTAGTATATAAGGAAGCAGTTGGAACCGGAAGAGAACCTATAAAGGGTATCCACAGTAGTGGAAGTATTCCTTAGAAATTATTTATTTTTTTAGAAGTAATTATTGGTTGACCATAAGGAGAACATTCATATTGTCTATATACACATTGTTCAAGTACTTGAGGCAAGGCACAGATTGGTAACGTACAGTAGCATTGAACACATTTTGATAATTGCAAAAAAAAAAAAAAAAATATAAGATTCAGAAACTTGATTCGACTGCTTGTGAAAATAGGAACTACGGCCATTCATCTTTCTGTATAATTTCAAGCTATTTCTCATGATAACTTCACGTTCGAATCCACTATTTTTCAATTAAGTGTGTATATACCGAAATACAATTTTTATTAGATTTAGATTTTGATCTAATATACATAATAGCCATACTGCATCACTCTCTACCATCAACCGCTTGCATAGTCAACAAAATTTAAAAAAATTCATTCGCAAAAGATACGAACGTCACGTGCTCAAAAATTTAATCGCACGTATAAATAATCCAAGTTTGGAATCTCTTTGATTCTAATATATATTGGCTACAAAAAGTATTTGCACGCCATTATACTTATCATAGCATTTACATAGTAATCGATTAAATTTTCACGTATATTAAATTTCATATTATTTAGCAATATTCGCCCCGGCCTTATAAACAGGCACTTGATGTGCGAATATTTCTTCGTAACTGTACTTACCGTTCCCTCTCTTCTAAGATATGAACACGATGATTACGAATTGATCACATAAATTATTAAATTTAACGAATTATATCGAAATGGTAAAATAAGTCAAACACTGAAGCTTCCATGTTCAAAGTGTAATTTGCAATTAGCCTCTATTAGATATTAGAAAAGGATTCGGATGTCGCTGGATCAATCAAGAGGCAGTTATTTCGTGTTCTAATTCAGAATGTTATATCCTCGTTAGATCCTAAAGACTATAATCGTTTCTCAATTTTGTGCTCGCGTTCGTTATATTTCAGCCAAGCGTAAGAAACTTCGTTTGAAGTTACTCCGTTTGCCATCAAATAGTCCTTTCTAAATGCGTGTACGCGGATACGTAATCGGATGCGAAACTTTCCACGACAGTTTCGCGCACGAGTTCCTCGCACTGTCAGCTCCAATGAATTGCGCCAAACCGCGCGAGTTTTCCGGCTTTATAGTCCAACTAGTCGAACTGACAATGCGGAGCTTTCGATCCACCTGGCAAAACACGTTCTTACGATATAATCTAGCTTTTTGCGACGGTTTACGCTCCATTTTAATTCGACCTGATACAGACATATATTATATTTGTAGCTCTTTACGTTTCAAACGTGTTTTTATTCATACGTTGTACTACTTTACAACGTTCTGTGAACAATCTAGAAGAGTAGCATCATTTCAGAGCAGACTTGAAAAAATGATTTATAGATTGGAATCGTCACGAGATGTCAGAACGAAGCATGACATATTAATAAAAACAGGATTCAAGTTCCAAGAACAACAAATATTTCTTCTGATCAGCGTGAAAGTTTCAAATCTGAAAATCAGTCATAGATACTAGTTTATGTGATTTCCTCATAGAATGATTGAAAATTGAAAGAAAATTTGATACGGTTTTGTATATTTTATATTTGAAGGCCACGTAGCAAAGAAAGAGGATAATTCACATCTCCTATTTTTTAAAAAGTTGTTATAATTTAAAATCACAGAGGGAAATAGAATTAATGATTTTGTTGATATTACAGAATAAAACATTCCCGTGTAATTCTGCTACATTTCCAAAACAAAATTGATTTCCATATGCGCAGTGTAATCTTGTCTTGGAAATTAAAAGTATAAATATATTCAAAACAAATTTTTCACTGCTCATATCGAAATTTGATTGGCAATCAGAATAATTACAGACAGTAGCATTGATACAGGTATGATTAGTAGTAATGAATTTGAGAATAGATTGTGCCTCACAGTGACAATACGTTGCTGCTAAAAGAGAACATAACTGTAAATATGAATATCATCTATTATTTCAGCATAAAAAGATTTTCACTCGTTTCAATCATTTCAAAGTATCATAAATAGTAAAATATTTGATATAATCTGGAACTTCAAAATAAGAAACAAATATTTTATATCTATATCTTAGCCATTTTTCAAGTGAAAAATTAAGAAATTGTTTAAAAAAATCGTCTTAGAAAACAACGAATAATAAATACGATAAAACTTCATGCTTCGAAATTCTTTGGAGAATCATCGAACATTTTGCATTCCATCTGTATATCGTAGTGGATACGCGAGTTCTTTAATGAATATCGTTTCAATCCCACTTTCTCATTGTACTCCAGCCCACATGTCGAGGAATATGATACTCTGACATGTTCTACGTGTATGATATGGGAAATACGGGGACTAAGACGAGATTCGTGCAACTTCTTTTGCTTTTTCCAAAGCTCTTGTCCTGAATATTTCATGCGATTGTATATTTCCTATTCAATGTTCACCTCGAAACATTCAGCTTGTGACACGTTTATCTCGTACAAAACGTAAAACAATAAAACGCTAAAAAAGGCAGAGTATATTTAAAAAAGAAGTTTGCATTTTTATTGGGGAAATTCGCAATATCAGTAGTCGTGAAAATTATTGACGACGATGATTGGAGCAGCAGGCAAGCATTTATACAAATTTATATTTGTGCGCGTTCGGGTCTTTCGATATCCCTATTAAATTGGAATTTCTTTCGTTAGTGCTACATACCTCGTATCATTATGTATATATAGAACGATAAATCAAATCCGATAATCAATGCTTTACGCGCACGTGAAACTTGCTTACGTAACAGAAACCGTTAATTAGCCTGGAAATGTGTAATCTATAAAATAAAATTGTAAAATACGAACTGTTCATTCGATCAATTAAAAGAGGAAATTATCATACAGTTGAAAAATTTCACGATCGAGAAATTTCGCGATTTTGCTTAAATTGAGTCAAGGCCTTTGATCTTTTCCAATTTTTTTCTCCTTTTTATTGATAGGATCGCTGCAGCTTTCGAAAACGGATATTTGATCGCGTACATACATTTCGTGACCCACATTTAAACTCGGTGGAAGAAATGAATATCGAGGAATGGAAAAGATGACGAATTGATGGTGACAAATGACCAACTGAACGTCACCACACGTCGTTGCTTTCCTATTTGAAAGCCGGTGAGAAGTTTAGACAAATATTAGGAAGCAATCAAGTACAAAGCGGGTTTTTCTGACACTGACGAATTGATGTCGCGAAATTTATAAGGGATTAATGTGGAAACATTTCTACTAAATATTCTACAGTCCCAACTTGTAAATTATTTCTCGAACATAGATTGCGGGTTTACATAGTTACATACAGTGGCTACATTTATTATTTAAAGAATCATTTTTCATGGACCTAATTTTTCAATGAATAACTTTGAACTTGAAAATTGATATTAAACAACGCGATGAGCTGAAATTTAACACAATTGGATTTAGAATTTTCCACAAATGACGGTAATCTCAAAACAAACGATTATGATTATTTTTCATCATTTAAAATGAGATCCCTACAAGGACGAAAAAACTACATTGAAATTTGTTAAATCTCTCCAAGGATACGTAAATTACAAAATTAAATCTCTTCACGGAAATCATAGTGTAACACACGATAAAGAAGCTAAATTATTGTAAATATGCGGTGTACGAGAGCATCCTCTTTTAAAATAATCCGAATAAGATAATAAATGGAATAATGTGTAAATAAAAGACAATAATAAATAAAAATAATTCCATGATTGAGAAAAAGTAGAAAAACTAATAAAAAAAGAAATAACGTAACTATTCACAGACTCTTCTAAATCGTACTTAAAATGGAAGATACTCTTTTCAAGATTTTTCTTATTTTGAAACTGAATTTTACCGCGTTTTTACCGCTTACAAGTGTATATTAGTTCCGTTAAGCGTCAAGAAACGTGACGAACGTTTTTACTAGCAGTTCGTCCGACCACTGAGGAGCTCTATCGTGTTTAACTGACGCTATCGTCGGTTTAAAGCGTATAAGAACACTCGAACGAAGCGTTCTGCAATTTCGTTCGTCGTTCGAAGCGTAGCCTGCATTGCGTTCAAGATTCAACATTGATATTACACGAGCACGAAGGAGAATCGTTCGATAACCCTAAACATTTCGTGGAAAGATAAAACGAAACAGTTGAATCGCGCCAAGCTTACGAAATTCTTGAAAAACTTTCGACCAACCTGAATTTCGCAACCGTTTCTCCCTTTTAATACACAAGTATTGTAAATTAGAAAGAAAGTTGATGAAACTGAAACAGATTGTATTTTTAAAAAAATATGAGAACATTTCCAATTTATACAGGGTGGTTAGTAACTGGTGGTACAAGCGGAAAAGGGGTGATTCTACGCGAAAAAAGAAGTCGAAAATATAGAATAAAAATTTTTTTTTAATTTTTTTAAATATTTTTAAAAATCTACAGTGAGATCCATTATAACGAGACGTGATAAAGTGCACGCGTACCGAGCGAAAATTCAAAGTCGATATTCTCGAAAACAAAACCTCAAACGAAAAATTTTTATTCTATATTTTCGACTTCTTTTTTCGCTTAGAATCACCCCCTTTCCGCTTGTATCACCAGTTGCCAACCACCCTGTATATTTAAATTATTCATATGCAGACCAAAAGACAATTTAACATTTATACTTGTATACTTATGTATGTGAGCATTAGTAACTTTTGTATTAGAAATTGTTGACCACATTGGTAATAGTCATCTCTCCTGACATGTATGCTATGTCTATTCATTGACTCTTGCTAATTGTAATTTCAACTTCTACAATTACCGTTTCGTCTACTTATATCTTAAACTTTCTTTTGTTCGTTACTGTATTTTAATAATAATTACTATACTTATTACTATATTTTTTGGTTAATATTTATATTGCAATATTACTCATATTTGGCAATTTTTGCTTTATTCAGAAATTCTATTTTATAATATTTGACTTTGGGGAGGGGGTGAGACTTCTTATGATAAGACAATTTCGTATGACTATAATAGCTTTGTTTCATCAATGCAATCGATTTGTTTATATAACGAACCATCGATATTTATGTTGAAATGTTATCTTGGAAATATACAATCAGCTTTTGTCCATCAATTCATCAATTTATTAATTATTATCGTTCACAACAAGTAATCGAGTAGAGATGAATCATACATATAAAGTTTACTAGTGTCGCTATAACAAAATTGAGTTGCAAATCAGTCGATTTAGTATCTAAACTCCAAATTTATTAATCCAATTTCCCAACAACGCTCGTAATACATCTAAATTCTTTGAATATTCAAACAACAAATTTTACGTCTGCTTATATGTGCATTAAAATATACTTCTTGTTTATCTTAATTAAAAATTGAAATAAAATTCGATAAAGGTAATTATTTATTAAGAATTGATGGTTAAGAAAGAAGTTTGGGATGACTTTTGATGAAAATTATTATTATTTTAGAATCGCAGTGAGAATTAGAAGAATTTTTATTAATATAAAAATAAAATGAAATTGCGTAAAAATTTTTATTAATTAGTAACTTATTATACATTTTCCACTACTGAAGATAACGGAATCCTTAGTTTCTTTAGATTCGACGAAACAATTGACAGCAAATGGTAAAAACACAATGGGTAGGATACTTGTAAGTAGAAGAGAGAATTTCGTTGAACAAATGAAAGGACTGTTTCGTGAGGAGAAAAAAAAAGGAAGCGTAAAGTTTAAACGCGGCGTTCTTAGGATTCCGATCACAGTAAACCACCCCTCGGAAAAAAGAGCAGCAGCCGATCGAAATGGGCGTTATCTTTCCTTTTAAAACGGACCGGAGAAAACGAGAATCGAGTCGTTCCGTTGAGATTTTGTTCACGGCGTATAACACGGTGAAAAGGATCGAGTAGCCGTGCGTAAATGTATTCCACGCGCGATCCATTATCACGTGACCGGTTCGAATGGATCCCACGTGTCTGTAACCTCCATTATGCGATTTAATCGAACGGATATTGGGCTACTTTCCAAACTGCTTCAATAGGATATTTAATAAAACAACTTCAAAAAGAGATTTCTTTGAGAAACCAAATAACTTGTTTTCTTTCCCCAACGCAGGAGAACCGAAGCAACGAAAATATTAAACCATAAATTACTCTCATATGGCGTGACCTACACTAAATACTTTTGTTAACATCTTAAGGGCAGATGAGGAAATATTTCATACTTTCTATTTATCAATCAAGAGCAATTTTTATTAAAAAATAACTGGCGATACACGTGTATAGAGAAATTTTATGGTAATCTTGTGAAATGAATTAATTTTTTAAACCGTTGAAATAATGAAAGAGCCGAAGATTTATACATGAAGTAGGCAACCAATTTTTTTAATTTATTAGAAACCCTAAGTAATGATGAAACTGTGGGTAACTTAAGAAGACGATTGGAAATTTCATAAGGTACAGTCTGAGAAAAAAATAGAACAATTACGATATTTATAAAAATTCAATAATGACAATGACTGTACTTTTGATAAAATCAATAAAACTAGAAAAATTCTCAAGATACGATTTCTTTTAAGTCCAATCAAGAAATGAACTATTAATAAATCGTAATATCGTACATCCATTCTGCAAAATATTAAATCTGAACAGAAGAGAAAACATCGTATATGCCAGAAACCTACGGAATAACAACGACTTGGCTTTTTCTATTTAACAAGACGTTTTCTTTTATAAAGAAACGAGAGTAATCCTGAAAGTTCTTTATGATCAGCAGTGATCACGGAACGAAACACCCGAAATACGGTTCAAACGGCGAAGAACGCTTTAAGGCTATCATGAACAGGAGCTTTCGGGTCATTTTATCAATCCAACCCTCGAGCTCCCCTAAAAGAAAGCTAGAACATCTCCCTTGTTCTTCTTCGTAGAAGAAAAATGCGATTAACAAGACCGGGGACGATTTTACAGTTGAAAGAATAACGCGGCTGACGGTGTTCCGTTTTATTTTTCTCCGAAGGGTGGAATATCTAACTGACAGATTCGAGAAAAAAGAACGGTTCGATAACGCGCCGATGGCTATCCGCAGTGTATCAATATTGTTCGTTGAATTTGCACGGTCGGCGGCTTTGTCTCGCGTAATCGATAGCGTACACGTGGCCAAATGTTTTAAAACAGGGAAACCTCGAATCCCCTGCGTGGATGACGCGAAACTTGATGCCTGGCTTCGAGCAAAAGGAAAGTTGTTTGGGTTGAACCCTCGGAATTCGCTCTATAATTTTCTGATCGTGTTTTCTATCTAAATTGAATAGACGCTCCCGTGGACTGTTTATTTAACCGCAGAAAGAGTTTTTAGAATCGATCATTCATAGAAAAGGAATAGTTTTTAGGAAATTAAGTTTCTCACTTAATAAAATTAATAGTAATTTAATCTTATGACAGTAAATTTTATAATGATAATTTTTAGATAATAAATAATTCTTTTGGTGGTTCATAAAGTTATTGCTACTGTCTTATATTTTTACCTTTGCGTTTCAAGAGTAAAGAAAAAGTTCCTCTAACCCCGTTACAACCCTTGAGACATTTCTGACAAAATTGTTCTCTTCGTTCATTATAAAGTTCCCCAATTTTGAGATAAATTAATATGTAGGGTTTCTTATATCAGTTTTCTAATTAAAGATTCCCCTTTTCTCTAAATAAGACATTATTTCATGGATCCCAAATCCCTCGATCAAAAATTAATATCCGGGTTCAAAAAATTATAGTTTGAAAGCTCGATCTACGATTGGAAATGGCATTATGTGTTGCTTGATATCTAAATTATGCATATTATATGATAGCAAAAATCAATTTTATTTAAATTATTAATTGAAAATCGATTGAATATTTGTGGTATATATTATTCATAAAGTATAACGATTGAAAACCTGTGTTCCAATAAATTTCAGTAATTTCAGAAGAATTATAACAACCCAGCAGTTTTTCTAAAAGTTATCTTGGAAATGTATTACTTGTTAATTTCGACGGGTTAAACTTTGACCGTGATTAATCATGATCCGTTGTTATATTTATTAAACGGGATAACTTGGGCTTGCTTACTGATGGAATGATGGAAAAGAACGATGGAAGAAATATCAGAAAACTGGTCATTCGTCATGACGACAGATGGCAATACGTCAGTCACGATAAACGAATCACTTGCTGTCTTTCCCATCTTGTCGATGTTAAATGGTACCTATATTTTCATCATGTCTGACTGATGATGTTGTATTTAAGTTACAGAGAAGTGACGTGGAAGTTCAATGTTGGAAACTTGTTCCATTTTGCTTCTTCATCACAGGGAAAAGTTTGATCAAGCGATTAAGTATAACACATTCCTGCATATGTCATATGACGCTGAAGATACGTACTTCTAATGTCTTATTCCCATTAAGAAACTGGAATTCTTGTTTCGTACATGAGAAATTGAAATAGTATTTCACTACATATGATATCGAAATAAATAAGAAAACTGTTCTTCGACCATACAGTAAGAACAGATTTTTACTCTAAAGTATTAACGATACAGATAACGTAGTTATTTAAATAAAATATCGTTAAATTGATCAGGCAATTCTTGTTTTTAAATCACTGATACAATACATCGATATATTTTTATTTTATGAACAAACACACTATCTTGTATAACCCGAGAAGACGATACTAACAAATTTAAATACAGATTTCTCTAATTTTTTAACTCCAAATTTTCCCAAAACAACCCTTTCACAAAAGTATTAATAATCCTCTCCAGTCTTATTATTAAATACGGCTAGTTGCAAAGCAACATCGCCCGAGAAAAATAAGGAACAGATCAACAAATTTTGATATTTAATATTTGAATTTCGACATAATATTGTTTCGTTTGATAACGAGGGAACGTTTAATAGAGGCCGTTTAGGAAATCATTGATAAATTCGTCACTAGAGGATTGTCCAAATTTTTTACAAATGTTTTTCCCCGTTATCTTGACAATTCGAGCGTGGTAAAATGCTTTTTATTTCGCCAGTAAATCGAAATTCTTCGATACATTCCGGCACGAACTCAACCGTAGTAAAAAGTGGTGCGACCATCCCAAAAAGAAAAAATGCTTTACGAAAAACGTGCATCACAGGATCCCTGGGTTTTACTCGACAATTTCTGTTGCACAGAAAAGTATGGGATACTCTTTGACTACGGTTTCCTTTGTAGATCTATTTTTATCGCATTTAGAGTGCGGTAAAATATTTCGAAATACTTAACTTTCAATATGATTTGAATTTATTTAACACAGATTGTGCACTGACAAATAATTATTTGACATTTGTTTCTTATTTCATTTATGTAATATACATATTCGAAGAGTTTTGAATTGTATAAAATTCTGATTCATTCGTCTTGTTTTATTATTATCGCTTGGAAATTATTTAGGACGAAACTTTGTAAAAGATTCCTTATGTCAATTTAACGAATATGTATAAATTTTTTCAGCATTTTTCAGCATGAAATATAACAAATCAATTGTTTAAAATGAAATATTGCTTGAAACGAAACTACCAAAAAAATTCGAGAAATAAACATTTCTTGGCATTTCCAATTGTTTTAAAATATTCGGTCACGCATTGCGGAGACAAGGTAAAAATGACGGTTTCCTAGGTTTTCCAACACGCCTGTCGTCACAAAGCGCATTTCCCCGAGGGGAACTGAACGTGTCCGAAATGCAGAGGGCTCGCGGAAAATATGTTGCACTATATTATTGCAAACTTCAATAGGGTATGCTGGTGCTCATTGTTTTGGAAACAATGCTTCCAAGAGAATGCCATTTTTCCTGTGCTACCATTTCTCTTCCCGGATGACGCTAGAATGAGCTTGCAATAAAGCGTCGTTTGTCGAATCCCTCCATACATATTGATCATTTCCCTAGAAAACCTCAATTCATTGTTTTTTGCTGATAAAGATTATACCATATCGGGCATGGCAATTGGTTCGAAAGGATGTACAACTGCTGGGAGAAGCGAACAAAAAATATTGTACACGTTCTTTAAATACGGACGACAACGGAGAACAAATTTATTTTAGATAGCTTTTTAGAAAACAAAGGAGAGATTGCAATGTAATAATTTTTTAATCCTTTCACGGTCGAGGTAGAAATATCTCACAATAGAATTTTATTTGTTTCAAAAAAATATGTATAATCTCTCATATAATGTTTAATTTTTAATATTTTTGACGAAATATGTTTTCATGTAAAAAGTGTCAAAATGATTTGATGCTGAAATCTATATTTATGAGACGTTTGATGAATTGATTTTTATTTCAATCGAAGGGGGGAGTACCTCACATCTCAACCTATTAAGAGCATTAATGTAACGTATCATATACAATTTTCTCAGACGATTTATATTATTCATTTTGGTTTTTAACATTGCAGTCATAAAAGGCAATCCTAAGGATTTAATATCTTTTACTGACACTTTATGATGCAATATTCTTTTGAATATTTTAGTATTGGAATATTTAATTTTTCTCTTTCCATTTGGATGTTTTATTAAAATTTAAAAACTTTCAGGCGCTTATAATTCTATGATATCATTTTTTATATTAAATCATAAAAATTTCTTTGTTATCTTTAATCTGTATATTTTACATTGCATATATTATTATTTCACAAAATATGTCGTCCATAGACGAGAAAGGATTAAAAGATATTCGTAACTGGATCCCGGTATTCGTATTCTTTCGTATCATCAAGTAACTACGCGGATTGTCCACAGCTCTTGAATAACAAAATATTCAAACGTGCACGATACAGATACAAATTCTTTATAAGATTCTTTTCATATCTGTAGTATCGGTTTTTCGATGAAATTCACGGCCTGCAACACAATAAAATGAACGCAATTTTATTTCTCGCTGCGAACCGGTTGCAAGTTTCGCGACCAGCTTGTTTATTTAAGCACACTCAAATCTCGTCTACAGGGCTACACTTTATAGCAAGGCCCTATACTAAAGAAATATATAACCATGCTACGTAAATGACGAGTCGAGAGAATCTTCTCATTAGTCTTGCCATCTTGAAATGTACCTACATTCTATTCTTAGATGCGAGTACTAAAGTACCGTGTAATTGTTTTCTTATTTTTAGTCATTCAGAAAGACGCGTAAATATAACCTTTTTTATGCAATATGAAGACTGTTTAATAAATTGAAACTCGATTCACATATTTGAAATCTTCCTCAGCTTATGATTTTACTTTGTTTCTCGAAACATTCATGAAAAATATTTTTTTGGAAACTTGAACTAGAATTTGTGTGACATCATTATCAAAAAATAGATCATATTTTAAACTATAATTGTTAAACGAGATCAGTAGAGCGTGATTCATTATACAATTCAACAATTCACAATTGAATTAATAAACACCAACGAATAAATGAACGTATTGGAAATATGTTTCTGATTATTATATGTATGCATATTAAAATTCCAGATGTGTGAATATTTTTAATAATACTAATGTAACAGGCACGCATTTTTTCCTTTTTTTCTGATACGTTTAGGAAGAAATAACTGAATAAGAAACGAAAGAAGTAAAAAAATATATAGTCCAATTAGAGAGAGTATAAGACCCTAATGGCAACCAGTCTCACATCTTTTCTAAGTATCTTTGACTCGCGATCTTCTTCGAGAGTCCGCTCTAAGACTTGTTACGCGTTGATAACGAGAACCACTAGTAGCTTGATAAAATAACGGATACAGAAGAGGGTAAAATCCAGAGAGGTAATAAAGAGTAGTGATGATATTAAAAACCGCACGCGAGCATGGATCACGAAACTACGTTGTTCCAGCTCTGCGACCCATGAAATTTCCTTTTCCACTAATATTCCTCGTTTACCGCGACTCGTATTCAACGAAGATCGGAGAAAATAAAATGGAACCACTGGATGCAGTAGTTACGTCGAAAGTAAAAATGTAATCGAACGAAATTCTTATGACCGTGAAAAAACACGAAATTTGGAAAAAGTCTGCGGATTATTAATGTTATATGATATTTAAACACGAGGAGAGTATTCTTTGATTTCTAAAGATGGAACATCCTTTGATCGAAATATACTAAATTCGAGGATACGATGGATACGAAACAGCGCAGAATTTTAAAAGTAGCTTGAAAATAAAATCAATTCGACAGATCGTATTTCACTTTGAAAGGGCCATGTATCCTTTCAGTCGAAACGAATTTATGAAGATCAATAAATTTTGTGAAAACTCGTGGTTCAAATTCTGGAAGCTTTTCACGAGCTTGATTGAATTTTTTAACCACATATTTCTGTTTATGATTTAGAAGGATGATCAGAGAATTTCGGTGGTTTAATTTATAATAAACTAGATTTACAAAAATTAATATACGTACCTGTCCTCTGTGGCTACTTCTGAATTTGCCACAAGTTTGATCCCTCGATTATTTCGGACATCATATTTATTGCTATCCCAGGACGTCAGGAATATAAACGAGCGTGCTATAAAATCAAGACAATTACCGTTCACATCGATAAAAAAGAAAAAGGGATTTCTAGGGAAAAAGGGATATTGTATCCTTTAAAGTCGTTCGTCTAAAAAGTTTGAAAGATTCCTACTATATTGCTCGAAACGCTATCGGATATTCATATCGATATCTGGTTCACTCCACCACATCACCCATAAGAATAATTTCTCGAAAAATAATTTCGAAGAGCAATTTCATCGAAACGAAAGCTATAACATTTCTTTCTTCGCCGTTAAATGTTCGTTCTGGTACTTTTTCGCATATATGTTCTGAGAACCTTTTAGAATTTGGTTTGCTTTTTAATATATTATCCGTTTCATTTAATACACTTTATATCACTTTATTTCTTTCACTTTATATCATTCTACATATGTAAACCTGAACACACGGATATGAAAATTAAATGAAGATAGATTATGTAGTCCTTATATTATTGTCAGTTTGAACTTTTTTAAGTGTTTTTTTTAATTAACTTAATTCAAAGGTTCAATAGATCTGAACAATCTGAGAACAAATAGTCTTTCTAATACGTGCAATTTGATTTCCTTTCCTTTTTCTTCGTTTTTAATTCGTTACGTCTTAACTTCTTCATCCATTGTTAATCTGCTAAATCACAAGTAACTAAGCCTTTCAAAGATCAATTTATTAAGACCAGAGAAACATGATTATTTCTTATATTTTTAATAAAAATAATGTACGCTAATAGAATTTATTAATCATTAATTCGTTGAACGAACCAAAATATTTAAGTAACGTGTTGCACTTGCAATTTTTTTCAATCAAATTATATTACCAAGTTCTGTTTCTTATAATATCGCAACTATTATTACAAGAGAAGTTCAAGGATTCGTTTAACATTTCCTTCATCCCTAGGTCTTTCACCCAGTTTTTACGATTCTATGAAGTTGAATGAAATAGCTATGACATAATGCAAAACGTTTGTATGATATTTAATAGGTTAAAAGATGATATAAAGAATCTGCAAATCTTTGAATAAGAAGAAAAATCCAAATACTTACACACTATACGTTCCGGTGTTTCTCGAAAATTTAAACAGCACTAATCTGTCAAATAAATAAGACAAGATCAGGTTCTAAAGCAACAACGATCGATTACATTACGAAAGCAAGACGATTACCATTCGCATCGACAAAACGAAAATTGAAGAAAAAAATGGAAAAGCGAAAACTGGGTGATTTAAAGGGAGAAATACGCCGACCATTAGTTTTGCTCAATTGTCAGTGACCATCGAAAGTGGTTCCTTTACCGAGTCGCCTTAGAAAAGAGGTGTCTCGTATATCGCTCTGCGAAAGCCTCCGTATCCCTTTTCCTTCTCTAAGGTTGCCTTTCTTTTTACGAGCACGAAGAATATCGAGGTCTGGAACGAATTCCACCCCTCGGACGACAGAAGGGAAATGTGGACCCCGTAAAGCCCGCACGATGGAGCTCCGTTTTGGTAACCATGAAATTTCCATCAAGGTCAACAACACGTACGCACGTACGCGCCTTGAGACAGAAATCTTCTGAATACATTCGAGGTGAATCTACACCAGATTACCAACGCGATTTTCGACAATATTTTTCGGAATAATCTGCTGATATTTTCAGCGATAACTCTTCTTTTTACTGATTCTTTTATGATGTTCCGAAGGTCAGGAAAATTCAAAGAATTGGAGATAATGTATATAAGAACAATAATGAATAATGTATAATGTATATAAGAACATGTATATAGTAGAATTCAGTTATCGAATTTATTGAAAGACGTGACTGTTTAAGTAGACAAATTTTTCGATAGTAGAATATCCAACTTGCTTTCCTTGCTTTGCACTAATACTGGTCCTCAGCATCTTACTTTTGCTTCAGAGTAATTTTTTCATATTAAAGTAGCGATGACACAGGATAGCAAGAGAAATATAGATGAGTAGAACGTTTGGATAACAAAATTATTGTAATCTATTATTATAGTATATAATAATTGTAATAAATATAATAATTGTCTATAATATAATATGTATGATATTATATATAATCTATTGCAATTGGAAGTATGGAAATAGAAGTAAATGTGGAATCTATTATTAAATTCGATAGTTATTAATGCTTTGTACTCGACTAATCAGAACGTAAAAAACTTTTTTCTTGAAACAAAAAATCTTCTTGCAGGAACGTTCGTTCTTAATGTTTGCTGAATTTACTGATCGATGATATCCGAAAAATCTTCAAAGTACAAAGATTTGACGATACGTGCGCTTTTTAATAAAGCAATAGCGCACAAAGTTTGTAAGCGCGATGCATCTGCAATGGAAAATTGTCAGAAGCGAACTAACGGGACACAAGAAGATGAAAATAGACGCGTTAGGGCCAACCTGCTTATCTTATCAGTCAAACTAAATTCGTAGAACTTTGTAAATGTCCTTCATACAAAGTGCGCTACGTGAAATGCATCCTACCTCGGCGACCATAAGTTTGAAACTGGTGACCTGGATAACGATAGGTATCGTTCATGTGTATCTAAGTATCCGTCGGAAATTTCCATTATGTTTTCATGTTTTGTAATTTTTTAACCCCTCGTACGAAGCTGTGTCTAAACCAGAAAACCGTCTAAAAGATTAACGATAACACGGCGAAAAAACAATCGCAAACCCGCCACTACGTCATCGCTAACACCTCCAAGTTTTAGTAGTAGAGGAAATGTATGTACTTCAAAAATAAAGAGAACGGAAAGCAACAGATCAGTGGAAACTTGGTAACAACCAACGTATCTATGAGACTTGTCCAACTTTCATCTCGATAAAAAGATACCTATTCTCATCGATAGATGGTATCGAACCTGCTAACAGTAGTAAGTGTTCGTTACACTTGATGATTATGAAGTTTACAGATATGAAAGTATGGTTAACGAGGAAGAAAATCAACTTTGTATCATACCAAGATTGTACGGAGGACCCTCTGAGAGAAAAGAATTTTCATCATAATGAAATTGTAACTAAGGAATTTTCTACCTACTTCTATGTGTTAATTGATAATGGTAATGCCTGTTAGATTGAACATGACATTATTAGATCGATTACGTATAAGTTTAGAAGAACGATTCTCTAACAACTTTTAAATTTTTATTTCAAGTTACTTTCGAGTTATGAGCCCAACTAGAAAAATTTACCAAATGTCCAGCTGGGTAAATTGTAAAGTATAAATTAAATAATAAAAGTCATACACTAAACTGAGTTTGGTACAAAAACCGATTTCCGATTTATTTACTCATCGCTATTTATTCTGTAAATATGAACAGAACAAGGTTCTTTAAAAATCACTATAATTACCAATTCAAACGTAGTTAATATTTAAAAACTAGAACTGAAATGTCCAACAATTTTCTCGACTCATCATTTTGTTTTACGAGTTATTTTTCCAGAAAGTTCTTCAATTGATATTTTCCCAAAAGTATGATAACATGGCGATTTCACAGACACGTCTTAATAACATAGCTTCATAAATTCGCTCCACGCGAAAATTATGTCTGGAACATGAGATCAATAGAGGAATATAACCTTGCTAAAGTTTTGTTTTGGACTCGATACTTGATTGAGAACATAAATACCACAGTATGGTTCTAAACAAGCGATCGTTTAGAACAACGGGTGAAAACTTTCGACAATATCCCGACCATTTTCGAATTATTATCTGTGTGCGCGTGGTTTATTACTTGCTCTAGTTCGAAAGCTGTAAGAAAAAATATGTAAGTAGCCCTTGATAACTTCGCGGTTGAATTTTAATTAATTTCGTTCTAACTTTTGCAGACTCTTTCAGACATGCAAAACCTGGTTGCTTTTTTATAAAGTTTCTATCAGTTATACCGAAATTATTATCAAAATCAAAACATTCAACAATTTTTTATGAAAAATAAATTCTTAAAAAATTTTTAATTTACGGTGCACATGTAATAATTTCGAATAAATTTCAGATAAATTTTAATACCTAGTGCTCTGGTATATCTTATCGAGTATACAAATCCTATTAGAGAGTTAATATCAACAACTACGATTAGTTTTCTTTGTGATACGCAAATGAATCGTAATTCTATGTTCTTGTCCGTTTGAACAACTGATGTTCAACGATAACCCAGATTGCTGCCTCGACTAAACTGTCCAACCCACACGCCCATGTGACATATACGAATGCAGTCAGTACGCCCACTGTTTGATAGTTAGGTCGTTTTACTCATTCATCATTACGAATTCAAGCCACAATATCCCGTAATGCATAATTTGATTATTTTAAAATAAGTCGGAAAAGATTTGTATGTGAGAAAACTAACTCGTTATTACTTTATGGCACTTGAAAGTTATCAATCAACTCAATTATAAAACCATTTTTTGTACTAATAAACACACTGACGTTTCCATATTTATAAAGACCTTTACTTTTTTCACTTTCTACCTTCTGTTTCATATCTTATCGTATTAAATAACGTATATGACATCAGGAATTATAAAAAAATATATTGTTATATAAGCAAGAAATAATTCCGCTAACAGAAAAATTGTGACCAGTTAGATCAAAGAATATTATCTGGAATGATTTAAATCAGTAAAAAAACCGCTGTTTCACTTTAGCAACATTAGTGCATCAATCGCTGTATCAGCGCAAACGATTAGAGGCCATGGAATATATCATCGCCAGAAATGTCCAAAACCGAACCTTCGTTTCCTAAGCGATAGCATACGCTACTACTAAGGATCGATCAGTTCAACAGGCGAGTCGACCGATTAATCAACAGAGACACACCTGATCTGTTCATCAGTTAACTTCAGACCTTCAGACTTAATTAATCACAGAATGGATTTCTCGCGTTGGTTTCTCCCATATTTTTGCGAAAGACGTTCTTCGCGACCATCGAAGGTGACGTGATGAGTGCTAATCATCGTGTTTGATGAATCCTTACTAAGATGTGAAAAATGGTTATGAGATTTAAATTACTGACTCAACGTGAACTAAGTTTCTTTTTTTTTTCTTTAAAAAAGAGATGGCTAGAAATTTATAAATAAAGAATCGTGGAAATTAGGGAAAATTAACTAAAATTAATGTATTTTTTTTTTTTTTTATTTGTTTGTTGAAATTACAATCAATTCTCGCGTTGAGAATTTTCAGTAATTTTTCTGGCGTGGCGCAGTGACATGGCTGTTTATTTACAATAAGTTAATACTTATTATAGATAGTTATAATTTATGATCTATAAGTATTATAAGTAAGTGCATATGCTTGATTTGGATAATTAAATGAATCTAACGTTTAGGTCTAGCGGGTAGTGCCTCTTCAGCCTGCGAATCTGGTCCGTCGTATCGAGTAGTCCAGTGATTAGGGGGTTTCGGTGTTTGTTGATTCTTTTGCTGTATCTGTTGCTATATTTTGCTATTTCCTCTTTGACGGTGGGTATCTTGAGGTCGCGGTGTATTGTTTCATTGGTTACATACCAAGGTGCGTCAATTAGGGATCTTAGCGTTTTCGATTGAAAGCGTTGGAGTATTTCGATGTTGGAGTTACTTGCTGTTCCCCATAGTTGGATTCCGTAGGTCCAGACAGGTTTTATTACGGTCTTGTAGAGGGTAATTTTATTCTGTAAGTTTAGTTTGGAGCGTCGGCCCGTGAGCCAGTAGAGTTTTTTTAGTTTGTCATTTAGTTGCTTCCTTTTATCTGAGATGTGTGTCTTCCACGTTAGTCTCCTGTCCAGGGTCATGCCCAGGTATCGGACTGTGTCCCTGCTAGGAACTGTTGCATTGTTGATGGTGACCTGGGGGCAGGTTTGTTTTCGGAGCGTGAAGGTTACATGTGAGGATTTCTTTTCGTTGACTTTGAATCCCCATTTGTGAAACCACTTTTCCATGGAGTCGAGACTTCGCTGGAGAGTGGATGAGGCTATTACCGGGTCTGCGTGGGAAGCTAATAGCGCTGTGTCGTCTGCAAATGTCGCTATTGTTATATCGTCTGATATAGGTAGGTCGGCAGTGTAGATGGAGTACAGTAGGGGACCGAGGACACTACCTTGGGGTATGCCGGCTTCTATTGGGAATGTTGCGGAAGTGGCGTCTAGGTATTTAACCATGAATTGTCTATTGGTTAGGTATGATTTTAGGATGGAGAAGTAGGGGTGGGGTAGGATCTTTTTAAGTTTGTATAGTAGCCCTTCATGCCATACTTTATCGAATGCCTGTTGGATGTCTAGGAAAACCGCTGAGCAATATTCTTTCTTTTCAAGTGTTTGGCTGATCGTATGAGTTAAGCGGTGGATTTGCTCTACTGTAGAATGATGTTTTCGGAAGCCGAATTGGTGATCTGGGAGTGTTTTCAAGTTCTCTAGGATTGGAAGGAGTCGGTTCGTGAGCATCTTCTCGAATAGTTTGGACAGGGTAGGTAAAAGACTGATTGGGCGATAGGAGCAGGTTTCGTGTATCGGTTTACCGGGTTTAGGGATGAGGGTAATCAATGAGATTTTCCAAGCCTTAGGATAGTGTTCCAGGCGAAGGATAGCATTAAAAATCGATGTGATGAGTGCTATCCCTTTTGTGGGAAGTTCCTTGATTGCTCTATTGCCTATTAGGTCGTGTCCTGCTGCTTTCTTGGGGTTTAGGCGACTGATTGTTTCTATAGTCTCAGCAGAGGAGAAGGGTTCGATAGGAGGGGACATTTGGAAGGGGGTGTGTAGGTATTCAGTAACGTCCGCGGCGGCTTGGGGGGAATGGGGTTTGAATACTTTTGTCAAGTGTTTTGCAAACAGGTCGGCTTTTTCGATAGGGCTTCGCGCCCATCCACCTTGCGGGCGGCGGATAGGTGGGATTATTTGTGGGGGGCGTGTGAGTTTCCTGGAGGCCTTCCATAGTGAGTAGTTGGTGTCGGCTGTGGGCGATAAGCTGGCGAGGTATTTATGGAAGCAGTCGTTGTTATAGTTTGTTAAGGTTCTGGTTAGCTTTCTAGTTGCGTTGTTAAGTTTTCGTTTGTCCTCCGGTGTTCTGTGGGTCTGCCATACTCTTCTTAGTCTGCGTTTTTCTGCTATTTTTTTTAATATGAATTGTGGATATTCTTGTTTGCTGTTGGTTGGCTTTGTCGGTGTGGAGAGGCGGATTGCGTTTATTATGCTCGTGTTTAAGTATTCCGTGGCTGCTTCGATATCTTCCTTTGTTTTTAGTGGGGTGAAGGCTGAGGTTGAGTGTGTAAAGACTTCTCTGAAGAGCTGCCAGTTGGTGTGTTGGTTGTGAATGGAGCCATTAGGTGTACTCTCGATGATTGTTGAACTGACTGTTGCTATCACGGGAGAATGATCAGAGGAGAGATCTGCCGAGGAGTTGATCTGGACGTGTCTTGATGGGATATTTTTAGTTATGAAGAAGTCGAGGAGGTCGGGTATTTTGTTGGTGTCAGTGGGCCAGTATGTGGGTTCGTATGTGGTGAGGTAGTTGAGGTTGTTGTTTATTATGCTGTTTAAGAGGTTTTTGCCTCTTGCTGTAACCAGTCTGCTGCCCCATTGGATGTGCTTGGCGTTATAGTCTCCTCCGACTATGAATCTGTTGCCCAGGGTGTCCAGGAAGTTATCAAAGTCTTCTTTGGCGATGGAGTGTCTGGGAGGGCAGTATACTGCTGAGGTGGTGATTGAGCCATGACAGTCTTCTATTGCTACGTTTGTTGCTTGGAGGTAGTCTTTCTGGAATGGTGGGAGTTCGTAGTGCTTAATACTTGCTTTGATTATTATTCCGGTGCCACCGTGGGCCTTTCCGCTGGGGTGTTGAGTATGGTAGAATTTGTAACCATTTATTTTCAGGTAGCTCTTGTCGGTGAAGTGGGTTTCCGATACGAGCATTACGTCGATTTGCTGGTGTTTTAAGAAGAGTTCTAGTTCACGTTTGTGTTGCGCTAGACCGTTGGCGTTCCAGAGAGCTATGCGCCTTGGTTTTATTTTGAGTCGGGGCGTGCTAATTTTTCCACGATGAGTGTTAGTAGCGATAGCAAGTGATTTATTTGCTCCGATTGTTTCTCTATTAGCTTTTCGAGCCTTGAGGAGTTGTCTGCGTTTGGTGGGTTGGGGACACTGTTTTGGGGAAGGTTCCTTTGGCTGTTCGGGTTATTTTGGATGCCTTGTAATGCTTGGGCATAGGAGGTTGAGGTGGAGATGAAATTGGTAGGACTGGGTGTTTGGTTGGTTGAGGGGGTTGGGGTAGTCGAGAATTTCGGCGGGCTGGTTGTTTGGTTGGATACCTCTTTTGCTCTGAGCTTAGGGTACCTGTTCGTGTATAGTGTTTTATATGCTGGGCAGCCTTTGTAGTTGGCAGGGTGGTCTCCTTGGCAGTGGATGCATTTCGCTGGGGTTTCCGGTGATTTGGCGCACTGGTCAGTGGAGTGAGAGCCTGCGCATTTAACGCAGCGGAAAGTATGGTTGCAGTATTTCTGCGTATGACCGTACCTTTGGCACCTTTTGCACTGCACTATTTCTTTTTTCACGAGCGGTGGCTCGATCTTTACTATCGCGTTCATTAGGCGACTGACGCTGTATATTTCCTTATTATTCGGTTTTTGCTTAATGTCTAGGAAGAATAAGGATAACGGATCTTTCGAGACTCTATGCCTTATGTTACTTACGTTGATGACTTCGTGGCCGAGTTTTGAGAGTTCGTATTTTAGTTCGTCTATGTCTGCTGAGTGGTGTATGTTTCGTAGGACCACCCGGAAAGGCCTTTCCTGTTTGAGTTGGTAGGTGTGGAAGTTGGCGTTCAGGGTCCTGAGTGTCTTGGTGAGTTTTCTGTAAGCTTCTGGGTTCGTCGGTAGTATTTTCACCTTGTTGTTGCTTATCTTAAGGATTAATATAAATTCCTCCTTGCTGATATCTCTCTCTAGGGACTTGGTCATTGTCTGTATGTCAATGACGTCGTCTACAAATATTGGTGGGGGAGGGGGGATTCTCTGTGAAAGTTGGTTTGGTGGCGGTTCTACGATTTCCATGGCGTCGTTTGAGGATTCCAGTACGGCGAACCTGTTGTGTGTGTTTATTTGCGTTGCTGGTTCAATTTTCCTTTTTTTTGTTGTATTAGCGTCGTTAGTGCGGAGAGTTCTGCTGCACTTCTGCCACGGGGGGGGTAGCACGGGGTAGCTGCGAGTCTGCTCCGGAGAGCCTGGTCGCGGTTGCTGGGCCATCATCGAGCTAGTTAATTCGGAATGAACAACTAGTCGTGAGGCTGAGAGGCTAGTATTCGGGTTGGGGTTAGGTGCGTGGGATTTTCTTCTCCCTAGAGGGTAAGGGACACTTAGCTGCGTTCTCTTTCGACAGTTGGGCGACACGTGTTGTTTTCGAACTACGCTGGGCACTAGAGACACGTCTGCACGCTTCGGCACTCCACAGCGAACTGAAAATTAATGTATGAAATTGGAATACATTACTGTAGGGGCCCATGACCGTAGGGAAGGTTCCAAGGTTGAAACATATGTGTTAGCCACATGGCCCGCGAAACGACGTCCGAGGACAGGACATTGTAGAAGAATAAATCCTGGGACTTACTAAAAAAAACCCATGAACCTTCGAACAGAAAATTTATTGTTTTGTTGCCTACGGGTTTTTCCATCCCCACCTCGGAAGAAAACTCTTTCTTCCGAAGATCTCGGCACCCTATAAAAAGGGAAACGAGGAAAAGCTCGGGATAGTCCATCATAGTGGTTTCACAGTCGTTCAGAGAGTTCACGGTAGTCGCTGGTAGATGCACGGTTACTCAGTCAGATAAATAGTGAAAGTAGTTCGTACAGAGTTTGTATCAATTCTGAATCAAGTTTGTGTCACTTCTGTATCGTCATCCCTTGAGCTCGACGTGCGTCACGTTAATCGACGCGCACTCGACATCGAATTAAACATTGTTAAAGTTAAACACCACAGTAATTTAATAACACCCAACACCTCCTACAGCTCATTACTTTACAATTATGAGCACAGTAAAACTTCATTGCTATTAATTAAAGTAATAATAGGGTGCAGTATATTACATAGTACAATTGGCGCATACTTCCTTTTTCTCTTATGTATGAAATTTTTACATGTTTTATGAAAGAAAGAAATTTTTATGCTTTGATTTAATGGCCAAGAAAGGATATAGCAATGAAAAAATGCCGTATCATATATAATTTCAAGGGATAATAGAAGGATAGAAATAATACTTTTTCGCCAAAGCATTGTCCGTTGAAAATTTATGAAACTTATTTAATGAATATTTCGATTCTCTTACTTTAGTCTGTGCACGCTGAATAACGAATGATGAATCAGCAGATACAGAAGAACTGATATTGTATTTAATACGGAACCGCGTGGTCGAGCCGTTAATACGTTGAGCGTTAGACTGCGGATTTTTATGCATTTGGCGTTTTCAGGAAATTTGAAAGTATAAAATTGCATAAAATGCATATTATATAAAAAATTGTATAAAATGTCCAAAATATAGCACTTTCTATAGTACTTAAGTAGGCAAAACAATTTTCTACTTTTTTTAATTACATTCTAAAAAATATGAATTTGCATAAAAATCCGCAGTATACTACGCAGTATACGCGTCACCCGCCTTCAGTAACAACAAAATCACGACATTACCATGGAAAGTCGTCCAAGCCCGACATCTTAAACCTTTGAGTGTTCGCTAAAATTATCAGAAACCTAAAACCCCAATATTGATCGAAGAACATCCATCTCCTCGCGCCCAAATACGCTAAATCTCTCTCGAAAGAACCGCAGAAAAGAAAACGCGGTAACACGATAACGAGCAGATAAACCCTAGTGGCAACACGGTACTCTTTCGCACAAACACCAATGCTGGGCCTGCGTATCAGGAGAATTTGCGTCGTCGTCGTTAGAAACCGTCACATTTCCACGGCAAACTTAAATTATAAGGAAACGCACGCGCGTAATACTTGCAGTAATGCTAAATTCATTAAATAATATATATAGTAGAGGATATGCGCAATAACAAAACTGAAATTGTTGCGTTAGGATAAAACCATGATCAACCTTGCACAGAAACTTTTAAATAATTTGCAACGACGACTATACACTGTATAGCGACTGTGAGCAATTTCTTGGCGTAAGCTACCATGTGGATGTCTGACCAACCACACACTTCTGCCATTTCTTCAAAGTCTGCTACCCACCGATTTATACTCAGCAGATCATCCCTGTTGAATTTCTCTAACGAGTCCTGTACGTCTTTCAGGCTCAACGTCGAACCAACACATGCCTTTCGATAATATTCATCACAGTCCTGGTACACCCTTCGTGTACCTCTCTTGTATTCTCTTATGTTCTTTCCATCGTCTTCATCCTCACTTTCGTCGTTGCTCCGACGATGTATTGTTTCCATCCATGGCCGCCTGTAACCGTGCGCGTAGTTCAGTTTTTCTTCCCGTTACTTTTAACACCAAACTAGCGAGGCGTTCTCTCAACTCCTTCGTCCTCAGCTTCTCGAGGTCTTCGTCCCCTTCTTGATTGCGCTCAGCTCTCTGCCTGCTCCTTAGGTCCCGCTGGTTTGTTAATCCTTCACCGCACTTCGATCCCTTAGGAGTCGATCGGCCAGCCTTGCACGCTCGGTTCAACCTGGTAATTAACTGACTTCGCACCAGATATAGGCAAATTCATCTATGCGAGCTTACTCCTCAATTCCTCCAGCGTCAAACACTCTTCACTTGACAATCGTTCGTCTTCAACGTTTGCCATCTTTATTATTTTTTCTCAACACTACACGAATTTCAACGTTCAACGATATCGTCTTTTATCGCACCGCTCACCGGCAAATTCGAAACTAGCACGAATAGTTCTGCTAAACGTTTCGTTTTCTGTTTTGTCCAATCCCGGCACGAACCTCCAATTGTAGTATCGTAAATATCATAATAATTAGTTTATTAATAAGATTAAACAGATTAATGGATTAAACAGAAAACAATAGTTATTTAACATGAACTAATCGTGACAACGTATTATAATTAATTAACAACTCTCGTCAACACAGATTCAACTCTCTCTCAACAACGCTAACAACACTATCTTGACAACGCAGTCCGCACTCTCTGGCTTCTCAACTCATACTGCCGTTAATTCGTTTATGTCTCTTAGCAACCCTTTGTATTTTGTTTGATATCTTTTGTTTAAACCCCATCATGCACACGCTCAGCAACCGCTTGTTTACAATTCGCACGACACCCCCCTGAGCCTCTCGTCCACGATACTACTGTAGTATCGTAAATATAATATTATGATTTATTTACAATGGAATGAATGGATTGTACAGATGTTGAATAAACAGAAAACGATGATTGTTTAACATGAACTAATCGTAATAACGTACTATAATTTAGACAACTCAATAGTTAATTTGCAACTCTCGTCACCACGGATCCAACGCTCACTCTCTCTCTCTCTCTCTCTCTCTCTCTCTCTCTCTCACGCGGACCTCACTCTCTTGACAACGCTAGTGTCACGTAAACTTGAGGGTTGAATGATGAATTAAAATAGCTGAATCGTAACACAACTATTAATTTTGTTTTAATTAAACTTTATTATAAATTCAGCAATCACAATGGAATACACGCTGAATTAACATAAATCACAATTCACTCCAACCACGTTATGTAAAACTTAGTTACACTGATACGTTAAGTACGCGACTGTTATAAGGGTAGAGACCGGTAAAGATATGTTGACTATTCTAAGGATACAGAATAAGTGAAGTTTTACTGACGATACTGTGTCTGAGAAAAGCTAGGGGTGGGTGTGTCTAAGGACACGGGACTATCGGATTTGTTGATGACAATTTTGGTTAAGGAAGTGAGGGCAGTAGACACTGTCTCCGATTGGATAATAAGATGGTTAGTGGACCAGGAAGGGTTTTAGCCGCCATCGTGAGAAAGTTGCTAACGGAACATACCAGACGTGAGGAAAACCAACTTTCCATGTTAACCCGTAGTAAACAATAAACGTAAAAGGAAACCTAAGACAAGACATACTCGCTTGGTCTGAAGGACCTTAACTATGAAAATACCAAGATCCATGGTGGGTACTTAAGACTATTGAGGGTACGCGCCAAGGACGTGCAGATATCTGGGCGCCATCCTACCCGTGGTGTGTGGCCTGGTCTCTGATATAAATTGACGTTACACTAGCAACATTATCTCGACAACGCAACTCGTACTCTCTGACTTCTCGATTCACACTTTCTGGCTTCTCCACTGACACTGACTGTTCTAGCATCCCTTTGTCTTTTCTTAGGCCCACCACGCACATGTTCCGCAACCACTCACGACCAGGGTCACGTAGGCCTTTTCTACGAAACTATTCAATTGAAGTACCGACGACACATTGATAGACCCGACGGCGCCTCGGCTCTCGCGACACTATCCATGGTTTACTCGATATCTCTTAGGCTTTTTGTCCGCGATACTACAATACACTGTATATGTATGAAGTATACACACTGTATACTTCAAGCATCTTCAAGCCGTATTTCTCCACGGTTTCTCGATGGTTTCTAGGCAATGGGATTAATATTATATCCATCAGCGATTGGAACTTTCGTTAACTCCGTGGAGGCTACTTCACTATACTATTTTAATGGAGCGCGCAACTTATAAAACGCAACCACATTTGCAACAAATTTACACCACATAATATCAACAACAGCAACCACAAATGCCATACGGACGAGGATGCGCAAACCACTAGTACCTCAACTGACAAAGACTACACCATACGTAAAACAACAGCACAAGAAATTAGAAACATAATCGAGAAAACAAAAAATAAAACACCAAGAATCGACCTAATCAATGGTAAAATCTTGAAAAACCTTCCGCCAAAAGCGATAAGACTAATGACAATAATATTCAATGCAATACTAAGAATCCAATACTTTCCTAAACTATGGAAACTGGCACAGATCATAATGTTACCTAAACCAGGCAAAGACCCACACCAAACTACATCTTACAGACCAATATCACTACTTTCTGTGTTTTCCAAAATACTAGAGAAAATAATATACGACCACATAAAACCAATAATAGAGAAGGACAAATTAATATCAGATCACCAATTTGGATTCAGACACAACACTCCACTATAGAGCAAATGCACAGGCTCATTAACGAAATAATACTAACATTAGAAAACAAACAATACTGTACAGCCCTCTTTATGGACATAGAGAAAGCATTTGGCAAAATAAACCACGAAAACCTACTACAAACAATCAGGAAACAATTCCCGGAGCAAATATACCAATTAATAAAATCTTACTGAAGCAGCAGAACCTTCGTAATAAAAATCAAGGACACATTCTCTGAAGTCAAAGACATCAAGGCAGGGGTTCCGCAAGGAAGCGTCTTAGGACCAATACTATACACACTATACACGGCCAACATACCAACAACTACCAATAGCAAAACATTGACATTCGCGGACAACACAGCTGTACTAGTCAGGCACACTAACCCAGAAACAGCAGTCAAATTACTACAAGAACATATCACAAAAATAGAAAAGTGGCTGCAAGATAAACAAATAAAAGCAAACCCCGATAAATGCAACCATATTACATTCACACTGCGAAAACAGACACCACCAAACATCCTACTGAACGGCACGCACATACCGCAAACAAGGCAAGTCAAATACCTAGGACTCCACCTAGAAACACAACTCACATAGAAACAGAATACTAGATCAATAATAGGCAAAATACAGACAACAAGGAGACAAATGCATTGGCTAACAAGTCGAAAATCCAAATTAAGCATAGAAAATAAATTAAAACTATACAAAACGATCATAAAACCAATCTGGACGTATGAAGGACAGCAGCCATATAAACAAAATAGAGACAGTACAAGCTAAAATTTTAGAGCAATAGTAAACGCCCCATGGTACGTTAGAAACGAGAATATACGGAAGGGCCTGGGAATACCAACGGTCAAAGAGGAAATTAGCAGACACGCAGGAAAATATAAAGAAAGAATAGGAACACACCCCAACCGGCTGGCTGTGGAAACGATCAACACCTCAAACATGGATAGAAGACTGAACACCCAGCAGACCTCACAAAGGACACAACCTAACAAACACGAAGATGGTATCCCACTGGGGGTAGTCACCCATATGATAATCTAACAGCTAAAAAATTCTACCAAATGTCCAAACTGGACAAATTGTGAATGTAAACAATTAAATAAAAAATAAAAAAAGAAACTTATAAAACTGTGTTGCTTCCTCGGCAGTGGCTTACGATCATTAACCAACCTCTTGCCGCGCGATTGTTTTTGTCGATTGTATTTATCGGAGATAGCTGTGAATAGTTTCGATATCTGAAGGAAAGAAAACGTTCTTACAATGACATATTTTATGTAATTTCCTTGTAGTTTTTGAAGATATATTTGAAGATTAATTCTTCTTTTCACGAACTATGATGTCTTTATGAAGGATATTCTCGCTGAAGATAACTATTCAGAACTTGAATATTTGATAGACGAAAATAGAGAATGTTCCCCTAATTTCATACATTTCATTTGATTTCTTCTTCTTCAGACAAATCTAGCTTTTAATGTTGCAATAATTGGAAGATTAATTCGTCTTCTTGTGAACTATGGTTTTATATTCGTTGAAGATGGTTATAAATAGCTTGGACATTCGTTAAACGAAAAGATATCTATATTTCATGCAATTTGTCTTCAAACAAATGTGATTTGGAACTATGATAACATAAACGAAAAAATATTGATACTTTGATTATCGAGATGGTTCATCGGATTGCCTACATTGATTAGAGCTAACACCAATTTAGCAGATCGACTATCTCTATTTTTAGAAGAAGAATTCTAGCGTGCATTGGAGCAATTTTCCTACAACAAAAGTAAAATTGGGAATTAGTGACCTCGATCCCAATGGAGTCTCGACATCTCTCGAATGCATTCGATAGCTAAAATTTTGCAGAAGATTCGGTATTCTCAATTTCGCTGAACAACTTGAGAGTCTTAATTTGATAGCACTCGATGTCTTCTTCAATTAGTATAAATTCCAAAAGAAAACTCGATATTCTTTATTACCACAACCAATCACATTTTCCCTCTATATAAACACGATATAAAAGCGTAATATAATATAATATAATATTTAATATGATAACGTATAATAATAAACTATAGAAAAAAAATCATCTTTTCTATATAATAAAAAGTATGCAATCGGGTACAAAAATAAGCGGACTGGTAGTGGAAATTGCTACGAATAAAGTTTCGATAAATATGGTTATTTTCACACCAAAATGTAAATATTTATTTGTTTCATTTATTTACTAAATAATGTATGTTCTATGTGGACATATGATAAATAAATCTTAAGTATACATGTATATGTATGTCGGGTTAACATTAGAATTTAGGGCGCGTAACGATTCTTCGTTTAAATTAGCCATTGTTTTACAAAACAGAGATTTTATTTACGCATATATACAAGACTTTACAAAGTATAATGAATATTGAGTTTAACGAATAATAAAATTAACAAATAATAAGTTTAACGAATGATAAGATTAACGAATAATATGTTTTACGAATAATAAGTTTATCGAATAATGAGATTAACGAATAATATGTTTTACGAATAATAAGTTTATCGAATAATGAGATTAATGAACGCTATTAACGATGTTCTTGGGTTCAAACAAATCCACCATCAACGGGATAACTCTTTACTATGCGTAGAATAATTTTAAGCACAAAAATACGATTGCTGAGACGCTCGGTAAACTACTCGATGTGTCACTTCCCAAGGTGATCACACGAATAATAATCTGGTGGAAATCTTTCTCGCTGTACGATTGCATTTGTTTGTTATGTGCTCGTTGGAAGCATCGAGAAGATTCCAATCGCCGTTGCTAGGCAGTTTCTGCATAAAATTTGATGTATACTCGTTGGAAGCATCGAGAAAGTTCCAAACGCCGTTGCTAGGCAGTTTCTGTCTGGAGTTTGATTATTAATACAACGTGTGTCCCATTATATCGACACCTCCAAAGTACAATCCCATGTGGCCAGGCTCGTTCTTGAGGCCGTATGCCGCCACAACCACATTTCTAGGGAGAACCATACAACCGCTCCACACCTCCGTCAGCCAAAACGTTCATCCCGTGACCGTGGCTACGTTCGGCGACCAGTTGTCACCTCGAGCCCAATTTCGCTATCACAAATCTCGAACAATTACAATCAGATCGAATGACAACAATTGCTTAATTACAGCTATAATAAAATCTAGGCTAAAGCATTAGAGAACTCTCCCAAAATTGCAAAGGGATGGCTCCGGTTTTTTTCCTTTCATCTCCGACATGTATATATGTATAGTAACATTGTCCACTTATTTTGGTCGCCGACTGTATAATGACAGATTTCAATTAACATTTCCTATTTAAATCCCATTATAACACGTTCATTATATTTCAGCTTCACAACGACGCCAGTTTTCACAATTCTACGAAAACCTATCGAAGAGCAATTTATCTTTCGAAGCATAACAAATTCTACAATTACGATTAATCAAGGATCCAAATAATAGAAGCGTAATAGCGTTTCTAGCTACTTGTGCCACAACTTCGATCAAAGTTTCAACTTCCTTCGTTGTTTCTTAGACTTTGCACAATCCTCTTTGTAAACAACGTTTCCCACAATTTGTCGAAATGCTTGGGCAACTATTTATCAATGACTAAATCGTACAGAAAACTCCTGTTTACGCTTCATCTTCCAAGTTTCGACTGTTCTGGACTCAGTTAGCGCCGAAATGTTTCTCGACCGTTTGCAAACTCTGTAGAATGTTGACATGCCGGTGTTGGTCCGTAAACAATGCCACAGGACCTCGATTAATGATCACAACGTGAAACAAACTGGTCTAAAAAGTATTTGTAATATGTTTTGGTTTCTTTGATATGTAAACTAAAAAAAAATAGTTTCGTAATTGATCGTAAAGCAGAAAATAATTGGTTCTGTGTTTTAATATTGGTTCTGTATTTTAATATAAAAATAATAATTTTAATGTAAGTTTCATAGCAATTGTGCAACCGTATCTTGATTTTGTGCATGAATTATTGAATTTCTAGTACGGCGTTGCATTTTATGAGGTATTATGGTATCCATAGATTCTGCGAGTATTCTACAAATTACACAAATACCAGGATTTCTGAATGATGGATATCTTCTCCTCAGAGGCTTTCGTGTTTCGAGCGCCCTTACTCTAAGAATGTTACGTTAGGCTACCGAAAAAGGATTATTATATAAGAACGTTAAGTACTTAATATATTAAGAACCAATGCAATATTTTATTTACCACTTCTTTTACGGTCAATTTATTTTATTAAATTCTGCCCATTAACATTATAGTTAAAATAAATCGAATATAAATAGAAAGATAATAAGTCAAATGCACTGTTTATTTATTTATAATTCATAAATCATAGAAATTTTCTTCCACTAATGTTATATTTATCCAAATTTTATTTATTACCTCACTGCTTGGACTTTAGTGAATTACATTTTTCAACATATCTTTTAATCTTAATTTTTCAATCTTTCATTCAAGGACAAGTGTAATTAAGAGTTTTCGAAGATGATAACGCATTAACAATTATATTGTTAAAGAGGTATAACGATGAGTTAGATACACACGACAACGAAATTTAATTTCTAACAAGGTCGTCGTACGATACAATAGCTGCTAGTAACTGTTTTGTCCAAAAGGGACAGATTCAACAATAGAGCAAATATATTGAAACCCTGCGATGTAAATTACAGGATAGCCTGTACGTGATCGTATCAATCACCTGGTCCATTAACGTTGTCCAGTGACTTTCCCATTCAATGTACAATATTGGCACACGTCGAACACGAGTATGTCTGGAACACTGTTTAGATAAAGATATATTTTATGCAAGTGATTTACGAGGATCAACACACAGGTGTTGAAACTGCGATAGCCTGCAATAAAATTGAGGGCAATGTTTTTAAAATTTACTGTTACATTGCGTCGGACACGTTCAAAGCGTTACACGCAATAACGTGAAAATAAAAATGTGGTCAGATAAAGAAGAGAAAGTTTTTTCATAAAAGTTTCCCACGTAAACCAGAGGAGCAGGTAAGACTGAAAGTTGTGCAATTTTGATCTGTTAGGAAGTTAAGTCAGTTGGTTTGGAAGTAGAGTTAACCAAATGAGCGAGACTTATTTTCGTAAGTAAACCTCATTCTCGTTCTCCTTTCATCCCAAGTCTTTCGTTTTAATGCGAGCTACGCACGAAGCGTTTCGTTTCTTAAAGAAATTTCTGCCTTTCCGTGTTCTTCCCTTTCCCTGCAAGCATCTAAATTAATCCTTCCCAAAGGAATTCCCCGTACGTCGTGCCCATTTTGTCGTGTCTTGCTTCGATAAACTAAGACTACCGTGTAATAATAATAAATATGTAGACGTTTAAGACAATATCTGACACAAAACGGGTCATTTCCTGTTAGCCCAGATTTGATTATGTAATATTAAAACAAAGAAACGTGTATATTAATTGAATGGAAAACTTGAATAAGGCTTCAAAACACGTTTGCCATATATTGGGAAAATGCGATTTTTAAGATACACTGTTGCACGAGTTTAAGATACCTATCGTGCTTCTTGTGTTTAACATTAAATCGCTTTCTCACGAAATATCTGCAACCTGTGGATATTAGAATGGTCAACAAGGATTGTAGAAGTACTTAGTAGTACTTTACTGTTAATTCAACTTTGACAAAAATTTACTATAGAATATTATTCGAGGTTTCCGTACAATTTTAATCTTTTCGCTGTTCTTGAAAATCCTCGATATATTTCGGATTTTCAATTTCTCGCCAATATATAAAGGTTCTTAGAAATAACAAACTTTCCTACACTGTTTTATATCTTCCTTACATAAACAATTAAATAAACAAAATTAAGAATCCTTCTGCGAATAGATAGCACAACTGATAATGAGTTAAAAATGTTATATGTCAATATATTCAGAATAACGTAATTCTTTACATATTTATAATATTTTTATCTATGATATTTTAATTATTTATATTATTATAATATAAACCGGTTTTAATATTTTACGGGTATAATTTATTAAGAATAGCAAAGTACAAATAAATTCTTCATTCGAGCAATTTTTGCCCAAGCCTAGATAAAAGACCTCAAATATTCGTAGCCTGAGAAACGACATCAAAGGACGTATATTCGGCCAAATTTGATGTAACTCGTTCCGACATTCGGTGATTACGTCCACTAACGCTTTTGAGAGAAACGAGACAAATTTCCTGACCACATTTCACGACAGTGACTCTCCCTCTAATAATATCTTTGCTCGAACACGATTTAAGGATATAAAGAAAGACAGAGAAATGAAAAATAAATAAACCTCCATTTCTTACTTCGAAAAGAATGTGATAAATTACCGGGGAAAAATTTTACAATCAAAGATAGTATTTTATTGGATGCAAAGAACGCGGTAAAAATGAAAAAAAAAGTGAGAACAAACAAAAAAACTGAGCAATGGGAGATAAATTACAGTGCTGGTGATGACAAAATAGAAGCTCTGTTCCTTATATTGGTAGAAGCGAAACGAATTTTAATAGTAGATTTCACAATGGCGCCATCCATTCTGGAAACATCGATACTTCGTCGATGGAACGATAGAATAAAAATGAAAAGAAAATAGAAACAAGAGGGAAGGCGATTAGGAAAGGAAATCATCGTGCTCGAGATGATAAAATGGAAGTTCCGCTTCTTAGTTCGATAATAGCATCCCCTTCGAGTAATCGCCTTTGTTCTTGGACCCTGAGTAAGTTGAATAGCGTTCTTTATCGAAGATCTTATTCCTGCTATACTTTTGTCATACCATTGCTATACCATTCTATCGAATAAATCGAAACGATGGATCGAAAAGGACGGCCTTCAAATGAAAACAAAAACCAGTCTAGATTCATTTTTTACCAAACTGCCTTTGAGGGATTGAAGAAACACACCGAGTAATGTGTCAAAGAACAGACTAATTAGTCCGGTATTACCATTCTTTGGGATGACAATTATTCCACTAATAACCTTTCTTCTTACCTCAATTAGCTCGTTATTAAACAATGCTCGTTTTAGTATCAAATTGTCGTGAAAATGTAATTATAATGAACGTATTCGTGTATTAATTCGGTGGAATATCGTTTTCTTCATAACGTATTGTTAAAAGAAAAGAAAGAGACTCAGTAAAAGTGTTGTAGTATAAGATAAACAAAGTCGAAAAAATGTCACTCTCAAATTGCCTCGCAACCGTTCTCTCTCTCTCTCTCTCTCTCTCTCTCAGGAAATTTATTTTCATTGAGTCCTTTCTATTTTGCCATTCACAAAGAGACTTCTTCACGATACATAAAGAGGCTGTACTTTAATGCGAGCTGAACGTAATTTCATGTATAAAGTTATTGAGTTCCATTGAAATATTGTACGTTAAATCACAATAAAGCAAAATTTTTTGAAAGCATGATTGTGGTCTGCAAAGAGACTGAGAAAGCGATACTGTTGCGCTGCTTATCCTCAAAGTAGATGTAGATTCTCAAAGTACAAGAAATGGTACCTAACATGCATAAAAGAAAAATCTAGAGGAAAATGATATAAGTGTATTTACTTTATCTACATATACTACTATCCTATATTACTATACATGTATATGTGTATAGTACTGCGACTTGATATTTGAAATTGTAGAAATCTTTTTAAAGTTTGAAAGTTTAACTTTATCTACAATTTCTTCGAGCTAAAGATTTTACCACTTTCTCCGCTTCTCTTCCGTGTCTTTAAGTTACTTATTAACCTTGCTTTTGTAATAGCAATTACAGTTGTGATTCAACAGAGACAAAACGTATTCGCACTAAAGTTTAGTCTGACCTTTAATTTCAGATTCAATTCTCCAAACACAAATTGAATTACTCAACAGCGTGTTACAACAATGAAGAGTCAACGTTTATTTACTTACATAGCTATTAAAGAAACCATGAGGCAAGAAATTAATAAGATGGTGATTACAACAGAAGTTCCAGAAGCTAGTCTTCTCTCTGCCAACACTTGGGAACGATGATCGCTAATGATGTCTGCGTGTTGGTATTGAATTTCCAGATTGCTCGTTGCATGCCACGATCTTTCGTGCTATGTCAAATATTAACTCAACACGCGAACCTTTAACGCAGGAACACGCTCTGCAAGGTAAATCAATTCGATTTGGCAAAATCAGTCGAATTCTATGATAAATTTCCAGCAATAATTTAACCGAATGAGACACGGTGATTAGAGCGTTCCAACGATGAGAAGAGATTAATTTAACAGATAAAACTACTTACTTTCAGTACTAAAATTATCAATCTTGCAAAACATGCCAGGTTTTAGATATTTTAAAAATGTTACAATTACTAAAATAAAAATATTCAAATAATAGAAGTCTTTCATATTACTACCCATTTTCTCCTTTATATCTGAAGGCAAACGAAACGATTCGACAGCTTAACACAAAACAGCGTTTCATTAAAACGATAGAAGCGCACGTATCGATTTTACGTTCGATTTTTAATCACCGTCATAACACGCGCACCGTAAATCCCAATAAATGGAATGCAAATGCTAAATCACGCAACAAAGAACAGCTGTTTCATGCAACTGCCAGAGATACAAACGATAAAAAGAGAACAGAAGGGATTAACAGGGTTGCAATAAAACTCAAACGATAGCCGATTTTCAAAATAGGAAATTGATACGTTCCACGCATTCCTCGTTGTATTATACTGCCAAAGATCCAATGTTGCCGATTTAATTGATATTTGAAAATTTGTTTTCACGTGCCGAAATCCACATCAAACAAGTGAAAACAGTGTTCAAAATATTTTCTGGTATATGTTGCAAATTAATAATAATTTCAATTTTCGGCTATTAGATATTTATCAAAATTTCTCTTCGATAGAAATTTGGTAGTTTCAGACAACTCAAAAGGAAACATGTCACGTCGACTTTTGAATTACCACGAGAATGTTCTGCGAGATAGCATTCGACTTACAGTCCAGTTAGCATCTATATGCCGTAATTATTAACGACGCATAAACTTGCTGCAGGTTCTCTGTTATTCAGTAGCAGCGTTTACCGCACGACCTCTCCACAGGTTACACATTGAGCTACGCGTATCGTGTAATAATTAAGCGTGAAATTAGCGGTGAGTATGAAGGCGCTGAGAGCTACCTTGGGTATCACTCATAGTTGTCCGTTTGCGGTTTGAGAAATTACTTCAGTTTTGGATAATATTTGGAGATGCAGCGGTACAATAAATGTAAAGATAGAATAGAGAATGCTCAAAATATTAATAAAATAATATTATATACACTAATAATATATCAATAATTACAGTATATTAATGATTTTCAAAGGATTTACATTATAATTTTCTGCCTTTTCAGTTTGATGAATTGTCGTAGTTTGGAATGATATATTTAGAGAATTACAGGTATAGATAATAAACATAATACAATTGAGGAATAAAAATATCTGAATAAAATATCAATAAGATATTATTCTATATGAATAATTTTAAAAACATTGATATCACAACTTTCTATTCTTTGTGCCTTCCCATCTTTCCGTTTAATTTATTGAAAAATAAAAACGGAAGGAAATCTATATTTTGAAATGGAGAAAATAGATGAAACAGTAACAATCGCAAATTACAACATATCCGTCGATATACATCGAACGTGATATCTGCCCTTAAACGGGAAATCGAAAACTCGAATGTTTTATCTGAGCTTCGTGGATTATACACGAATAACATTCAACACAAAAGCTGGAACGGTGGCGAGTGTACTGAGCGCAAACAAATTGGAGGCTAGAAAGTGCTATTTCAACATTGGAGAGATGTGAAGATAAAAGGATACCGCCATCCTAGATTAAACCAATTTTCGATACTCCGCATCATCGTAGAAAAAAAGGGGAGGGATACAAGAATAAGGAAATAAAAGAGATTTTATTCACATCGGGGGAAATAAATCCTGGTTTTCGCGATTGAACAGACTGATTCACGAAATAAATTGTATCAAATTTCATTTATCATAGACTACGATTTTGGTTGGAAGAGAAACTCAGTTTGGTCACGTTTCGACTATAGCTTTCGTTTCATTGTTATCTCGTTAAACTGGATATTTCTCGGGGGAATATGAAATAAAAATGAAATATCCTAGATATTCCTTTGTGTCTTCTCAAAATTACAATACCTTTAATTTCCAATGGAAAATTTTGTCTAGAAAATTTATTTTGTGCTGGTTGTAACATTGTTCGAGGAAAGTTTTGAGAGCTAAGTAACAAAATGTAAGTTTGTTTCTCGACTGTACACTTAAGAATTACATGAATTTCGAGCTCTTAAGCATAGTAGTAAGTTCTAGAGTGTACTTGTCGAAACTGTAGAAACTATTTAAGCCTATTCCCAGGCATTGTACGATATAACGTAACAAAATTTTCATCGAGTATTTTTCAAAAACCAGTTGATGAACTTTTAACTTATCGTATAGATTATAGATTATCTCTATGGTTCATTCATTATGAAAATGATTTATGATGTAGTTCTTGAAAGAATATACGACACGTACTTTTCTTTACGTGCTTTCTTGTTATTAGAAAATTATTACAAATTAATTATTAGAAATTACTTGAAAAATAGTTGGCCTATAACAGTTTCTCGTTTTAAACAAGAAATTCAGCCATGAATTGCACAAATTATTGAAAAAAATACATTGGAATTTTGATTTCTATCATAACAACAAAAATTATTACATTCGTGTCCGTTTTAATTCCACGTGAAATAAAAACATTAAGCATGCGTGATCTTAAAAAAATTGTACGAATTCCAAAAATCGATGAAAAAGTTCTACTTTAAGATAAGAAGCTGGATCAAAGAAAAGTCTAAAGATCTTTCTAGTGATTTTCTTTAACATCGTTTCAATCAATTAAATTGTCCGTGTTATGGTATAATCCATTTTTCTAAAATAGAGATCTCTATTGAATCATATAGAAAGTGTTTATTTGCGTTTAATAAATCCGCTGATATGAAACGCCAGTCTAATATAAGCATGTCGCTCGAACCCAACTACGCAAGTTCCGTATAATAGTTTTGCTCGACAAACAGACAACCCTCGTTGTAGTTCGATCTTACATGTTAAACAGCATAATGTGGTATCTGCCTTATACGAGACTCGATTTCCTTATCGTCTTCAGTGTAATATTAATTCTGAGGTTGTGTGAAAGTTGTACAACACTGACAAAATGTCTTTCAATAGATGTAGTATGTATAAGCATTAATCTAAACCACTATAGGATAAATCAAAATTAATATTGTAATATCGGAAAATAAGGATAGAAATTTTTTTCCGATTACTTACAATTTATTAATATTAAATTGGATATACAAATATAAATTGGACAGAGAACGATATTTATTTAACGGAAACTAAGTGCAATACTCGTATCTATATCAAATAACTTTACAGTTATTTGACCACTCTCGTCACAACGAATCTAACACATACACTCTCTCTCTCTAACAACTCTATCAATTCTCACGACTCTATTCTTCGACGACTCAATTAGCTCTGATCTTCGCCAATACACTCCTGCTCGGTCGTGCTCGCTCTTGCTCTCGTCCTCTCACACACACACACACACACACTTTTCGGCTCACATACTCTGGCCTCTCGATTGCCACTCCTTGAAATATGGAACCGTACTTCTGTTTCGACGCTGCTTATCTTTTCTCGCGTCACTATTACTAGGCGCTCTTGGATGTAAACAAACCACGAAAGACGACGTACACGGTGTTTTCTAATTTCAGCCGATCTCCAATCAAAGCTATTCTACGATATTACAATATGAAAAACCTCGGCAGGAGCAAATTGTACTATGATATTTTGGCTAACTAACGTGTGGCTACTGTAACAGCTCCTTGGCTAATTTCTATTTCAATTAGACAGTGGGTATTTATGTAAATTTATATTTTGTTTAAAAAAAAATTAAGGAAGTAGTAACCTAAATTAAATATAGATTTGTTAATTTAAAATATAGAAATTAAATAAAGATTGTTTAATTTAATTAATTCGATATTTAAATATAGATTTGTTTCGCTCCCTATATATTACAATTGATAATTTGGATTATTTTACGTATTTTTACATATTGTAAATTCTGCTAGGTTGTCCGAAAAGTGTCTTTCTTTCGCAAACGTGTTTTCTACAACCTTCATACAAACGTGAAACCAAATCTGTGAAATGTCGCGGTGTTTGTCTCAACAGAACAAAATGGATCGTACGTTATTCGACAAAATAATATGAAACAAAAAACGTCGTGCGTCTATTATTTTCTCACAAAACGAAAGGAACTTTTCGGACAACCTAATATATACTTCTGCACGGTTGAATTTCCTATAAATGCATAAACGTCCACAGTTTAATAATAAATATTGTCGTAGTGAAAGGAAGATTTTCAAAAAATGGCAATTTCCATCGCAAAATCAATGATTCGTTTAATTAAATATCGAAATCAACGCAATGAAATCCAAATGGACAGCTTCTTTCACAGAATGTCGGTATTCGGTAATAGGATTCACGCGAAGCTCTGCATAATCGGCTTTAGGTATTCGTAAAGAAACGCAACACGAGTCACGTTAATCTGGCCAAGCAACGAATGTCTTCGAGCCGCTACGTGTCGATTCACGTGCTCGTAACTGGATATCGAATCAGCCGTTTCCAATACGCCTTCCATTTACGTGAGAAAACCCGATTCGATTCCGTACCCTCTTGCTTCGATTTACATCTGTTGCGCCATCACAGATGGTTTCTTCCCGTAGGCATTTTGCAATGTGAGCAGCTATTTTACGTAACCGGTAAGCCGATTCTTACGTCGGATTTATCATTACAAACGAGGTTGCGTTTTATTGAAATGCTTTCGGAAAGAATGCCGCCATTGTGAACGTTAGGATTGCGTTAGCAAAGGAATGTACGAAGATCCGAGTGTAAATATTGAAAGATAGGCAGAGGTGAGTTTAAGTAGAAAAATATAAGAAACATGAAAAATTAAACGGATATTATTTTATTTTATTTATCATTAGATTATTCTATTCAAGTATATATTTATTATGATTTATTATCTTATTCGATTACCAGTTCTTTACCAGTATTTATGAAAATATGAATTTGCATAAATATTCCTAGTTTAGTTATAAACATTTGAAACTAATCTCTTCCGCTAGGAATTGGAGAAAAATAATTTCAATTTTGTCTCTCCTGCGAACAGCTTTTTTCTATTTTTGGATGTAAGAACGTTCAAATAATTCAATTTGATTTCTCAGCATTTACACAAAAATATTACGAATTATTAAATAAAATATTCTTAATATTGTTAAATTTTTGCTATACATAATATAAATGTATAAATAATAAGATACAATATTATCGCGAAAATTTATGATTTTATCGATCATGATATTGACATGACATTACGATTGAAAGGCACCAGCTACACCAACATGCATTTCAATCGTTCAAAAAGGAATTTATAAGTCCCCTAATCGACTCGATGGAGGAGAAATTAGTTCCAATGAGTGCACAGAGGAAACAGGAATGTTTGAGATACCTCGATAAAATGGTCCATTAAAAGTTTGATGACAGATCAAAAATAAAATATGCAAATATTTGCTGCGGTTGTTTTATCAAGATCGATCATACCATAATTATTCCTTCACTACAAACATGTAAATGATGATAAAATGATGATCAAAGACAGTTTTTGTACAACATGGAACAAACTGTATCGATTAGTTTCCATTCTGGTGCACTTCGAAGCACGGGAACAAATGAGAAAATTATGCAGCCGATCTCTTAGAGTCCCATTGATCAGGGTAATTACTTTTAAGAAACTCTCGAGCGGTATAATTAAGCTGTAGAACAATATAGAAACACTTAACGCGTATAATTACTGTAATTATGCAAACGCGATAGAAAGAAAAATCACTGCTTCCTAAATATTTACATAGCTGTGTTAAGATAATTCTCTTTCACTCTTCTCTGTTTAAAAATCCTTTAAAAACTGTATAAATCTCTGAAGCTTTTAAATCGACATCGGAAGTAGCAAAAAAAGTACAAGCAATAATTAAACTGTGGATGCTTATCCATTTACGAGAAATTTAGTATTATAATAAAAAGACTAGCTGGGTCATCAAAATTTATTTACGAATCAGCAAAAAATATTATTTTCGCTAACAAGGCTAATTAATATAAGCTATTATGCTACATTGGCATTAGTACAGCTGACAAGAATTACTTGCAGACTTTTAAAGAGATAAATATGTATTTAATTAAAATAATAATGGATTATTTTCCAGCGATTATTTTCAAAGTATGAAAAACATGATAAGAGGGTCACATTTTCTATCTTTCACAGAATAGTAATTTTCAAATTTGTTGAGATTAACTGATAGAAGAACGAGTGGATGAATTTGTAATAGAAAAATATATTGAAATAAGTATAGTTATAAGTATAAGTATAAATATAAATATAAGTATAGTGTATGCTGATCTAGATCCTCACTCTTACAATATTACAATACAATAGAAGAAGGACTCTGATAGGGAGCACGTTCATATATCTATAGTGAAGGACATTACCACAAAGTTAACCTTGGTATGTAGTTCTAGCTGAAGGCTACAAGAAACACCAATAGAAATCTTCTTATAGCTCTTTTGTTTCTAGACCTTATAATCCAAAACAAAATTTATATTCAAGGGCAAAATAATATGAACCTCTCCTTATTTCGAATTTTTTTGTTTCACTAAATTCTATTCGATAGAATACGAAAGAAAGGATGTAGAGTTTTTTTTGAAATAATTCGTCAATAAGGCGTAAAAAAAACTATATTTCTATTTAAATTTGAGATTAAATATTCGTTTTGTCACTGCCCCAAATATGTAAAAAATATAAGTAACATTAGAGAGAGAGGAAGTTTCATAGGCAAACTAATATTGATTAAGTTAAATTAGCATAACAATTTCCAGCAACTCCGAGTGACATAAAATTCGAAAAATGAATAAAAATGCACTTCGCATATCTTTCCCGCGTGTCCGTCGTATATCAAAGGATGAAACTTTTCTTTAGTTACGTTCATAAAAATTCGCAGCTTAATAATAACGATATAAATATAACTTATAAAAGTCATTGTTGACCATAGTTCTAAAGGGGCGAAGCGCCTCTTCGAAAGTTCGTTACGAACAAAAAATATTTATAATTTAGGGAGAAAGCATTCCTCAGGCCTCTATCCAAACATTTTCTTTACCCCGCAACCGACAAACATAAACTCGTAAACTTTGGTTTCAGAAGCACCCTACATAATGCAACCTTTTCCCTTGAGCACTCTCAAAGGACACGTGATAGTCCTCGGGCTTCCATTCGCATTAGCGTGCAGCCGCACAACAAAACTCGCCTGTTCTTATCGCTATACACCTGGCGCTTCTAAATGCACCTTCACCACGTAATAATCGATACTGATGGGTAAACTGGAGATTTTTATGCAAATTGGTATTTTTCACAATATAGATAAGAAAACGGAACCTCAGTACAAAAGTAATTTTAGCTATCAAGTACGTTCGTATAATAAAAAGCACTATACTTTTGATACTTCGTATATTTTGTCATTTCTCTTTTTTTATTTATTAAGCCCAAGAGTTGTGTAGCTCTACATTAGTTTCCACGTAAAATTCTTCTTCGTTGTAAATTTATTATTTTTAGAGTTACACGAGATTCTAAATGTTGATAAAAAGCTGAAATTTTGAAGATTACATCTTGTAAGAAAATAGCATACGTGCAAAGACGCTTCAACATCCGATACATAGGATAAAAATCCTATGTTCAGTAGAGGGCACAGTTTGTCTCTTCCTAATAATTCTTATATTCCCTTAGAGTTGATTTAATAAAGAATTTGTTATAAAAACAAAAATCCTCAATTTGTCAATGAGTTTGTCGAAGAATTACATCAAAGACAAAAATTACCGGAACTTTCCTTACTTACGCGTATTTCATTCGAAACATCGAACTGTCAGAAAATTATTTAGAAAATGATTTCCCATTGTCAGAAAATAGTTTAAAATTAATCAAAAGATTGAAATTGTCTGTTCATGTTTTGAATATAATTGCCTCTGGCAATGTTACTTGTTTCATGGATATTTTACTGAACTGAACTGAACTGAAGGAAAAAGATTAGTTAAAATTCCTCCTCTACGTTAAAATTCAATCTACGTGACGTTTTTTAAACTGTTTCTAACCTTTTGTAGTATTTAAATTTTCCCTGTGTGCCAGTTATTTAATCGTTTCTGTCTTGTTTTCGTTACGTTACGTTTTTTAAACAAGAAACTGAGAAATTGGATAGAATGCTGTTGTTTAGAAGATATTTCACATAGATATAATGATTCTGTTCAAAATTTAGAAATTAACATAACGAATATTAATTATTTCACGAAGAAAACTGAATTGTAAAATATTTTCCAAATAAATCATTCAACCCCAGAAATTAATTTTGAAACAGGAATGGTTTCGCTATTTCAGATGGTACATATAATATTTGGAAATTGAATATCAGTAATTTAAAAAAATAAACTGCAAAATATTTTTATGAAAAAATGATTTAAACTTGGCCATTAATGTTAAGGCAAAAATAATTTCGTTGCCTTATAATCAATAGAGGAAAGCAGTATTTTCTTCACATTGTGATTTTTAGGATACTTCGACCCTTTCTTTTATCTTTATCATTAATATTGACCCGTAGTTTGTCAATTGATATCCATGATCCTATGAAAATGTCTTCGTTGAAAAACGGCAAGGCCATCTAGACACCGGTCAAAGTATTTTGCCTACCTTACGCTCAGAACCTTTCATATTTTTGTGATCGCAAATACAAGCGTCTGCATGTGTGGAAATCCACGGTTGAAATTCCACCAGGAATAAATAATGATAAGTCATAGCCAACTTCTTCATCCTCTACTTCAAATACGAGAAATGTATCCCAAAGAGTGGAAAGGCAGTGCACGAAAAATTTATGGCAAAGGAGGCTGATTAAGTGAGAGAGAAAGTCTACGGCGAAGGGAAATGAAAAAGAAATAAATTTCTACATGAAATTTCTGACACTTTGATATTACTAGAAAGTAAAGAATAAAGGAGAAACAAAAGAGATCATTTATCGAATAGTAATGCAAAATAGAAATTGTATTACGATAATAATCGTACTTTATTAATTATAGTTATAACAAGTAAACCTACTAACTTCACATTAATTGTAACTGTAATAAGTTAATTTACAATTATCTCAATTAAAGAAAGAAAAATGATTATCATACAGGAATGATATTTTTTAGAAAGAAGAGAAAATTTGTACAGGATTCTCAATATAACATTTGCAGTCTTAACAAGGTCTCTAATCATTAGCGCACGGAAACGGTAAATTCTTCTTTGAGATACTCTGATCTTTGATACTCTGTAGCAGATAAACAGTTTCTTCGTATATGGTTATACCGTAGTTTTCAACTTCCTTTCAAAATTGGCGCCATTGAAAGTTGCAAATGCGCAGCTTGATCCCCGTGATCCGGTTAAACGTCACGACTTGCTAATTAATCGAAAACCAATGCTAGCAGCGACTAAGCATCGCAAAAGATGTACACGAGCTGCAAACTTTGTGAAAGCGCATACACCAAACGGCCACGTTAATAGCCTCCACGTTCGCGGATCTAAATAATTTCTCGATCAGATGAGAGCTAACTATGAATATGGCTTTATGAGCTCTTAACGAAGAAGGAAGTTTCGACTGAATAATAGTTCTCGTCGTCATAAGTCGACGAAGACCTAATTTTACACAGAATTATCACTAACCAAACTTCCTGTGGAATTATATTCAAACAATGGAATATTCTCTAGTCGAATCTGAATTTTAAGTTAACGCGTTGAATTTTATGTATGTGTCTTTTGTCCTAAAAACCGTAACATATTGAAGTATGCTACGTCATAGCATTTTATTTTTGCAAAATATTATATTGTATTTGCGCATATTTTTTTCACGATGTTATCTAAATCATTCATATTCTTGGCAATTTTTTAGTCCATGAGATTTATCTTTTATTTAGTAGAAAAAAAATAGGTTACCGATGACCACTGAGGCATTAATAGATTATTGATATTCGCGATAAGAATAAGATGTTTGACAGATCAAAGCACGGAAGAAAATAGTAGAAATGAGTTATTACGCGGAATGGAAGTTTGGTACTTTGCTAGCTTCGATCTTGATATGCTAGATTGAACAAACCGAATTAACGTTATCAAATTATTAAAGTTTACATCTTAATATTCGAAGGACTAGGCGATGCATGATCAATGTGCATGGCATGTGTAGATCAATAATCAAAGTAATATAGTGTTAAACCTAACATAATTAGATAACAAGGTAGTCAAATTTCAGAAATATAATTTTCAATAATAAGAATAACAATATATAAATGTTAAAAAATGAAGAAATCACGAAAACTAAAACAAGAGTGGAATAGGATTATGAAGAAATAGAAGTTGCAGCAATAAAGAATATTTTAGAATTTGAAGAAAAATATCCTAGGAATCTGAGAACAATACGTGAAATAAGATTAATTAAATTCTATACTAATTGCTGCTTAATTTCTGCATTGACATTTTTTTGCTTTAAAGTGTTTACAAATTACAGCAGTATTTGCCTTTCTTCAATCGGTCTTAAATTACGAATAAATGTAGATTTAAAAGAACAAGCGCATTAGCGAGCAGATTTGCATAAACCATAAGGACCTTGGATATGCGATTGAACGAGGAAGTGCGAGGATGTCATGTGCACGAGATGCGGATTGATTTTCTAAGCCCAAGAAAACGGAAATTCGCCTCTATTCACAGCATTGTCGGGAACATGAACAAAGAAAATCGATTAACTACGTCACCTAACACATATGAAGAAATAACCACAATACGGAATAAAGTGGTTTCTGTGGTGACAATAGGCACTTTCCTTTACGCCAATCTAATGAAAGGCGATTCTCTCTTTATCCTAAATTCGTGACATTAAAACAAGGATTGCAAATAATTTCAGTAGTCTCATGATTTCATTTGTTCATTCTGTTTTTGCTTTATAATATACCTCATGCTCTTTTTTTTTAAGAAATATATTTCAAGGAGATGTTCAATGCATCATTTTAGAAATACATAGCTATTTTTGTTTTTATTAATATAATAATCCTATTTGATAATTTCTTTAAAATGGCTGATTAAACTTCTATTAATGACTATGACTACTTACATAAAGATATTGAAGAAATAAAAATACTTCCATTATAAATATTTTATAAAAGACCCAAAATCTGCAGAACGAAATTCTTTCACAAAATTTTGCTGAATATTTTAATTAATTTTATTAAGGACAAAAGTAATTTTATTCTGGAACGAAATAGCTGGAAAATATTGTACTCTGATTTTGAAATCCAACAATGAAACAATGCAAAATTTGAAAAACCTCTGATGATTGATGGCTAATAGTTTGCAAACAATAGAAAGTTTATCGCTGTATACAAATTTTCAAATCGGTTCATTCTCTTGTTATATATTTATTTATTGCTTGATTACGTTTGAAAATTATTTATGATATCAATACTTCTTTAAAAAGGCACGACTGACGTGTATCCAGAATTAATAAAAATTAAATGTGACTTTATCACATGTTTCATAATTATATCGGAACACAATATAAAATTACCAAACAAGTTCAAATTATTACGACATTATTCAATTACGGGCATGCGGTAAAAACAGCTTCAGCAAACATTGCCAAAAATTCAAGTAGCACTGAGAGCCACTCGGCGAATTTTCCACGTATTACCTGCCTGAATATTCATAAAATTCTACTCTCAAACGCATGTATAATTAAAGAGAAATCATCGAGCCAGCTCTTGGAGAGCGGATTGTTAAATTTGACTGATTAACCTCTCCGTCGTTTGCGTCTGTCTTATAGCTCGTTCGCATTGCTGCAGCTAAAATTGAGTACACGGTTACTGGTTACTACGTTATCAAATGAATTAGTTTTCTACATTTTCGTAGTGGAATTATCTGAGGTAATTTAGAAGAATTTATTACATCATATTTCTAGAAATTTAGATAAATCTTTCATCACTCGATAAAGACGGACTTTTTCTTCTTGTTCAAGGAGTACTCGATGATTTGACGAAACTCGAAGGCTAAGTAATTTTGTATTTTTGTACATGTATTTTTCAAATGTTATTCTTTGTGTAAAGTATAAGAAAAATCGACGTCTTCAAAGATCTGGAGTAGAATAGCCCCTCAATAGTATCATTAAAGATACGAAAAGAATTAATGAACTCGGGAACGAGGATTGGTCAGAATGCAAATAAAAGAAACTTTACATATCTGCTAAACCATTATTTCTCTAAGAGATTAGTAGAAATACAAACGAATAATGCATACAAATCGTAAATTTCTTATTTCTTGGATACAACGTTTTCTTTATAGGGCACTCGGAAAACATTAAAGAAGATTAATGATAACAGCTGTATCGCGTTTTCTTTTGTACATGCACACCATGAATAACATATGACGACCGCTGTCATTATCTCATGGTCGTAGTTTAATGATTGGTAAATTATGGAAATCCTGTACACCTGCGCGAAGAAAATGTAGCGTAGTGTCGGTGGTAAATGCGCTGTTAAAGATTTATCTTTACCTTCGTGTCGTCCCAACGAATAAAACGGAACCTGACTCAACTCGGCTAGATTAATTCCGATTTCTTTCACGAGTCATTAGAGCTTAAGGGCTGATAAATCGTGACGCATGCTATGAAATTCAATCGTGCCGCACCAACAAAAACGGAGATAAATCGCAATTTCCCCGAGTGTCTCCGACTGAATAAAAAAACGGTACAGTATCTCGTTGCAAGTTGTATTTTTCAAAAACTAAATTCTGCGCATTCGTGCAACGATACGGCACACAGAATATATAGTTTGGCGAATTATAACTTTCATCACTCGCGAACAACGTGACATTTGCGTCGAGAAAACGCAACATTCCTGCGAGAGAAACCTTGTGACGGATTTCATCCGAGTTATTTAGTTACGTATAGTTGTTATGTGGATGCGGTCTCGAACAATTGTTGGTTATAATAAAAGCGTATTCTATTATTAAATGTGAAAGCCACAGAGAAAGGACATGATAAGTACACTTTCGTTAACTTTCTGATTTCACGGTCAATATCATTTTATGATTAAAGAACAGTATTTTGATATGACATAGCTGAAAATGAAAACAACCTGTAAGATCGAAAAATATAAGCTTCTTTAAAAAATCGCTTTTAAGTTGATGAAGTTTTATGAAAACCAAATATACAACTATCTTTCTTCTTTTTTAAATTATAAAAAGGACGAGACGATACATGTTCAACTCGAAAATCAAATAACAAATTTCTAGGCTAATAGATAATTCCACGCGTTCAAAGAAAGAAGAACCATTGAAGTCGTTAAAATTCAATTTCCATAACTAAGCTCACGATTGAATAGCGGGAATAAATTTAGCGTGGCTTTCAAAATGTGATACAATCAAGGTGCAGAGACGATTGATCCAACCAAAAGCAGGAGACAAAAGCAAGAGGACAAATAATTGTCGAATACGATGAAGAGGTTCAGATAAAATCAAATCATTGATCGCGTTAAGTACATCGATCGTTTGTGCAGCGCACGGCTGATTAAATAATTTCGTTTGAAACCGAATGACGAAATTATTTTGTTTTGCGAACAGGAGATCGTAGCGTAGCGTATCCACGATCGACGTTCATTAAATAAATCATCACGATAATCCAGGAAATAATCGATAAAAAGCTAAACGAATCACAGTAAAGCACGTAAAAGCAGTTACGACCAAGCCAACGAGTTACGTTTGTTTTAACAGGCCTCGATATCTTTTGCTCCTTTTTTTCATTTCTTTTCCTTTTTCAAAAATACCGAAAATGTGTTATAAAGCCGCTCACGCAAGTTAACTTCATGAACCGTGCAAATTGGTTCCCGTCTGATGAAAATAATTGGCTAATGTGTGAACTTCGTATGCTCTTTACTTTTCGAAGCATTTTGTACGTTCTGTCAAAGAGGTCAGCCCGATATATTTAAAACATAACAAACAAATTGAAATACGCGTGGGAAATCCATCGCTCACTCGTTTTATGAGCTGCTGCAGTATCGAAAGATATAGAATTTAACGGTAAGATTACAGGATACCGATCATCCTGTTGCAATACGTTAATTATCTGCTAATTGGAAATCACTATCTATCTTGGAGCGCATAATTAGAAACTTCTGCTTACCGTTAATTATCGACCTTTCGCATATCGTATAAATGTGATTCATCAAAGTAATCCCAAATGTAATAGTTCTATTCAATACTTTCTTCCTCATAAATCATTGTATGTTCGCCCTATTACACTAATAAAATAATAGATGCAATAATAAAATATTAGAAATAATATTTCTAATAAAAAGTCGTTTTCTACTGTGTTACGACCGTTCGCGGAGAGACGCGGTCGCTAGGAAAACACGTCAGCGAGAGGCGTAAATTCTCGCTACGATTATGTTAATCGACGCCGCGAAATAGTCGTTCCCCTGTTTCGGTTAAAATAACAGAGGTGGTTTAATGAATGTAACACTGTATTAACAGGTTAACATAAAATAATATATTTTACAATAATATGATGAATATGTTACAGAAATTTGACTCGACTTTGCGATATCTCTAGATAAATTCATTTGCTCGTCAGATTTGTCAAAGTGTCACGTTAGTGTCACGACCGGCATACTTCAAATCCGACGGACTGACGATAGAGATAAAGATGTGGCGGCACTCGGCGACAATGTATATCGCTGAAGTGCCTAATGAACCATCAACATCCCAACGGTCCTTCCACCGAAGGTTCTAGAAGAAAGAGCACGTGGCAACGATCGCGGACGCCTAGCAAATGCATGGACGGTGGGGATGTTGAGGGATGACAAAAGAAAGTAATCGGATCCGATCGAAAGTAAAATCGTAAGAGTCAGTCTTAGAAAGTCACGCCTAGAGTTCGGAAGTAGATTGTAAAGTGTATTGATGTTAGAAAAAAAATAAAGTTTTCTTTTTTTATTTTTTACCTCAAATTCCTTTTTTATTTTTTTTTTTTTTTTTTTTTTTTGTTATTTTACGTGACATTAGACTAGTCAGAAGGAACTGATCGCCCTTCGATTATTCCTTTGTCTCGTTTGGAAGACGACCCCCACTATGCTCGGGTCACGCCACCGCTCGCGCCTATGATCACGTATGCCTCTTTTTGTGTGAAAAACGTAACGGTCAAAAATCGACGTTTCTAGAGCTCGCTGCTTGGCGACAACTATGCTCTCGTCGATACATTGTATATGATCCGGCGGGCAGATAAGACGGTCTGCCTACGACGTTGTAGGACCGCGAGCGACGGTTAGAAAATACAGCCTGTGGTAAGCCTCGTGGCGTAACATACTGCATCATATGGAATATTTTGAATTAGAACGAATTTTACTTGAGTGATAGCTATTGTCAAATAATTATTCGACAGGGTAGAGAAGTACAATAAGATGCTTGTTTTGCACAATAGCGACACGCAAGTGTTACAAGACAAGATTGTGTTACAACTGTCAAAATCCCCAAAGAGATAAGTGGAACTCGTTGTCCCGTGGCTGAAACTCTAGGTCGAAGCTAACCTAGCTCATGACCAGTAATCTTCAAACTTATTGCACAGAATCTAAGTTTGCTAGAAGTACGTACAGACCAGAAATTCTGCTGTTTGTGTTCTCAAACACCGTGTTACTGTGAACACTTTCCGAAGAAGATGATCTCTTTCTGCATGGAGAATTATTTTCCAAAATTTGCACAAATCGAATTCCATCATGTTCTTCTGATACTTAAATATAATTTCTAAGTTGAAAGAAAGGGAAGGGCAGCAAAATTAATAAATATTTCAATCGCGGGATAAAATCTCAATCGTAAAAGTATACAATTGTTGCATTAATATACAATTAATTCTCAAACCTACGTTGAGATTTCATATGTTGAATAAAAAAGAAAAATTCCAAGTTATGAAAGAAACGAGCAGCAAGAAAGAGCAAGAGCAGCAAACCATTGTTACGCCACGAGGCTTACCACGGGCTGTATTTTCTAACCGTCGCTCGCGGTCCTACAGTGTCGCACGCAGATCGTCTTATCTGCCCGCCGGATCATATACAATGTATCGACGAGAGCATAGTTGTCGCCAAGCAGCGAGCTCTAGAAACGTCGATTTTTGTCCGTTACGTTTTCCACACAAGAAGAGGCATACGTGATCATAGGCGCGAGCGGTGACGTGACGCGAGCATAGTAGGGGTCGTCTTCCAAATAAGACAAAGAAATGATCGAAGGGCAATCAGTCCCTTCTGACGAACCAAACGTTATACATCAAGAGGTCTAACGAGCAAAATCAAAGACGCATAGTCTAACGAATTAATTGAGAGATATTGTAAAGTCGAGTCAACTTTCTGTAGTATATTACTTTATTCATTGTTAAACAATTTGTGGCGTGTTCATCATATTATTATCAAATATATTATTTTATGTTAACCTGTTAATGCAGTGTTACATTCATTGAACCACCTCTGTTATCTTGATCGAAACAGGGGAACGACTATTTCGCGGCGTCGATTAACAGAATCGTAGCGAAAATTTACGCCTCTCGCTGACGCGTTTTTCTAGCGACCGCGTCTCTCCGCGAACGGTCGTAACACCATACAAACTGAAAGATTCTAATTACGTATTGCAAAAAAATTATTATTACCAACAATGATAAAATAAAGCGCATCCTTCTTGAAATCTCCAAATAATGAAAAATATTCCAGTCGCTAAAGTAATATTCCAAACTATAAACAATGGAAGAATTACTCCTGCGGTGGAGAAGTAATCACGTCTATTTCGTGAACTTCTCAAACACTAAAGATACGATAAGAGAGGCATTCACTGCGAGAATTGGCAACGTATTCACCGCCTGCAGGATCATTAGATAAAAGGAGGAATTCCAGGTTACAGCGTGCAGTTTAGTGTACTGTATGCAGTATGCATACGAGATACGACGAGCCAGTTTGGGTCAACTTTCATCCACACTATCACATAGTAGCTATATATGGTATAGTTACTATGTACTATCTACCACAGTATGAAAGTGAGTTCTCGAGGAAGAAATTTGGTGAAGTCCAGACAATACAGACAAAGATGTACCAGATGTGCTATGGCAAGCAGAAATACAATCGCGAAGTGTTCTATGGTGTACTCTCCAATTCACAATACTTTCATTGAGCTCGAGCTTCAGTTGACGCTGTGTTCCTACAATCGCTCATTCTCCGAGGTCAGAAATAGCTGAGAAGATATTTCACAGCGGATACAGCAACTTCCACTCTCTCTCTCTCTCTTTATATATATCTGTTCTCGACTGAAAGCTCAGCTTCGTTTCTGACCTGGTTCCATCCTGCGACGAACGTTGAAGGCCCCAGCTGCTACACAAGACGTACTGCGATCTTCTGAACCGTTGAATCGATCGCAATCTATTCGTCTTAACGGCTTTAATTTCTCGGAGACTCCGTTTGTCACAGGATTCTTCGATAATTGTCGGATTTGCGAGGAAATCTGCGTGATTTATCAAATTTCAACGGAAGTGATATTTTTATCTTGTGAAAGAAGTGTATGTACGGTAGAAATTATGAAGGGAAAGATACAGAAGGTATCGTTAATAATGCTACGAATTATTATAATCTTAATTACTTAAAACTTTAATTTAAAAAATATCTTAATTTTTGTGGCTTTTTCATTATACGTACAATCTTCATATATAAATATAAACACAGTAATTCGATCACTCAATATGCGAAGGACGAGAGCTAACACGAATCGAGAAATATCGAGGATAATTCAACATATAAATTAACGCGATCGATTGAAAAAATGTCAACAGAAGCTAAAAGCAAAGGTAAAAATCGTGAAATCACACAGGAAGATTTTTTATCCTTTTGTTTCACAGTCGGGTAATGTTATCGAATCACAAACGCGTTTCGATATCGACGAAACTTGAACTCGAAATATGGAATTCCTAACTCGATGACATGACGTTTGACTGATGTTGATAGAAGCGTTCGATTTACCTCGCTTTTGTTCTCGAGTTTCCATAAATTACCCTTGGAATAAATATGCATAGCAAGAAAATTAAATTTAATCATATTTCTTACTTTAATTTTAGAATTCGAATTACCTGGACAATTCATAATTGTAACAGTTGACAAAACAAATAAGTAACAACAATTGAAATCCCAGAGATTAATCGTGATGACAGTTCTACAATTATTGTCCAAAAATTCATAAGAATTCTTTAAGAAGTATCTTTCATAAATATTACAATCTTTTAAAACGAACAATTTTCAAGTCAACGCTAAGTTCAAAAATATTACGAACAGCTTCTATCTTAAAGTGGTAAGTTCTTTACATTAGGAACTTGTAACAAGAACGGTCATTCCTCTTGTAGCTGTTCTGCTGTCGCCAGCGTATCTATCTTTACACCAACACAGAATTCCCCAATGTTTCTCGTCTGTGGAAGTGTTAATATAGAATATACATTAACGTAATCTTTATTATTGTTTAAAGTACGAGACTGCTTGGTAACCTTATTGATAAGTGCACTAACGGTATCTACACAAACGTACTCTCCTTTTCTTTCCCTTCATCCCTCCTTCCTCTCTCTCTTTTCAGTGTTTCAGTACATAACCACTTTTTAATAGTAATGTTCTCTTTTCACACAATGTTTTACAATTTATCTCATAATTTCTTTAGTGATTAAATGTTAGCTAGTTAATATTGTAATACCGTAACAGATAACATAACATCGAAATTGTTCCAATAAAAATTGAACTTTTGTAGGTGTATAGCAGGTAGAACTTGCAATATGTTGTAAGTAAGAATTAGTATTTGTTACACCTGCACGTTAAATTGATAATTAAGGAGTCCATTAATAAGCCGAGCAATGAACAATATTGTATAAATACATTAACGATAAATAAAAGATGTACTAATGATGCACATTGTACAAATTTATTTTGATCGAATATAGGTAATAATTATCCAATAGAGTGTGTGTTAACCATTTCACAGAATCTGAGTGTCTTGAATTTTGTTGCTGATTGATTGATCTTATTATGTACAGCGACTTGTGTAATTTCCTATCAACGTGTCTAAAGTGACATATCCCTAAGCTAAATGCCAAGTAAATTCTTTAATTAGAGATTATATTGTTTGACATTCGTCATATCTAGAGAAATGAAAATGTTTTGTAAAAGAAAATGTATAGATAAACTTAATGGACTGTTCGTTCGAAAATAAACCGAATAAACCTAATCTCTGCAGACGTAGTCATTATTTGTAACGAAACAAAAGTATTATAAATCAAATTTGTACTTAATAATTCCCAGTACAAAAAATTGAAATGTAAATTTGAAATTAGAAGCTTTGTTATGAATGCAACTTGATATTGTAAGGAAAAATGCTAAAGGAACTGCAGAAAAATTGTATTAATTCCTGTACCACAATATTTTAAAAGTTTAAACTCGCGAGCAAGAAAAATCAAAAACAACATAGGTGCTTCTTAGCCGTCCGAAATATTTTTGATGCCCAAAACTGTCCTTAAAATCCACCTTCTTTTAAGGATCAATGACATTAGACACTTTTGTGTGTGTATGTGTGTTTCCTTTTAGACATTTCAAGGGCACTCGTATTTCTCTAAATAGAACATTTCAATTTTCAAAGTGAAAATTTACTTGCAGTGGATTTTTCTATAAGATTTGTTATTGCTATTTTTTTATTATTGGGTTAACGAATTTTCTATAATCTCGTTTTTTCAATGTAAAATTTCTTATTACCATTCTATCGTCATCAAGTTCACACTAAATATTAGTCTCTCCTTTTTAATCACTAAAGAGTAAGTTGCCATTATCTTAAACAATGTGTAAAAAAATCTCAGCTTTCTTCGCAGTCAAGAACTTGTGAACGATTATAATTATTAGTGAAAAGAATAATAACCTGTACAAATGATAACGAATTATATAAAATATTTTATCCAAAAAAATACTTTTTTTTCCTATATTTCCAAAGGAAAAACGTTCACAAAGAACATTTCAAAAAAGAATATTAAAGAAAAGAATATTTTAAAAAAGCCATTCGCCTACACTATCAACCCATTCCACCTCCGAGATTCACATCCCCGATATTCTTTGATCTCTCATTGACTTTTCGTGAACAAACCGACGATTTCCATAAAAAAGAAGCTTTATCGAACATGAGACTAACGAAGAAGATTCCCCGAGAAGAAAGCAATCCGAATCCTTCGTCCGACAGCGAAGAGGAGGAAATAACTCAACGAGGCCAGGTGGGACATTGATTTATTTTAACTTCGAAAAACAACTCCGTCGAAAGAGCTTATTGTTGACTGGAAGATGTAAAAAAAAAAGAAGGAAAAGACGCGACGGTTTCTCGCATACATCATTCCATTGGCAACGTGAAAAAGACACGTCAGAACCGGATAATATATCGTTATATTTTTAAGCCGATGTTTCGTCGCGCGGACAACGAAGGATCGTATCTGTGACACCGGTTGATCGCGTTGGAACAAAGATGCTATCAATCATGCCAGTTATATAGAAATGGATTCCAAGCAAAATATTTGGCAGCTCGACAGTTCGTTCGACAAAACGGAACGAATCCGACAGAAGACGCGAACTTAATTTATGATACGACTACCTCGGGAATCGATCTGATATTTGTTGCAAAGAGCTGCACCGGTTGCTTCGTCTCTCGTTTTGTTACATCTCAATCTCACGATCGATCTCCTTTCGCCAAGAGTTGATTTATACGATACTTATTATACGGTCTATCAACGAGCAAACAGTATTCGGTGCTCGGCGTAAAGTAGAATTTATCTTTCGAATTCTCTCTATTTATTATCTGAACATAGGTGATAGTGAAAAGTATAGGCAAAAAATAGCGAGAAAGGTTTGATATCGTCTATTCACAGGATATTAAACGTAGATTTCAGAGGTTTATGATACGTGTATAATTAGTATCACTGATAAATACATGGACTTTTGCTTATTTTTCGCAATGACATTAATTTTCTGTACGGTGTTACATTACAGAAAATGTCTGAACGATGAACCTTTTAATTATTTTAACTCTGCTACATTATTCTGAAAACTTACCAATTATAGTTTTCTAACGTTAAAAATTATCTGAAGTTTGAACAAAATATGAATATACAGGGTGGTTGGTAACTGGTGGTACAAGCGGAAAGGGGGTGATTCTACGCGAAAAAAGAAGTCAAAAATATAGAATAAAAATTTTTCGTTTGAAGCTTCGTTTTCGAGAAAATCAACTTTGAATTTTCGCTCGGTACGCGTGCACTTTATCACGTCTCGTTATAACGGATCTCACTGTAGATCGTTGTCTCGACGGAAAAAAATTTTTATTCTATATTTTCGACTTCTTTTTTTGCGCAGAATCACCCCCTTTCCGCTTGTACCACCAGTTACCAACCACCCTGTATTATTATCAGTATGCATAATTTCTCATCTTAATCCTATATTAAATATTTTTCTAAGACATTAAAGATATCTTTTGTATCCAAAAATGAGATCTAGATTGAAATATAAAAATTCAAAATTGAAGTTTAAAAATTAAGTGTCAAAAATTTGGGGATCTCAACAGGATTAGCTCGACCCGCTGGTGAGCACTTAATTACCAAAATAGTTGCAAATGCCATATCATTAGCTACATTTGCTAAGTTGAACCGTGCATTTACATTGGAATATTTTGCTTTGCACACGTTTCTAGTCGCGACAGCGTTGGTAAATTACACCTCCGAAATTACATCCGAAGTTACATCTAGAGAAGTCAAAAACCCTCCACTTTTTCGATCTTCGTTTTTGCAATAAATTGATAAAAGTAAGGACAGAAATAGAAGAGGAAAGTTCCGAATAGCGTTTATGATCGAAACTCGTAGAAAACTTGAGATTTAATTATTTCGGTGAAAACAATCTGCAATAAATGTCGACCTACTGCTAAGCGGAAAAAGGTGAGAATAAATACACAACTAATTTTTCTTCGAGAGTTGGTGTGAAAAAATCGACCAACATGCAGTTGACGCGACTGGTTATCGCGTGTAGGCGTATACTCGAAGAGGCGGGAACGAAAAACCAGAAACTAGCAAACGAAAAGAATAGTAAACGAATATTTAGTCCAATTAAAAAGCAGCATTTCGCGTAAAATTTCAATTTCCTCCTGGCAATTAAAAGTTTGAGCACGAGGAAAGGTAGAAGGCCCAGAAAGGTTTTCAGAAAACAATTTACAACTGGGGCACGCTGCTGGAATATCTAACGAAACGAAAACCAACCTTATCCTAAAAAGTAAACAGCAAAATCAAGCCTCGCGAAATTCACTAGGAATGTAAACCAAAGAGGAACGCAATCAGGAACTGCGCAAACTATGGTTCATGTAATTTCATTGAGGATAAAACGTTATTTACTGTGTACAGATATACATACATTTGATATTGTCAATTTTCCGCTAGGTGATGTACTTTAGGAAGTGCACGTATACGTACTCATGCACAAGTCAGAGAACACGTAACAGAATTGCCTTCGTGTTATAAAATAGAATTGGGACACTGACGCATATTATTTATTTATCCAGATGAATCTTTCGTGAATTTCCCCAAGGATTATAACGTTACAGATATTAATGTATTTTAATCTTTGGAAATATACAACCATTTTTTCTATCAGACTTTAACTTAACCTAAATATTTCTCAAATTAAATAACACAAATAACATTTTTCAGTTTTGACAAATATTATTATTGTTATGACAACGTGCTCGTGTATTTCATTAGCCCACCATATGCATTGAATTCGTTTTTCAGCTTTAGTGATCGGCTAATTTTCTGACGAAGCACTTCCAACTTCCATCCATTTTCACTAGCTAATTCGTTGTTATTTCAGTTAAGCTGAACTTTCCCATCCACAGTAGGTTTTATTCGTTTTGAAACGAATTCTTTCGCACCAATAGGACAGTTTTTCTATATAGTTGTATGTAGCTAGAGTCTGCGGCTTATTTTCATAATTACATTTTTTATTCAAATTACAATTGTATTTGCCTGTATACTTTATATTCATATATTTGTATCTGAAATTATGTTCCACTCTATGTCATTATATCTTTTATCGTTATATTAATAAGTGTCCAAGTGATTTGTGGACAAAAGTGAATTTATACATATACCTGGTTACACTTCGCTCAAACCAAAGTTAAAGTACGTAAGTTTTATTTGCACAATGTCTTAATGAAGGGCAAACCTCTAATATCTATGAATTACTGTGTTCTCACAGAAAAGCACACATAGCGTCTGTGCCAACATACGTACAGGGAAACGTACATCTGTAATTCACATGTGTTCCAATTAGTTATTAAATCTGATGCGTTAGGCATATACACGTAATGGATTAATTACATTCGTATCCTCGACGTCTACCAATTCGTCTGCGTGGCTTATCAGAGATTAATGATTGGCGACATTAAAGCTACTAAATCTCCGTAAAAGCACTTTAAATCCGAGGCGGATATTGGTAAATCATTCGAACTCGATTTTTATATTCTTGATGATGGATGTAAGGTTATAGCGTGTATACGTTAGACTTGGATGAAGGCTTATGGCATCAGATTGATGAACGATGATAGAAAATTTCAGTAACAAAATCAAGAATTTTAATATTGATTTAAGATTTAATTTCAGTATTTAAAAGCATTTTTAATTTATACGCAAAAATTTGGAATCATTGCAAATTCTTAATAAGACGAAATTTGTAAAAAGATCAGCTTAGAGTAGCGTTAACTTAACAATTTTTTCGTGAAAATTCTATCCAAATAAAGGAAACTAGTGTATAGCATTAATTTCAATAATAAAATTAAAAGAAGATTTAGACATAGAACGGATTCCCGGTATTAATACAATTATTAACTAAGATGTTAGCGAATTAACGTTTAATCGGTAATAATAAATGTACTTAATCTGAAATAGGATGAACAATCGTCGTGTCAAAGAATTTTTAAACTATACAAAATACAACTTTTGGGAGAAGTCAAATATGTGTATATAAGGAGCATAGAAACGTATATGGTCAGACATTGACTTTGACTTGACTTGACATTGGTCAGAATTGTACTACTTTATAATCTTTTCTAGACATATTATTATCATTGCTACTTCAAGTGATAATCATTTACATTAATTAAACTGCTAAGTAGTTAACCACCTTCATTTTCTTCGTAATTTCTCAACTTTAATACTATAGCTATGGCTATATGATTAGAACTTAACTTTTCAGAAACTGAATGATTCAATTTAATAGACTTAATTCAACTTTTACGTGTCTCAATTTACACTATAGCTACCAATGTTATTAGTAAATTCAGATCAGAATGATAGTAGAATAGAAGCTGTTCCTCTATTAACCGTGTGTCGAATAAAGTGTCGTAATGGAATCGTAGATGTGTAGTGGGAAAGGACCGGAGTAAAATCTATACTTGCGGTGCTTCGGACTTCATCTGTCTTACGACAACAAACAAACACTAACATAGGATTCTACGTTACAGATTGTGTCGTACTCATATACGGGGTTAGGGATGTACGTCAAGAAGATTGGAAAAGTTATTTTCGATGCTATAAATATGAAAATGAACATAGAACTAAATCGATTACTTACTTTGCAAAAGATGAAAAACTATCTTTAGGGAGAAATGATCGAAGCTGATTGAAAGTTCGAATACGAAAAAGTCTAATCTACTAGTAAGAAGAAATTGAGTAAGTTACAAAAAGCAACATTTACCGTTCCCTATCGTTCGTTCCACCTAATTGATCAATCTCTGACAAAACTATTTCCTTGAATCGATAGTTCCTTTTACACTTGCGCCTTAACTTCGTCATAAAACGTAATCATAAACTTCTTTCACCTTTCATTTTAAAATATTCCGTCCTTTACACATTTTACCTTTACACGTATTAAAAAATGATCTTCCACCATAATCGAGGAATTCAATTTCTGATTGTTCTCCAAACTGATATCTTTCCGTAATCTCTGTATTTCAATAACCGCGATGCATTCACCCAAAATTTTCGAATAGCAAATCTACTCAAATCTATCAAAGGGACTACCCAAATTGCAAATTGAGCCGATCATAATTAACTATTGCGTTACGTGTTAAATTCATTTACATCTGGGGTATATCGACGATTGTTTCATAGGAATTTCCTGTATGCGTTCATGCATTGAGCCACACAACAATGGCGCATGTAACAACCAGAACAAGAGCCTGTTATATCATTGGTCCTGTATATGAGGCCGTATCGTCAGCTTATACCGTACTTGTTCACCGAGCAATTCGCGATTGCTGAGTTGCGAATTAAGGTGAATGACAGTGATGCATAAGATTTATTGTTCTCGATCGTCGACTGTAAACGGACTGAGTAGTTAACGAAACGTATCATGAGAATAGAACACGTCGCTGGATACACAAAGAACGTTGTATCTATTTTTTGCTTATTGTGGTAACTTCCTAACTGAAAGGATTAAAATTTTTCGGTCATGTGAATATACGCTGAACGATGTTCTAGTTGTCAGGGATAAATAGTTTGGGCAAATACAGCGTTCTTAATTTCGCTGGGAGCATTAAGAACTCCTACGTGAATTGAATTTCGAGCAGGAACGTGAGAATCTCACGAAGATCCGGATTAAAAATTACCTGTATATTTGCTATTAGAACACGGAATTTGGAGTTTGCACTTATGTGACTTTCGTATTGCCAAATCTCCGTCTTTTATCTTTATTAATTACAATTACAAACCTTTGATAGATTAAAGTATTGCGTACACGTACAATTTGATTTACAATCTTTTTTCCATCAATTCATATTATCAAATTTTCTGTGTTTTCACACTTCGTTAGTTGACAATATTCTTCTCTTAAATCTCATAAAACTATTAAAGTGAAAGATTGAATCGTTTTAAGGGGAATTCTATCGATATCACGATATTAATTGAAGATTCAAAGTGACTATTTTTTTCATCAATTCTAAAAAATTGCTAAGATGAAACTGTAGATTGTTTCGAGAGAAATTCGACCAATATCGATCGATTACCCTTCGAAAAACAAAAGGTCTTTGCCAAGGGCTGTCCTTTAACTGCATCAGCGAAATATTCTGCTCTTGACATTTTATTCTCTCTTAGTCACGAACGGTAAACCTCGAAACCATTTAAATCGCTTAAACGAACGCATTCTGCATTCCTGCATTTTACATTTCCTCTGCTTTTTTTTAAAGGCGCTTCTTGTTTCATTGGGTCACTCGAACACGTTCTAGACCGATTAAACGAGAGACACAACATGTAGAAATACTCGTACTCCCAGCAATTTTCGCAACTTCTCTGTTCCACAGCACAATTTCGACCGCGATATTATCACTCGCAAAAACTGCCACACTTCAGCACATCGCACACGAGGCTGAATTAAGCCGTGGCTTCCAGCAACGGCGGCCATAATTACGATCGCGCTTCGAATGACAAACGTTTCGAACGAACTTTGCGTTAGGCAACGAACTACGTTGAAATAACCGCAAACGAACATTTCTCAGAATTTTTGACCCAACAAATATTAGTACCAACATTTCTCAGAATATCCAACAAATGTTAGTACCAATCATGAAAATATAAAATTCGGTCAAAAATGTTTGTTATTCTAAAACGAAATTTTACTTACACGAAAATACTTCAACACTTATCATAGAAAAATTGTATATTCATACGCTATGTGTTATATACAACATTTTGAAACTCTGTCAGCACTGTCATAACACCGTTTTGATTTTATTGGTAAAATTTGAAACCAACCTGTCAATAGATATTGAAATTACAAGACATCTATTGAAGATATATTTGGTAAAAACTGAATTCTACAATATGAATAGTCATCCGAAACATATAATAAGTGTTAAAGGTGGTTCCACTGAATATCGAAATCCTTAATACGATGAACAGTTCGTTGTTTAAGTGATTTTATGATTTTTACGAAATATGTACCTGTACCAACTATTTCATAGCTTCTATAGGCATTTTTAAAGTTATTTTAAACTTTATCAACGTAATCATGATATTCTCCTGGTTCGTGTTATCGTCCCAATGCAATTTCAATATGTTTCGTATAACACTGATAACGTATTCATAAAACTCATCTAGAAGTGTCCACACACATACTTTCGTAAGTAAATATTCCACCATTTGTAAATTCTCACCATTTCCTGTTACCGAAAGCATGCGTTCTCTCACAATCAGTCCAACAATGCATTAAGAAAACGGAACGTTCACCGCTGCCACTATTAACCGCACATTTCTCATCCCCTAAGGTCTGATTCCCTTGCTCGTTGAAGGAAGCAATAACACTTAATGACCAACGAGAAACGGGAAACCGAGTGAGACATTCCTACACGGGTATCTATGTAGAACAAGTCTCTGAGCGTATAATTAATTACTGGCGCCACGTTGCATCAATTCGAGGGAACCTTTAACGAGGCCTCGTGTAAATCGTTGTAGCCAGAGTGAAAAGTTGGTTCCGCAAGAATGTGACCGCATTTATCTTGGCGTTCGACTTAAAATCGGGAATGTATTCATCGTAATGCGACGTGTGAAAAGTCTGAACTCTCCCGGTTCTTCGCGTGAAACTCATTTAATGGGGGGAGAAAAAGCACCGTGTATGGAGTGTTTTCAATGGCAGAAAAGTCGAAGAAGTACTTGAGGGTTTACGCTAACGCGACTTGTCCCTCTTTAGAACGTGAAAGCTCGCTCCTCACTGGTGAATTTTTCTAACCGTGAGAAAAATTGCGCGGTAAAAAAAATGAGGAAAGATCGTCGCGTGAATAAGCGAACGGAATATGTGACGCGATGAGGAAAATTGTGGAGAACTCCCGGAGAATTCTCGGTGGACTATTGAAAACTAACAATCCTTGATTTCTATGGAAAGTTTGATGGAAGTGGAATCTATTTTGCGGATTTTAACGGACGTTCAGATTCTCTTTACGATCGCCTAAAAATACTGTGACAGGAAAGTTTAATTACACAGAATAAGCTTATTTAGCCATTGAAAATTCAATTTTCATTGAACAGAAATTTAAGAATAAGGCTGAACTACGGCATATTTCCGTATAATATATTTAAAATTTTAAAATATCAGACAAATGTTTCAGCATACGAGTAGTTCATAAGTCATTGATCAATTCTGTAAATTGAGAAGCTGAAAAAAGCGGCGATTTTGCAAACACAATTTTCTAAATTTATGTTGCAATTTACTATTATTTGTATCATCTTGTTGGGATAAATGAACTTGTAGAATGAAGTAATTTGTTTCTTGAGAGCTGAATGTAAATCATGCACATACAGGTAATGAAACTGACAAATTAACAAAAAGTTAAGTTATAGCATGATCTCTTCTGTAATTTCTCAAAATGTGGAATTTCCAGTGTTTGAGGAAAATTATTGGACGGCAGACTACATTAACTTTCTTAAATTTCAAGTTCAAACTTCGAATTATTAAATAGAAATAAAAGTTTCAAAGAAAGTAATCCACGATTAGAATTTCATTTACTTACATTTTTCTAAACAAACACGTTTTTCATATGTTAATCACTATAGAAGCTCAACTGGACTGAAACAAGGCATTTAACAGAGTTCGCAGTATTTTTACGATTGGAAATTTGTATTAAAAATTTCCATAAACTTCCCATTTGCAGACTTATTCTTGCTTGGACTTATATCTTGACTGAAGATTCACCCCCATCAAAGCGAGCGATCGTATCATGGATAATAGCAATATCCCAAGCTCAAAGCGGTTAGTAGGCGTAGCTAGAAGTAATCGAGTTAGCCAGCAGCGCGAAATTAACATAATCTACTTTTCACCCGCCTTATGTGATAACTACTTGGAAATCTCATCCCTCGGGAAGAGCCGCGAAAGTGAAGAAGACATTGAAATATATAACACGGCTACATAATATAAGAGGGATAGCTACGAGAGCCTCCTAACTTCAAATTACATTGTGCACGTACCACGATGAGACGAGGCGAGATGGAAACGCTTTCGATTTCCATAAATGTAGTGCGGTCCTCTATGGAATCTGACAGTTCCATGCGACGAACATGCGTACAGACAGAAAATAAGACTGTCTGAAAAAGCAATCTGAAAATTTATGAGAGCCGAAATTAAACAAAATTCAAGCTCCTTGTTATTCTATAACATTTTGTTTGAATCCATATTTGTGCCTGCGAAATTTTCTCGAAAAAAATTTGATTTTACAGGAAGAATTTGGATTGAACTATCGATAATGGTACAATTTCCAAGAGAATCTAAAAGCTATTAATGTTCTCCTTATATGGAAGTATTAGGTTATCCTAGAAGTTTCTTTCGTTACATAAGTGAAATAATAGATGCATAACATTTTTTATTCTATATTATTTTATGGATGTATGATCCATTTTGTAGTAATAGAATAAAATGGATCAAACATGATTCAATAAAATAACATAAAACAAAAAATGTTGTGCATCTACTACTTCCTTATAAAACGAAAGGAACTTTTGGGACAACCTAATATAAGTTGATTAATTAAGAACGACCCACTAACGAATAGATCGAAATACCTAACATCGTAATTAAGTAATAAAATATTATTATGATATTTATTCACGTTTTAATTTGAACTGTATACAGTTACAATATATGGAAAATTGCATGAAGTCAGCGAGAAATCAGAGTCAATTATAAGCAATCTGAATTCCAAATTTCTGAAGAGAATTCTAAACTAATTAAATAGCATAATTCCAAAAAAAGCAAATTTAAGGAGTCAGTGAGTTAGCGACTTCAGTCTGTTAATATAATGAATGGTCCAAGCACGATGCAAATATTTATAGAACATAAAGAAGTTTAAAGGGACTAAAAAAAAAATCTTGATACACCTACGCTCTGAAGGAAATTTTACTAATACAAATATATAACACGATCATTTTACTGGCAAGAGTGATATATTACTGTATCTGACCATATGTTATGGGATCAAATTGTAAACCTGAAGCAATATTATTTTTTTACAAGTAATTAACATGTATACCGATTGGATTTGAATTATTCGGAAAATTATTTGTCGAAGTGGCAACAACAGCTTTCAACGAGTTTGATCAAGTGATATACGAGAATTAATAACGTGTTAACACAAGCTGCGTCAATATTTACGACCATGGAGTAATTAATTACATACTTAGTAATTGGCTACTAAATTTGAATCTACCTCGACACTGTCAACCAAAGATATATAAATTATCTGCGGTTGCTTGTTCATTCAGGAGCTAATTATCAGAACTGAATATACCTTTTGAGTCCCAAACGAAAACTCGAAACGAAGATTCATAATACTCATAGATATTTATATATTATTTAATGTTCCAGATAGTTACTAGGTTATAAGATATGAAACGTTTGATCTCGTTGTATCAACTTTTACCTTCCAATAAATATTTCTACCTTCATAAACGTATATCCTTTTAAAGCTGAGAATTTTCCTTCATATACGACTTTAATTTTTTAACATTTACGCGTGTAACGAAAGACGTACCTTTGAGATGTACTTTTTAGTATGCTATAAAGTATAGATCGTGAAACCTCGGATATATGTTAAACAAACAGTATGTAGTTGCAATGTAAGTAACTAATAACAATTTATGTAAGAATAACAATCTAGTTGGTTATTATTTTACGATATTATTTTTATCACTATTTTTCGTAAAGATTATCCAAAAAACAACCCGTTATCCATTATAACACAAAGTTTCTAGCAAATAATGCACGCTCACGACATTTCCATTTTTCATTGTTTATCTATCGAAGCTTTTAGCCAGAAGAATTCCACTGCAAAAACATTTAAAGTTTCTCGAGATTTGTAGCATATGTCATCGTCTCACAGTTGCTTAAAGCATAAAGAAAAGTGAACTAGCGACTGTTGCTACACCGCAAGAGCGATGCTACTGAATTATTTACTAGTTTCTCTACGGAATTCTCTGCCCACCGTTCCACTTTTTTATTTGTCGTTCATTCGTTTTTTACCAATTAACCACGTTAAACAGTAATTGGATTTAATTCAATTACGAAGAATTCAGTGCAAATTGTTGCAAGCAAATGTTAAAACTCGCCTTTCTTCTTAGAAATATGAAATAATTTTCATACGAAACTATCGATTATTGAGAACATAGAGTGGCATATAGAATTATTCGGAATATTAGAATAAATTCTCAACATTCCATCTCATATCTCAAGCTACAAATGAAAAAGCTTTCTGCTGAAAGCTTCGAAGCTTGATCGTTATATAATTTATTCCTCATTCTTTTATTGCGAGGATTCATCGAAACATTTATATCGTTATTTCATCGTGCTTTATTTTCCACCGAAAATAAACCAACTATTTCATGAAAAATAAATTCTCTGCATCGATATTACTGGCTTAATATACCTGAAACTTCTTTAAAATATCGCGTTACGAGGTATAATAGGATAGAACTGTCTCAAACGTTAATTACATAGTCTCCATAATTAGGTCTTGACCGTTTCTCTAAGAAAACTTGGTCGGATGCAATATCCTTTGTGTCTTTCGTTTGATACGCTCAGACAAGGAAATCGATAAGCTTTCTACTGCAAGAAAAGATTTTTTAGAGCGATGAAATAGATTATTGATGAAGATTGATCACATTTGACAAATAATTCCATCCATCAAATCCTATTGCTGCAAACCCTTCAATCTTTGTTACAAAATTCGAAAGTGTTCTAACTCTTTCAATGTTTTCATTAATTTTGTTCTTCTATTAAATCTATCCAATTTCCTTAAATGAATTATTTTTCATACCATTTTTTTCTCCGAACGCCTCAATTCGATTCTATAAATTGATTTTCTAATTTTCTCGAGTTCTCGAGCGAATCTACGAAAATCGAATGGGACGACGACGAAATAATTATCTCACGGTGATAAAATAATTACGGGAGAACAATCGCGTGAGCAATGACTGTGGCTGACGTTTCACAGATCCATGCTCTCCCTCAATCCTACTTTTTAGAATGCGAAATTCAGAACTGGAACGAACGGGACACGAATTCGCTCGAAAGCTAAGAATCGCTCTCGTTTATTCCCCCATACGAGAAGAGGGAATTTCGATCAGCCACTCGGCTGCCAGAGTCGGAAATTAAAGCCACACAGGTACAAATAGAATCGAGAAGTCACAGCAGAAAGGCCTCGTTGAAAATTCATCTCTCGCGCTTTCACAACCTTCGATCGATAATTTACTTCCAGCTTTATTTCTCTTCTTTGTTCTAACCCTTCCTACTTTTTTAATTTTCTCTTACTTACCTGTTGCCGTTACGTTCTAACACATATTTGATCTAAGACAAGTAACCGACTAAGCTTAATTAAAGTAATTAATAACTAATTCCATATCTAATTGTGTTCTCGCATTACAGTTCTTTTTTACTTTTTACCGGCCACGCGAAACGCTGCTACCTGCATATATCTGTGTTATTTTCACTTGTTAGCTAGTCACTTGCCCTCTTATTTCAAGCTTTATTTAAACTCCGATTTGCTATCGGGACCAGATATTAGCTTTATAAAACAATATAAAAGAGTGTTGTTATCATGATTATTCCATCATCAGGTCCTTGAAAATCTTTTCTGACATGACTTTCTCTCTACACACCACTATGCCAGTCCTAAACAGTATTATTTATTTCAGTGTCTTTCGAAGTTTAGGCTACAGAAGTCCCTAAATATCTCAAATTCGCTACACCATTCGTAACAAATACCACAAATTCATGGTACATGTGAGAAAAAAATAACTACAGTTAGTCTGAATTCGTATACTTGAAAGGGAATTGCTATACCTATATCTTTGCCGTGAAAAATCTCGCAACAACCAAACGTATTAAAATCTCGAATATCAACGCGTAACAACATTGCATTGAGTAACCGTGAGATTACCGTGAGTTCGACACAAATCGAAGAATATACCATGGTATTCAACAGCTGATCTTTCATTTTAACTTTTAAGTTTATTAATTCCTCTGGGACGTTTCTGGGTCTTCCGTTTCTCTAAAGCAGCAACTTTGATCGTGACTATCGTATCGTGACACCTCCAAAAGCTCAGAGAAACTCGTATTATCGTGTTCGAAGATCCATGAAAATAAAGTATCGTCTTCTATCGCTTGAAGGAAGACACGCCAGATTGAGCTGGCTCGAGGATAGCCATCCTAATCGAATACATGTCGATCCATCTTGCGTGCTTCGGATAAGAAAGCCACAGTATTTCCATTGATGCACCTGCATGACTCATGCGCGTATACATATGCACCGTAAGCTAGTACGTATCTAGAGACTTTGATCGATTGGTTATGAAATACACAAGCACTTTACCAAAGTGTAAAAATTAACACGTTCATAAGTTTATGGTATGCGAGTGATATCATCTCAGATATGGAGATACTTTATACGACCCAATTTTATAGTATAAATTATAAGATTTCAAGTAGAAAGATTCGCCATTTATGAGATATTAGAATTTAAAACTCGAACTATTTAAAATAATTGTCATAAGATTAGATTGTGAATGTTCGTTTTTTTCACTTTTTTAGCTACACAGCTAATATAAATTTGCATTAGCATCCATAGTCTATTTATGATAACTCACGTAATGGATATGTGTAAAATTGTACAATGTAGGAAAACTATTCGAATTAACTACGAAAAACGATTTTGTTATTACATGTTATCTTCTAAAAATCATTTCCACGGTATCGTAAAATATTCTATTATGCTTCTCTATTAATTTTATAATTTTTTAAGCAAATTGCACCTTACTGAAAATAAGTATCTCTTGCCAGGCATTTTTATTGCACACATTGCAACTTCGCACACATTTTTCCAGCAATATCAATTGTTTTCCTTCTTTTCTTTTTTTGTCAAGAATTTGTCTTCGCAATGGAACATATCCTGTTCCTATGAAATGAGATTCTGTAGTACGTAAATCCTATTGAATCAAAGCTGACAGATATTCCTCTACAGGTCTGATTGGGTCAAGTAGATAAGGGTCTCAAGAGTGGATTTAATTTTTTGACTTGAATTTCAGTCGACCTTGTTCATGATGTGAAATCCTATAAATCTAACCTAAATCTTTCTCAAACTTTAGAATCTAAATTACACGTATAAGCTTTCAAGTAGAAAGACCTGCCACTGGTCAAACGTACTGATTGAAAGTAGAACATAATATTTTACTTACCGTGTTGGTTGACTTGATTCTATAATATCGTGTAAAGTATGTATATGTCGGGTTTACATTAGAATTAGGGTTAGGGGCGTGAAACAAGTCTTCGTTTGGGTTACACGTTGTCGTTATGAAATAGAGAAGACATTGACTAGTGCAAATACGATTATTATAGAACCGGACAAGTAACCGTGGTAGTTAGGTACTCGAGAAACTAATGACAATGATCCTAGGTTCAATAACGAATCCGCGGTCGACAGGATGATAGATGAACGTACTCACAAAATCTAAGTCGGACGCGTAATATTCACTGGTCGTAAAGGGTTACTCCTTTCATCGATGAGATCGCGAGCGAGAATGCCTTTCCCGTCCCGATGATGCCACAGAGGAAAACTATAATGGGGTGTGTCTAAGGACACGAGATCATCGGATTCGTCGAGAAAAGCCTTCGTTCAGAAAGTAAGGGAAATTGGTGTTGCTGCTAATTGGTCAATCTCCATATCGGTGGTTAGAAAAAGATGCTAGCCGCTCTCGAGGGAAAGTTGCTAGTGGGAGACGCCGCTCGTTGAAAAATAGGTCTCCCCTATTTTCCCGTAGTTGGGACAAAGACTGTTTGTCTGTTTGAAGGACTTTAGTTGATTAAATCTTAAGATTTATAACGGGCCCTCGAGCTAGCTGAACATGTACTGCGGAGACGCATCGACATCTGGCAATCATCTTACTCGAAGAATAGGGTCTGCGTGTGGCGAGCTACGGGACAGAGACCGTTGGAATGTTTACTGTCGAGTGTTACAACTATTTCCTTTTTAAGGAGAGCTATAGAATTATTCCATGCCTTTGTTAGACAAAGCGTTCATCCCGTGACCGCGGCTACGTTCGGCGACTGGCTTTCGCCTCGAGCCCAAGCTCATTATCACAACTCTCGAACAATTACAATCGGATTGAATAACTACAATTGTTTAATTACAGCTATAGTAGACTCTAGGTTACAATGTTGCGGGATTAATCAAAATTCCAAAGACTCCGGTGTTCTTTCATCTCCGACATATATATTATAAAAGCTTCCAAGTAGAAAGAATCGCTACTGGTCAGACGTAAGTAATTGAAAACAAATATAGTATTCTACTATGTTTATGTTATTTTGTATTTTGTAAGTCAAATATTTATTGGCGGAATGTCCTGTAACCGATAGCAAGATATACAATAGCTCGGCATGAAAAGAGAAGTTCAGCCTTTTTCTTCAGAAAATGTACTTCAAATATTTACCTGGTTGATACAGTCAGCCATGTATCTGGATTTAACAAGAAAATATTTAAAATAAATTTCCTCGAAAACAAGGCATTGTTATTACAACATTATGTAATTATAGTATGCATATATGCAAAATAATATTGTTTCATATTCTTGATTTATTTTTCCATAAACGATTCAATTGATTGAACTTTTGAATTTCAATTCTTCGCAAAAATGTTGTTGCATACTTCTAATTTATTTTTTCATACAGAAGTAATCCTTTCTCACTTATATCACCAATTATATCCTATATCAGCCTTATATACATTTTATGCACTTTACATTATTAAATTTGTTGAAAGGCTCGTTGAAATAATCTCCACGTCAAAGTAGATGCTATGTTTAACCGTCGTGAACAGTAGCAATTACGTAAGAAAAACATTCAAACAAATCATCATGCAGCGTGGCTCGTTCCAGCATACAAACTAATGAGGCAGTTAAGAATTTCTTGCTGAAATGCCGCCGGCAACTGTGCTCCGATAACTCTGCCGGTATTTTATCCCGACTCAAAGATTTCGTATATCCAATCTTAGCAACTGCATTGAACGTATACTCGAATATCAGAAAAGATTCTTTGAAGACTACTTCCAAGTCAATTCGAAGCATATCTTTAACCATTTACCCTTAACCTTAGCTGGTACTTGGAACTTCTTATATTTCTATATTTGAAACTAGAATCTTGCAAAGTTTACGTCTTAAATTCTCGCAAGCTTAGCGCTGCAGCTATAAAATTTTGAACTAGTGCGTAACCTGAAGCATCCGCAACTTTGAAATCTCCAAGTTTGCAGTCACGAACTTCAAAATCTTTCGAGTCTCGGCGCAGATTTCTCTTTGAGATTCTCGGAGCATCGAAATCCTAAACGTCAGCCTTCACAGGCACGTTCGAAAAATGGCAGCTCGGTGAAATTAAAACGGGAAGCAGAAAGCATCGGTTTACAAAGGTTTCCTTCGAAGTACGTTTTCCTCGGCGCTGCATCTCGCCTCGACAGTCTTTTTCACCGATGTTCTTTAGTCCGAGAACAGACGTGCTAACGTTACACAATGAAAAAAATGAATGGGGCCAGCTACCAGGCAGCTACTGCCTGCAGGTGCATATTATATACAACTCTACCAGAATAGGAAAAGAAAGAAAGGAGAGATGTATACTGGGTGTCATAAAATATATGGGGCTATTTATGCCTCTCATAAGCCAAACTGATCCACTCTACCTTTTATCTATTTCTTAGTTAAATAACATAAATAAATTACATAGATACATTATCGCTCGATGCTGAAGGAACAAAATAGCTTCTTACTTTTATCAGTTCATAAGAATGTGACACAAATAATGGCGATTTCAAAGTAAATTTAAAAAACAGTGTTTGTAACTTTATCACTAGTGTGTGGATTCTGGTACGTTCATGGGAAATTTGAAGATGCAAAAATACGCAGAATGCGCATAATATAAAATCTAAAACGTAGTGCTTTCTGCGGTATTCAATGGAAGAGACAATTTTCTATACCAAAAATCCATTTTTCTAATCATGTTCATAAAAATGGGAATTTGCATAAATATCCGGTCTAATCATCGCATTTTCTCCATTTTACGACTTATGGAGCTGATGAATATATAGCTTCTGAAAGACACTTGTAAATTGCAAAATTTTTGGCATAAAACAGACTTGTTCATAGTTTCAAAACTAAAGCTCGAATGACATCATCATACGTGAACTTTTTTTTGTTATATTGATATCTACAATCGAATCTGTATTCAGTACTCAATTTTTTACCAACATCCTGTATATATCAGACAAGATGCAGTCGAGAGGAATTACACGATCTTTCATCGAGAGGAACCGGTCTGCCGGGAAATATTCTTGCTTCTTCTGCCAGCTCAGCTTTACCAGTTAGATTCCAATGGTAGAAAAAGGAGGTGCAGAAGCCAAGCAGACGTGGAAATGAATGTGAAACCGAACGAAGATTCATGGCCCAACGGGAAACCCTCTTACCGCCCGCATGTTAAGCCTTTCGTAAACATTTGCACTGTCTATGTAGAGAAGCGACAGCTAGTTTCCTCCACAAATATTGCCATGATCCTTATAAAATGTGTATGTGTATATGTGTATCAGTGGGGAATCGAAACGATAGAGAACCCAAAGATAGAGAATTAGGAGGATCGTGCGAAATCAGCTAATTTCTTGGCCACGAACCGCCCTAGGGCTAAATTATAGGTCTGAAATTTGATAAGAAACAGCTAACTGAATGGACTGGTCGGAGATCGATCCCAAGTCCTGATGAAAGCAAGCCGGAGGTAAAAGCAGGATTCTTTTATCGGGCTTTAAGATCGCGTTCTTTCTCCGTGTAAAATCAGAGGAACGACGTTTATTCATGGAATTTTGTCTGCTGCTAAAATATATATGCATTTAGGACGATCGTGTCGAGTTAAATATTTATAGACTTATCTTCTGAAAAGGTAGAAAGGGATACACTTGGATTTGCTTTTCGTTTCACAATTTCTTTAAAACATTTATATCTTATTTGAATTATAAGCGTGGATTAGAAATGAAACACTTTTTTATACTTTTATACTTTAAAAAAGATTATCTTTATATACAGAAGATAGGGAAGGAAAAGGGAAAGAAAGGGAAAGAAAGAAAAACACGGGAAGGAAATTTACAATGATATACTATCGAAATTCGTAGATATTAATTAATTAATTTCGACTTCTGACTGGATGATTGAAAGCTATTATACTTGCAGACCTTCTGCTCAGGCTTAACTCCTTTCCAAGGTATGTCAAATTAAGAACATACTTGTAATGTACGATATAACCACATGGTGTTCCAACTAAAATGCAAAGAACAAGAAACGAGAGGACGTGATGTACGTGTTACGTTTCATGAATTTCTTAAAAGTTATTCTGTGTACTACGATGTTGGCCAAAAGTTTGGAAACAATGCGCGTTCTATGGAAATTAAGAATTAAAACAAAAATCTTAACTCAAGATACAACAGAAGTATATACAGATAATTTCCAATTATCCGGATGTATGTAGAGAACTATCGTAGGTCCTAATATATTTATTAACCAGAATATGAATAAATTAATATTGAATAGCTCGTAGACTACCTCTCGAACCTTTAATAATACGAACGATTGTCATGCCAAAGGGTTTTTAAAACATAGAAGATAAAACTCTCAGGAAAATTAAAATATACGAGTAAGTGAAATAGAAATATATACAGTCAGACATACTTAAGACCATTTCTGCAGAAATTGTAATGAATTCTAAGTACAATACTATAACAATTGTTACAGATAATGTTCATTCACATTGAGACATTCAGAAGTCCAATTAACCAACTGCATTTTCTACAAATTTCTCAATTTCAATAGAGTTATTTAATCGGTTTAGCTTTTATGTGAATCAATCTACAGTACGACCATAAAATCTACGATCTGCTGAAATAAAGGAAATGTACATTTTCACAATCCTCAATTTTCGAAGCGAACATTAAAGAAAGAAGGAAAGAAATTTCTACTGTTGAATGTTAAACGAAATTACTATTACCGTAATTGCTACCAACCCCCCGAGAAATGTTTGAAATAATCAGGGAGACAATTAAAGGGAAACGGTCCTGACTTTTTTATTAACGTTGTAACCGACATCCTCTAAGATCTGAAGATCTGCACACCAAGTAATTAGACACCTGGGAGTGTAAAGATCCGCGTTGAGTAATTAGTTTCATCGGAAGTCTGAAAATATCTTGGTAGTATGTTAGCCTGAAAAACGTTGAAATTATTATGCACAATTTAAACCAGGGTAATGAGAACAATTTCAATTATACAAAGCTATGAATCATGAAATTCTCAAGGCTACCGAGGTTTACGAAGTATAAAGCGTAAAGAATGAGAACAGCTTGCGAAATCGCATTTGTATATCGAACGAAATACAGTACAATTTGTTGTTACAAATGTTAAACACGAGTTTAATCCTTTTCGGGCTTGTTATCGTTTAAGTCGCTCTTTTACGATCGATGGGTCCTAATTAATTAACCGACTATAGAGAGATTCGAAATAAAATACATTAAATGTATATTCGTACTTGTGATATTATTAAATTATAATTGTATTAAACGATGATATATTTAATTGAATACTAAAATAAAAAAGTTGGTGACATTGTACATGTAATAAACAAAGATACATTTCGTCAAATATTTTCTGTTTCACCTATAAATTTTCCTATTTTAATAGTAACGATCATCTTATTAATAATTATCAAAATATTTCGTACAAAACAGGTTAAAATTATACTGCATTTTATATTATGCATTACTGTGTTATAACTTCTACATTATATCATATCACATTTATGCTTGATTCTCCTACTTAATTGCACTTTAATTTAAAGCTTAATTAAATCTAATCCCAAAATAAATCTGGCTTTACATTAGCGAAAATAATCTAAAAGTAATCTAAAAGGAATTACATCTAAAACGTAATTACTTTGTAATTTTTGTAAGCATCTACACCAAACCATAGATCGAAATCTTTCAACCGACCTACCAACGTAGTTACCATTAGCTAATGCGAATCATTAATTAACGAAATAACCGGTTCGCGTGAATTTCGACGATAAAATTTGTCAAATTTCACACTTCGCGAAACGTTAACGTCGGTATAATACAATGTGGTGAATTTTCTATTAGGATAAACCGTCCAGCTGGGACATATATATAATCTCACGGTTCGATTCAGCGCCGTAAGCAAATGTGGCAGGGGCACCATCATTGAAACTTTAGCATAATGTCGTAAATTACGAACTGGGGTAGCTGTAATGTCCTTCCATCCTCGCAATTTGTTCCCAGTGTACGGATAGTTAGGTCGAATATACATATAAACCGATACGATTCAACAGGTGCTACTGTAGCATGCGAAACTACGCGAAACAGTGTGCTAGGTAGAAGGACCAGTCATGGAAAATCGAGCTTTTATTTAATAGACATATGAATGATTTTAAAAAGGAAGAACTGTTAAGCTGCTCAGAAATAGAGGTAATGATCAAAATAACATGTATTTGCCAGACGTTCAATTTTAACTTTTTCTAAAAAGCAATGTCTTCTGAAGCATTTCACATTTTCTATTATTATAAAAATTTCTATTCCATTGAAAGTCTCGATAGATATTGTAATCAGTTGAAAGAAACATATACATTTTATATGAATGTCGTGTAATATCTATTAGATTACTAAAAAAAATCCAAGTATTCAGTCTTAATAAATTACACAGTTTTTCAATGGGAAAGTTTCTCGTCACTGAAAATTCCAAATTAGTTTTATGAATTTTACGACCCATGGTGGATAAACGAAAGTATTATGAATTTTAAAAGAAATATTAGTATTCAGGGTAAACTTCACACTATTCTCGTTTAAGATATCAAATTAGACACTTGTTGTTTTACTAAAAATCCTCTTCTCGAATTAATAAATTATTTAAAAGTCCCCTATTAAATATCTTTAAACAGCTTCAAAAGTTTGATAGCTCAAGAAAACTATTATATTTTATATTGTTTGAAACTAAATAACATTGAAACCTCGTTCACTTTATTCTACGCGCGATAATGTAATAATTTATTCGACGCATAATAAACGAATGAGACTTTGTCCATTTAGCCACAAATATGTTTCTTTGTCGACGTTTTGCGAAACGTCCCCGCTATTACCATAAACTGATTAATCGATCCGAGATAACCGACACAATAACGAAACAATTCGCAACGCAGTTCATAAATCGTCCTCGTTACCATATTAATTTGAAACGCGATCGACAACAATCGACCGACGAATATCACTATGAATTGATATAGAATAACACATAAAAGCGGTCATATTATCTTGCCAGCTGACACTATGAATTTTGGATGGGTTTAATTAATTAATTTCGCATGAGAAACTCTTCAGGGATTCGTGGCTCACATGTTTCGCTATTCGAATATTTCATCAGCAGAAAAGATGAAACTGAAGCAACTATTTAATATATTATATTTAATATCTAATATATATTATATAACACGATCGAAATGTTTAATTAATTACATTAAGATGTGCATCATGACGCGGAATGAGGGCCAATGTACAATTCATACACAGCTCGCTTATACGAACAGGTTATCGTTTAACGTCAGTTATGTGAACTCATAGCTGAGCGCTTATTATTCTTACAGTTATACGAACGCGTATTCTGACGTGGTCGACGTTCGATACGCAACTGAATGTTTAAATGGAAAGTGTTCTTCAACCTCAGTTATCCCAATGTCAGCTTCTATTATCGTAACAAATAAAAGCAATTGGTGGGTATGACTAGTGCCTCTATTATTTACGAAATTCATCGATTATCCGAAAGACTTTGTCCCTCGGCATGTTTGAATAAACAAAGTTTCACTGTAACCGAGAAATAAATATAAAAAGAGATTCAGAATGTTGAAGCTTAATTACTATGGACTATGAATACAAAAAAATATTAATGTATGATAAGGAAGAATATTTTGATTTATTCAATTCTTTATTAAAATAGTCAAAAACACTTTGATGTGTTCTATTGACTCCGAAAAAAGAAAACAAAAGAATGTAGTATCTGATGAAAGTCACAAACTTTTAACAAGAAAAGATCGAGATATTTTCAACGAGCAATATAAAAGTGGGGGAATAATTCGTTAAAAATTATTGTTTTCCAAATAATTCGTAAAATTAATAATCCGATAAAAGTTTATATAATGTCATACTTAGCTTCATACAGAATTTCTATTTCACCATGACTGTTGTTAAAAATTCTTCGTTCTTCATCTTCAATTTCCAAAATATTCATCCAAGAAACCAGTGTGTAAAATTATACAACGCTTCAAAGTTAGTTAGAAAATTGCATTAGCCTTTGACGTACGAATCACAAGTGATTCATCAACAAATTTTTAACAGATATCAGATTGATTGATCATTTATCGATAACAACATTCGTTCATATTTCAAGACCATCCTTTGTGAAATGAAATAGTACTTAAGTACTTTAAGTAGCATTTAATTCGATTGACACTTAGCAGCACTCTTGTTGAGAATCTCTTAGTTAATAGAAAGAGAAGATTAAATATTCATCGACTTTGAAGTTTTTAGTGAAGCATACTGAAGGCTCGTGTTACTAAACAGAGATGGAAAAAGAAATGAAGAAATATACGTTTTTAAACTCGCGTTATTTTATTGTCACGTAAATGTCGGCGAAGAACAAATAAGTTCTTAGAAACCATTTAAGAACATTCAGTCATTGTAATTGATAGTGTTATTCTATTAACAGATGGTGCAAGACAAATTTACACGATATAGAAATTATCGCCATGAACCTGCAGACAACAGTAATTATTGAAGACAGTATATTACGTTTCCAAGATTCATGGTCTCGCTACGAGTACTTGTAAGTTAACTTGCAGTGAAGTTTCTTGCAGCATGCTTTGTTACTTGGAAGACAGTAATCACAAGTATAGGAATTAATTAAGGCAATTTAACAGAATCTTCTGAAATTTATAACCTTCCAAAACATTAATTTTAAGGGTATTGGAAGAGAAATATTTGAAACTTTGCGAAGTTTTCCTGCAAAAATAATAACTCTATCGTAATAAAGTTCCACATGCGTAAATTGTCTGGTTAATAAATTTACTTCTTTAACAACTCTATACAATATAATACTCAAGGGAAAAAAATTAACGGTGCAGTGATATCGAAAAACGTACTTTCCTAGCGATTTTCGCAAAGCGTTGGAATAATTCGTTCGCATAGAGACAGTGAAAGCAAGAAACGGAAGAATGAGTAACATTTAAAGTACCATAAAACAAATCGACAAAATTTTCTTTTTAATGTGCCGAAATGTACAAAACTGGAAATAATTCGCAATTGCTTCGAGCGCAAAATGATCCATAATCGTTGAACAAAAAGAAAACGTGGCTGACATAAAATATTCACGACTCAACGATTATAAATTACAAATAATAATACGTTTTACGCTATAATAAGAAATACGGTGCCGATAGCAACTAGGAATTTTATAATGCAGAAAATTCATTTTTCTATCTATTATACAATGTTTTATATGCACATAGTATACTACGTAAGATAAATGGCAAATTACTAGATACTAAATACGTAAACGATCATGTATATATTGCAATTTAATTTATTTAATTCATTGCTATCGAAAATTAATTAAATCACCCGTATACTGTCTTGAATCATTATTTTATTTCATTTGAAGTTGTTCAATGTTTGACCCCAATTTGATCTGATCCTAATTCGAATCATACAGCGATGCAAAGCATTTCTACGGTCGAACATCTTACAAAATAGGATTAGTTCTATCTTACATTTGTATTTACATATCAAAAAATATGTGCGATATGCACAATTTCGAACGCTCAGCCAAACTGTGAAATAGTTAGACGTGTGACCAACCTTATTGTAGTTTATAGCATGTGCTATTGGAACTTGTATCGTAAAGCAAGCGGTTAAAGAAAATGAAATGTCAAATCAAATTCGTTCGTATTTCAAGAAAAGTTAGACAAGCACGTAGGATATAAGAACACGTTCGACAAGCCGTGTGAGGAACAAACGAAGCGTAAAATTGTAATTCGGTCTCTTCCAAAATCAGAAATAAAAAGAAAGTCATCTAAAATTCCGTCACGAGATCCTAAACCGCAACCACGTTCCTGTTTCCAACAACTTTCGAAAAGATACACACAACTGAAAATTAGATTCGTTCGCGGTGGACCAGAGAGAAGGGAAATTCCGAAAAAATGGATAAGCTCGTCACGTTGAAGCTTCGACCGTGCTCTCAGACAGAATTAAAACGTTTCGGATTACGTGAAATTTGATTCACTCTCCCCATTTCCAATGCAACAGAAATTGCGAACGAGATTCACAAACCCGATAAAATTAAAAGCATCGTGTATTCTCTGAAAATTAGATAATTTTTAAAATACGCAGCCAGCTATAACAACGTTATTATGTACAGCGTTAGATAATAGCATCAAACAGATTCCATGTAAACGACGTTAGTTGGAAATTGTGTTCATTTATCGCAATTACTTTCGAAACTAATACCAGCAGCTATTAAAATTAGTGGAAATTTATGCGACCATAATTCAAACATTGCTTCCAATTCTTTAATGAGGTTTATATAGTAGAAATGGGAAATATCACTGTTTAGAATGATCTTCAAAATGATTCTTGAAATATCGACGTTTAAAGAGAAGCGCAACTTGTAACGAGCGCCATCTCTGTCTTTATCACACGCTCCTATCTCTCACTCGCTCTCACTTTCTAACCTACCCCAAGTTTGCACCGCGTGACCTAGTCTACGGCAAAAACTGAGTCAGCACTATTAGGCTATTTACATACTACTCACATTATACGCACTACGGGGGAGAAATGTGGGTCACGGTGTGCCGATATTTATTTATAATTTTCGTACGTAAACATTGACATTGAAAATCCTGCCTGGAAACTAAATAACCCTCCAGCCCCGATATCGAAATCATCTACTACGCATTCTATCAATTTTTGTTAATTTAATTTGTATGTTGTAAGTCAACAAACAAATATATATTTTTCTTCTTCGTATTGCATTAAAAATCTCATTACGATAAACTTACGAACGATATAAATTTCCTTCGCGATTTTATATCGAAAAATATGTAAATCGCGGCGGTTAAAGTAAAACAAAATACATTTTCAAAAACTTCCCTTTTTTATCTTTCAATCGTACTATTCTAATATTGTATAATTCTTCGTAGTGTATCTGACAGTCGAACAAAACGATCAAACGATGAAAGACGAACATTCCTGTAATACGACAGATTTAATCAAGCTACTTTTAAATATATAATGATTGAAATTCAGCAAGAAACTGAAACCTGATAACGTACTCGTTTCGAATTTTAAAAATGCACAGGACGACTAAAGCATGGAAAACTGAATTTTACGGGGAATATTAAAAGCTAACATTCGAACTGTTCATCCTTTAAACGCGAATGCATACATGTATCCCAAGAGTTAAAATCTTCATTTCTATTATTTTATATTTATGTCGTAATAAATGACGCGGCGACTTTTTCTAACGATCGTGACAAAAATTAACCGTAAATAAAAATGCATGAAACGAATGATATAAAAAAGGTACAATAACGTTTTAATACATGTACAATGTTATAAACCAGCGTGCTTAATTATAAAATTAATTTCAGCGTGTCGTGATTTATGTTCCAGGATCGATAAGCAATATAGACGGCGCTGAGTACAACTGCAATAAAACTGCAGTGCGAAAAGTTATCAGTGGAGTCGTTGGAGCAGCAAGCTCGGTCACATCCATCCAAGTAGCAAACCTTCTTCGACTCTTCCGAATACCGCAGGTACGTGCCTTGAATTATAACTTCCAAGACTACGTTTAAAGTATTCCTTTGTATCAACTTGAGTTCCACATCCATTCGTATGTACGATCAAGCAAGGCAAATATTTTTGTAGAATCAAGAACAGAAACATTTTACAGAATTTAATCTCGAAACACTGTAACCTACATAAGAATCATATGACTAAGTGAAAGATCACACACAAAATCAAATAAAACGAATATTTTTGTAAAATCAAGGACAGGAGCATTTTACTCGATCTAATCTAAAAATATCGAGTTCTATATAAATATTACGCCACTGATGAAACGATCACACATTCGATCAAATGAAAGAAACGCTTTTGTAAAATGAAGGACAAAGGCATTCTCTATTTGATCTAATTTATAAATGCAATAACCTTAAAAGAATCGTATAACCGATTGAAACTTACATAACATATTATGCAATGTAGAAAGATGAATAGCAAAATTAGGAAAAAACGTTTACACGATCATATTTATTCCAAGTCGGGACATGATTGAATAAAAAATTCACTATAAAAGAGTTTCGATCTTATAGATATTCTTCAGGAAAGAAGGATATGAAAGTTAAAAGACTTGCGGTTGCAATTTTTAAAAAATGAAAATACTAGCTAACTTCAGCGAACTACAAAGCTTTGTTCACAGTGAAACTTTACGGAACTTCAAGGAAACCACGGCCTAAAATTGGTGTGGCGTGAAATCGGCTGTTACGGAAGTTGCGCGATACAATTCTTCGAATAAATAAAAATTTTAATTTCTCTTTGTAGCCACTGTAACGTAATCTCCACTAAATCTTCATATTCTTCTAAATTTCAATATTCCAAAATATCTTCATATTCGTGTAAATCTTTATGTTTTAAATTCTAAAATTTAGCTCGAAAAAGCTCACGTCCAACGTACAAACTAAATCAATTTCGTTTCTACTTCAAGAAATACTGAAATAAAACGCACACGTGTAAGTTAACTGAATACAAAGAACGAAATAAAATTATGGTCAGAAAAAGTTCTTATCACGCATCTGGCAACTCTTTCTCCCAACGCACCACTTTCTCATATTCTTCCATTTGCACCAGATAGCAATCACTACCAACGAATAAGTTAACAGTATTCATTCGCGTGGCAACGATACTTGTTTAGCTACTTTTCTCTTATTCCTGGGCAAGCAAAAAGGATTACACACATCAAACTGGATGCGTGTAATACGAGCTTTCGCAGTTACCAACTTCTGGTTTTAGAAAGTGCGAGATAGAAGTTAACCAGAGCGAAAGCAACGAACGTGTTCTTCGTCGATAGCATCAGGAGGGAGAACAGAGGGCAGATTCTCCGTCATTTTCCTTTTCTCTTGAAAATTTACAAGGAAGAAGCAAACTGGAGCGAATATTTCGTAAAATAAGCTGGATTGAAAGTAACGCTCATAGTACGCTATGAAATGAAAATTCAACGACATAAAAAGCTATCTCAGAACGTCTTCTTAGCGCGTTCGTCTTCTTTGTTTCGTAGTCCGTTCTTCTTCCGTTTCGTAGTCCGGTCGTTACCATCAACGCCGTTTACGAATGTCCTTTTGAAGTTGGATTACCACGTATCTTAGAATCTAACTCTTAAAGAAATTGTTAAACGTTACCCGAAGAAGGAAGAAGGAACAGAAGAGAAAAATGGAAAACGTTTCTGGAAGTTGCATTAAAATTTAATGATTCAAGTTTGGATGTTGAGTGGAAAATTCCAATGGAAGAGGGAAATTTCTGAACGTTTCTACGGGCTGCTTCTGTGGAAAGCAAGCTACAAATTTTGCATTTCGACGGCACAGAGAGAGTGCTGTTCTGTGTCTTGAATTAAGTGGCAGGAACTTCATCGGTCCATCGATATATCTTTGCATCTCTCTAGAATCTCCTTCAAAGTAAACTTTGACTTTTATTTAAAGAATCCCGATGAGAAATGAGAAGGCGAAGAAATTTTTTTTGGATGAACTAGAGAATATTGTCTTTTTATTGTTTTGCCATCTCAGAAACAATCGGATAATTAATCTGTAATTTATAAATTATTTGTCTCTGAGAGGACTCTGAATTCTTGTTTTAACTTTGTTTGTAATTGTAACAAATCGTGATAAACAAACATATATTTTTTCAAACGATAAAATAGATGCATTTTACCAAATAATCAGAGAAGTTACATGCATGAGAAAAATACTAAGCAACGCGATTAATAAAATACAGTAGAACAAAATATATTTTATTTTATTTTATTTCGAATATTCTTATTCTCTTTCATCTTTAGATCTTTTTAAGATGTTCGACCCATCTTTCCAAGCCTTAAATCGCCAGCAGAATGAGGAATTTTCAATTAGTTTGTGCAACTTAAGCGGAGAAGAGCAAAACATCGTGACACGCCACTTCAAGGAGAATGTTACGTATTGGAACGGAACTAATTTTCCGTGGGAGGTGGAGCTAACATTTCGTGGAGGCGACAAACGCTTCGTCGGGTCATTGTATCACAGGAATTGCCCCACGGAATTACTCGCAGAATCAATTTGAAGATTCAGCGAACCATTCTATCAGGTGGATTTTCTTGTTGGTTAGTGCCTCCGACAGGATGCATAACTACCTTTCGCGTCACCGTCAGTTAAAATCGATATTGTGGTCTGTTATCGACGCGCTATGTTGTTATGTGATTACGTAAAAACGAAAGACGCGATAAATTTACCGAACATGCCCGAAGAGAACGTAAAAGGAAATTTGAAATTCAGATGCCTGTTTGTTAAAACTACAGTTTGACAGTTCTTCTCTAACGCTAGATTTATCGAAGACTAAAATATAAGGCTTGAAACCAAAGAAATGAAAATTGGAAGATATATAGAAAACTATTGAAGCACTATTCTAATTTTACGTTCTAAATTTTGGTTATAAAAAGCACACAAAATCAACAGAAACGAGCCATTCCAAGTTTATAAAATTTCCACGAGACATTTCGATTTTTTATAATAGACTTCTACAGACCGTGAAATTAAAAATTTTCTGCATTCTCCATACATCTAGAGATGTATTTCCCTTGTTATACATGCAAATACAATACATATATAATGCATACAATAATAATACACATATGTGTAGCTTTTAATAGACGAAATTTCCATTCTATAATATACTGCGCATATTTACATTGTAAATTCGGTTACATAATGTCTAGATTATACAATGTCTATGTTAAGCAGCTTACATTTACATAAACTATGGCAAATAAAAATCGATGTTTAAGCGGAAAATAAGGAATTTGAATGTTATCGATAAAAGTATCAGATAATGATCAATCATCGTTGAATTACGCGTATAATTGATATCTCTGTATTAGGTAAAATGAAAAAACAAGTTCAGTGCATGAGGCACGTTAACCACGCTATATTGTTTCTCCTGGCTGTACATTTCACTTGGCGTTTATAAAAGCCTCTGCTGTGTCTCGTAAATTCAAAAGCTGCCGGTTGATTTGCGGAAACGTATCGATTCATTGAGACCGCAATATCCTGCTATCCCGATAAACCTTCGTAGAGTATATTTCACAATTAATGGTGTATTAAAGAATCTTTATGCCAGTGGATATTAAATACCTCGACGAAATCGATTTATTTTAACATCGATCACTCGTACATAATTTTAGAATACAATGGTCCATATCAGACGAAGAGGTGAACATTTTTAAGTTTGGTATGAGAAGAACGTATTCGTTGGTTTCTTACGTAGATTTAGTTCTTCCAACGTTATAAATTATAAATTCGTATATAAGATTCAAAAAAAGGGTTTATCATGCGTTGCGAACTCATTTATGTATCTCATATACAATATGATTATTATTTTTCTAATTTTCAGAGATGACAGAGCAACGTATCCGATGTTAATTTTTTATTACAAATCACATCGACAGGATAGCAAACGAAAATGAGAAAACTCAGGAAACGTTTAATTCTTAATTCTCCTCGTTAATAAGACTAACAAAAAGCAGATAAAAATACCTATTACACCTCGAGATTGTCAAAATTTTGCATCTATTATAGACGAAGATATATAATTGGCTAAGAATCGACAGTGTTGTAAATCTGTTTATTGTTATTACTCATAAAATTCTGTTTAAAATTTATCATTACAAGAGATTTATTATATTTTTTGAAATTATGAATACCCATGATTCAAACTTTTATATCGCTATAATTTTCAGCTTGTCATATTCTTCTAATGGATTTGAAAATTCTGCGATGACATAAGTGTCACACAGAAATCCAAAGATATTACTTTATGCTTCCTATATCTCCTTTTGCAGAAAAAATCTACAATATCCGTAGATATACATAAAACAGCATGAAAATTCAGTGGAGGCAATAAACAACTTCACATCATTAATCATGTGACGAAGGTAGTAGTATCAGTGGACCTTAAACCGTGGCACATCAAGTTTCCATGTGCAATATTGCCCTTCCTCATCTGTATGCGTCTTCGAGTTTTGCACACAAATCGTATTAATCAATCCAACGTAATTTCTATTTTACGTGACCCCTTTGTTGTATTTCTTTCATGTGTCACCGGCGTAGAAATACAATTCTGCGTGGAGAAAAGAAAGGAAATTAAGTTTCTTGTCTTAAATGAATCGACTACAAAGTGGCAATTTTCGAATATCTAGATCGGCCTTAATGTCAACGAGGTTTGCAATTGTGTGATTTGTTCCTATTTCTGTTAAACATTAATTACGCATTGATGCAATGAAATTAAGGAATAAATAAAAAGTGAATTGATCAGTTTCGTTTCTAAGAGGCTCATATACATACGTATCATTATACTCGCATTTATAGGAAATAAAAAAAATAATTCGCCTGTACTGATTTTTAATTTCGTGAAAAAAAGATGTAAACGGAAAGTTAATTAAAATAAATAGTAAAAATTATATAGTACTTCTATGAACTAAGAAAATATTTCTTTCTTATTCGCTAAAGTAAAAGCTGCAAATGAAACGTCAGTCTTTAACGTGTGCAAGAAAAGTCTGAAAACACATAAATTATGACCCAACCTTTATCTACCCAAATTGATAAATCTTAGTTACCGCGGAGTAAACCCATAAAGAACAAGTATCATAAATCTGTCCATTACGCCTCGCTGGGAATAAAAAATGGACCAGACAAAGACAAAATTTCCAAATCCCTTTTCATTCTTCGTTAGTCCCACCGCTGTCACCCAATTCCTACAATCCACTTCGTTCTTTTCCGCCAAACATCACCCTTTTTTCCCATCCCTCTTAGCATATATCGACAAACCTTATTCGTATCCTGTACATATTCTTGAACAAGACGATTTTTCCCTTTTTCTCTTTTCGATGCATATCCAGCAGCTTGATTTTCCAGCTCGTTGTTCGTAATGCTGAAATATTCACGACAATGCCAATGGCTCGGTAGATAGTTAGGAAAAGACGTATGCATCGACGAACAATGGAACATTTACACACGCACAATTGCGTTTCATTTTTTGCTCGTTTCATCCGATACCGGTTTGTTTTTCGCATGATGCAAGCGATTGGCCTCTGCGACGCCAATCGTGGTCATCAGTGCTCCTTTAAACACTGCTCATCAAAGTTGCTGTCACCTATTCACGCTCGTTTAAGCGTAATGGTCCTTCGTATAATCGTTCTTTCAAATCCACTGTTGTATTATGTTCATCAGTATTTACCAAGAACCGGTTTTAGTAGAACAAAGAATAAACTTCGTACATCGAGAGTGAAAAGTGAGTATATGTGTTATAAAAATGAGACTTGAGTGTTGTACATATACCAAATGTTTTTTTTAGTATCAATTTGTATTCCTACATATTTTATATTCAATTGGCGTTCAATCTACGCAACATGCGTGTAAGAGTTTTTGAATAAATTGAATTACGCAAGGGTTCGTATTCACAATCTGAAAATTTAATAGGAAACGTAATTTGATAATTGACAAAATTTTGACGAAGATCAAACGGCAAAGTTGTGGTAAAGTTCTCTTCGTCAAATTCTAAGCATTTCCATGATATGAATAGGGAGGAAAAAGAAATTTTAAAATATTTCTCCTGGCTGGAGAAAAAAACGGGACAAAGTTATGAAAGATCCTGATGTACACGCGAAGCTACTGTGAGAGGACTATAAGGTTGAAAGTACTCAGGACGATAAATCAAAACTCTGTGCGGGTAAGAGAATATACACGAAACTGGGAAACTTCTGTCCTGTTGCTCGACGCTCGACAGATTCGGCTTGTGAAACCCCCGAAAGCGTAAAGTTTTAAAGAGATTTTGTGAGGATTTGCAAAAGAGGAAGCTGGATCAGGAACACTATAAATCCTAGGCAAAAGACTGCGTGAATTTAATTTCGTCGCGTAATTTCTGACAGGCGTCTCTATCTATTTTCGAAAGAAGGTATAAACTCGTGAAACAGAAAGACTGTATAAAGATACTCTCTAAATAGAGCTTTGAGAATGAAGAATGAACTCCGGTAACGCTCCGAAGTAAATATAAATCAACCTACCCTCGAACAGTCTACCTGAGAGCTACCAACTCATAAAACGCGCCACAATATCTTTTTGCGAATAAAAATAAAGTATTCTCTTTCGGAAAATTTTCGGAGTGTATGAAACAGAAGGTAGCATTTGTATTCTACTTTAAACTGGGACATTCGTTCGTTAAATAAAGTTTATGATTTTTAGAAAACTTTTACTTCATTCGTTTCCCTATTTATGCTTTTTCTCCGCAAATATTCACCTTTTTTTATAAATTACTATTTAGATAATTTTAATAATAACTCGAGGAATGTCATCTTTAATTTGTGGTGGAAAAAATCTATAAACAATAAACCACAACTTTAGGAAGCTTTATTCGCGACAGAACCATTATTTCTCTTTTATGTTTGGAATATATAATACATATTTTATATTATATCGCAAGACGGATCTTAATTTGCAAATTTATGAGTTGGAACGAATAAAGTGATAACTTTCCAATAATTAGAAATTTTGTTCGAAGGGCGAATGCCTAGATTGAAAATGGAACGCCTGTAATAAAGGAATAATTTCATTTTTGATAAGTTAAGAGAAGATAGGATAAGGAACGCGGAGAAGGTTAATAAGTATAGTATTCGGGAACGACGCGATGAACTTAGGAAAATTTGTAACTGCCAAGAATTTATCGGCGTAGCTACTTTCTCACCCCTCGGAGTTATACGAGAGGTCAGCAAAGGGATGACGCGAACTTCCTCCTTTGGATTTAAGTTTGTTATTAAACTCGCACGTCTGACCTCACATGCCTGCCAGCTTACTAACAAACTTGGCCTATTATTAGGTACACGTAAGGGAAAAGAGGCCTATCATGTTCATTACGTCGGAAGAGAATGTTTAAAAAGTTACCTATTTCTCCATATAACTTATTTTCCTGAAAAGTTCGAATTGAATCGTTTTAATTAGCACGACAGCAACGCTCTTTTATTTGACACGAGATATCCTGAGAAACGCGAAACGAAACTTCGAAAGTAGGTAGCACGGTTTAGTAGATAATATCCTTGTTTCGGTCAGATACTGGGGGAAATTACGGTTAATTAACTATGTATAGAAGTTGGCCAATTTCTCCGTTACAATTCCTCCTAAAGTGTTGTTAATAAGTAACGCAGAATGGTAGAACAGTCCCGTAAACAATTGAGACTCATCTTTATTTAAAATAGAGGATTGTAATACTAATACTCTCTTTAGGAGTTTCTCCCATTTTTTATGAACTTTTATTACTGATTATTTCTTATTAAAGTAATTTATTAAAATATCCGCGATATGCAAAAATGTATAAAATATTTAGATCGAGTTCTCGTTAATTAAATTTTTTTACAAACCCATGAAAGCACGTACCAATGGTTCTATTATTGGATTCGTGCTATGCAGATATCCAGCTTTCGCGAGAGACAGATATTAGCAGAAATACCATTTGATTCAGATAATAAGATGTATTGGCGTAATCGAATCATTTTGTGCTTCGGAACAGACACGAGGTGTTAACTTACAGAAGTCCCGTGAGAATAACAAGTCCTTCGGACTATCAACTATTCCTGTCATTGCATTTCAGAATTGGCTAATGTCATCATACAATCGAATATCACGCATCACAGACCAGACCTTGATACTATTGAACGCGATTAATTATTACCATCTGCAATTCGAATAGCTATTTCGTTGTCTATAAACTCGTGTCGCACTAAAATAATAAAATTAATAACTTTATCAGCAGTTTTTTACTATAATTAATATCGTTTACAATCTCTAATCTCGAATCTGATTCCACGAAATAAATGTCAATTATTCCATTATTAGTAGATCTATCATTATTAACGAAGCAATTATTTAGTTAATTTCGCTTTACATCGTTATACACCACATAAATATAGATACAGATATAGTTTCTATAATATATATAATCCAAAAGCTAATAGATAAATATACAGACACATCAATTAATCCACTAACTATATATATTCCAATATTCGTTCTGCTCATTGAGGTATTTTAAAATACAATAGATGTTTTATGACTAAACGATAAATTTTTCACGACGCGAAATCGTAACTTAATGTCGATATATCGACGTGTCTGGCTGTGACACTCCCGTTCTATTTATGAATATTAAAATCTACCCGTCTGTATATAAATATAAAATTTTGTATTATGTACTTTATATGAAACCACTATATTCATTTGCAATAATTTCTGATTTTGCATAAAATAGCTAGGAACACATGAAATCTGGAAATTTAATTTTTCCTCTCAAATTTAATTTATTTACTTATTGTCGTCCTAGACATAGTTAACTTTGAAATTTAATTTTCATTTTATATCACGTATTAATTCGTATCCCTTACTACTATCTGACAAGTAGAGCGTCATTTTACTTGTAAAGTCTACTACAGACTTTAAACGTATCACTGAAATAATATGATTAAGCTATTTTGGCTAGGAAAGTAACTAAGCAATTTTATATCGTGAATGCCTTGACACTAAAAACTTTGTAATTTAATTTACGATTTTTATCGCAGATTATTTCTTATCACTCACCAATGTTACGTAACTCGTTTATCGTGTGACAGCGTAACGATGAGAATGAATGGGCGATTGGCTTATCGCTGAAACGTTTATCTTAGCTCGGCAACGGAAATTACAGAAAGAGCACACCTGCAAAAGACATAATATGTCAGTCAAAAGTCTCGTACTCTATATCGAGAGTATGAACGTCCGCTCTATCGACCGTATTTGCACGAAGCTCTCGAAACGCGATAACATGCAGTTCTAGCCAGTCTCATCAAGCAGGTAATTCATCAGCAATAATAGCATTTCACAGCCATTGTATGATGGTATCGATCTAGTGAGTTATATCGAATTCAGACTAATCCTCCACCTTGATCCGTCTTTGAGGCTTAGGATAATTAAAATTATCCTTCATCTGTTAATAGAAGCTAATGTTAAGTATAATATGTTTCATGGTTCTTTCATTTCTGCGCGCGAAGAATAGTATAAGAGCCGTGATACTTAACAAGTACATATTTCTAAAAATAAGAATATACTTTTGTATATTATATTATATACTGTATACTTACATTTTTATACTGAAAGAATTTAAATTGAAGAATATAAAGAAAAATTGAAGAAAATATGATGTTAATTCTAATAGAGAATTGTAGTGGCAAAATTAATATGTAATAAATCTTAGTATAAATATTATAATAATTGAAAGAGAGATTAGAGAGAGAGAGAGAGAATTGTGAAACTTACTGAAAAGATAATACAGCTGAATTCTTTCCGAAAAATGAGATAATTATATAACATCCAGATTGATTTAGAAAATTTTGTTATGAATTTGCAGACTTTTATGAGTACGTATTATAGTGACTTTATTTTATATACCTACTTACCATGATAGAACAGAAAACTATAATTATTTAACTAAAAATATTTCGTAATAAATTAACATATTTCAACTAGAATAACTGAATCAATACAACTAATCAACTCGTAACGACTAACGACACGCACAACTCGTCCCAACTAACAACTCACAACTCATGTTAACCAACGATAACAACCACCTTTACCGCCAAAGCGTCCCTTCTGAATAGTTCCCATACTCCTATCACATACACGTTTTTATAGTCGTCCATGACCAAATATGATCACGTTCGGCTTTCCAGGCAACCGCTTTTCTGAAAGAGCCACAGACCTGTCGCTGGGTCCGATAACTCATTTCCCATTTGCCGTGACAGCATTTTCACTTTCTATCTGCACTGTAGCTCGTAATGCTTGCAAGTTCATCGAGTTTCACATGATTATTTCACGATACTACTTTACCTACTACTTAACTTTACCTACAACTTGTTCATATTAAAAATTTTTAAAAATGTTTCACCCCTCATATGTTACGTTATTATAATTCCGAATTGATTTAAGATGTATAAATAAATAATTAGTAGTTACTTGTTTTGCAACAAATGTCCGTGCTTCGTTGCTCAAAGAATTATGCTCTAACGAAAAGAAATTTTATTCTTCTCCAACGAGCTATAGCACGCTTAAACTAAGACGGACTTTAATCCCAACTTTACTCATAAACATTAACCCCTCCTCGTTTCGCCTCTGCATCCCTTTTAATACATCTATATAAAAAAAAATCGAGGCGATGAAAACAAAAAGATACAGCCAGACGATATTGCGCTAGTGGGGAAATTTACGAGTAAATAAACGCCAGTCATATTTGATGATAAAATTTAATAAAGGTCCACACGGTCAGATACAGACCATGTTCCACAATTAGTTGCGAGGCCGGAAATTTATCGAAAACGCGAGAAGAATAAGAAAAATTTGTTTCTGCAATCAGTTTATACCGTAATTCAAGCATTCCGTCATCGAATCAAATTCGACGCTATTGATACCAATCAATAATGTGCTATTGAATTTCCCCATTGCAGTATAGCTGAATAAATAATAGTCCGTAAACTGTCCGCGATCGTTCTGCACACAAACGAAATTGGACAACACAAATAAAATTAGTAATTAATAATCGACCTTCGTAAAAAATCCCAAACAAGAGTTTAACGAAGAAGTTCACAATAAATAAATACAATGGCTACAATTAATTGGTAGTGTAATAAATTTCGTATGATTTTGTTACGCCGCCTAAAACATCTGCACGCCAGCCCGCGCGACCGGACAACAACCGGCCTGCGTAACGTCACTTCGACCCTCAATAAACCTAAGGACCCACCATAACTTTCACTTCCCTGTATTGTTTCGCCATGTGTCTTCAATCCGTTTGTCTTGAAGAATTTCTAAAGCTTAAAAATATTCTCCAAACACAGTCGGTTTCTAGAGAGGTCCTTGGGTTTATTAGGCGCACTTAAAACACGAAGAAAGCGGGTATGCACCCATTAGGAAAATCCGAATAGCCCTCTAATAAAACAAGCTAGGTTTTCCTCACGAACACGGTCATCTATCCACCACGATGGTAGGAGACTTCCTACTCATCCCTTCGAGCAGTAGTGCAGGTCATGACCAATCGACACCGCGATTCGTTACCCTCACTTTTTCTAACGAAAGTGGGAACGACGAATCCGCGTTCTTTAGGCACAGGGGCACACCCACACCGAACTTTTCTTCCGTATTAGAAAAAGAGCGACAGTCAGTCTAAAAACTAACGCCTAACGCGGCAGTCTACACATAGCGCGAGAGTCGCATACTTTACGCAAACCTTTGTCGGTTCTCGGTGTTGTCGAACATACATCTCCTCTCCTAAATATATTATAGTGCTACGTCCACTAATACATTAACTTTCATTATAAGAGCCCTGCTCTAGCGCACATATCTATCGCATCCTCGTGCGACAAGTTGTTATCTATTTATCTTTCCTCGACAGTGTAATCTAAGTGTTGAAAATATATAATTTATAATTCTGTGAATCACAGTGTTATACAAACTCAATCACCCCTATTATCTCAACGGAAATCAGGGGATCGATCAATTCGTGGTGTCGATTGTTATAATCGTAACGGGAATTTACGACTCCCGTCGACGTCTCTCCTCTCGATTACGTCTCCCCGCGATTGGTCGAGAATACATGGTCCTTCGAGCCGGATTTCGTGCCACCAAAAAGTGCACTGACCAGTGACTATACAGTGTCGCGTGAAATCCAAGTTCCAACTACTTAGTCAATTGACCAAAGGAACCGCCATCGGTGAGGAGCACCTCCTTCGCTCAGCATCGACACGAGCCCACGCCGCATCGTAACGAGTAGCAACCGAATCCCAGATCAACGTCCACTTGATCAAGGTAAGATCGTTCCTATTACTAAAATCAAATATGGCCCAAACTGAACCAATCAGCACGTTACGGCGGAGACGAGGCGCCTTAGCCGATCGACTTGCAACCATAAGGCGCGAACTCGATGAATACGAAGCGTCTGGGAAGGCAAACAGAACCTTCCTAACATCTTGCCGCAACTCGTTCGATGATAATTGGAGGAGGATACTCGCGGTTCAAGAAGAGTTAGAAGGGTTAGATGAGGGGGAAGCTGCGCGTTTAACTTCGTTATCGCAAGAGCATCGGGAGATTGACATGCGACTCCTATATCTCTTTGATCAAATATCAGCAACAACCCCGTCGACAACAAAAACAGGCGAGACATGCCGGAAACCAGAGCCGACCACCTTTCCAGAGGTCCGCTTGCCTCAATTCGACGGTGCCCTCGAGAACTGGACCTATTTCTACGACACGTTCTCATCCACAGTGGACCGCAACGAAAGTTTGACGAAGGTCCAAAAGTTCCAGCATCTACGCTTATCTATAACTGGACGGGCCGCACGGAGTATCCAGTCACTAGAACTCACAGAGGCCAACTATCCCATCGCGCTTGACACACTGAAGGATAAGTTCAATTGCCCCTTCCAAATCTGCATGCACCATTGGAATTTGATGCGCAACTATCCGGAAATCAAAAAGGAAACTCCAGAAGCCCTAGAGGATTTGTTGAAAACCATCAGCGTAAATCTAAAGGCGCTCGAAAACCTAAAACAGCCCGTCACATCAAATATAGCGATTATCGAATTGCTCGCGTCGAAATTGCCCTCGTCCATCCTGCGTAAATGGCAACGCACACTGCCCCGCCAACAGATGCCATCCTATCAGCATCTGATAGACTTTCTTAAAACACGGGCGAACGGGATTCAATTCCTCTCTAAAGCGAAGGAATCAAAAGGGTCAACCCACAAACACCACAGTCAGCGAACAACCATACCGCATGGACGAACCTTTGCTGCAACCAGCAGGACGTTGGTGCGTCCGACCTGCAACGGACCTCACGAGCTCAGACACTGTAAAATCTTCAAGGCCAAATCAGCGACAAAACGTTTTCAGATCGTGAGGAAGGCATCGTTGTGTATAAATTGCCTAGGCAGAGGACATTCGCCGACACAGTGTACATCGGGTTCGTGTCGTATCTGCGGTCACCGACACCATACTTATCTACACCGCGAACAAACCCAGGTAGACTCACGGTCGTCGAGCGGCCGATCGTCGAGCGGTCGGTCGGCAAGCGGTTGGTCGCCGAGCAGTCGTTCATCACACAAGCGAGCCTCCGCTGGACAATCACCATCTGGATCATCAAAGTCGCGGTCGTCCCACAAGTCGAGGCGTACATCCGATAATTCACGGAAACATACATCTTCGGCTCCAAGAGATACGAAAGAGCATGCCTCGTATGAGTCACGCTCAGCACGGATCAAGAACACCGCCCCAACCTCCTCGTCCAAATCCCAACCGGCAAGTATAAGAAAACATTGAGATTTCTTGTTATCCCGGCCATATCGACCTTCATACCAAATGAGCCCATCGACCCCTCGAGTTTGGGATTACCCAGAAATATCCAATTAGTCGATCCACAATTCCATTGCCCAGCCCCGATCGATGTCTTGCTTAGCACCGGATCAACATTTGCGTCGCTGTGCATCGGGCAGGTCAATCTGACGCAACCAGGCGAACCTGAACTGCGTCTACAAAAAACACGATTCGGTTGGGTAATCGGGGGGAGTCCAACGTCCCAAACCGCGATAAATACGTTCCACGCAATCATAACGGCTCTGCAAGAGGACCTTGCGTGGTTTTGGGAGATCGACGAGGGACCGGCCACTACTCATCTTTCGGAATCTGAACGACTATGTGAAGAACATTTCCGAAACCATGTCCGACGAACCAAGGAAGGCAGATACATCGTTGCATTACCATTCAACGAAAAGCTTTCCTCACTAGGGTCATCGAAGGCCGCTGCAATGAGCAGGCTCGCATCTCTTCATCGTCGATTCCAACGCGACAAACAATATGAAACCGCGTATAGTGCTGTGATTCAAGAATATTTAGACTTGGGTCACATGACGAAGATCAACACGGATCACGCCACCGACCACGGATATTATTTACCACATCACGGCGTGATCAAGGAGTCGAGCGACACCACCAAGCTCCGGGTTGTGTTCGACGGCTCAGCATCAAGTACCACGGGAGTTTCTCTAAACGACGCCTTTCATACAGGCCCGAAATTACAAGGAGACCTGAGAAACACCCTATTGAGATTCCGGTCATTTCAATATGTCCTTACCGGCGACATCGAGAAAATGTACCGTCAATTCATCCTACGTCCAGAAGATCGTCCTTATCAAAAGATTCTGTGGTGTGCCGACAACAGAGAGATCGAAACTTACCGACTCAACACCGTAACGTTCGGTCTATCCGCAGCCCCGTATCTGGCCATCCGATGTCTCAAACAGTTGGCAGAAGACGAGGGACCTCGATTTCCGAGAGCAGCGCAGATCCTGCGGCGAGACTTCTATGTCGACGATGCGTTGACCGGAGCCGATACGAAGGACGAAGCCTTATCAGTCAGGAATGATCTCACGAAATTACTCAAGCTAGCCGGTCTAAATATCCGCAAATGGGCATCAAACGATCGGGATCTGCTACGAGGGCTACCTGAGGAAGACACCAACCAGAAACTACATCTCGGTGCGTCATCCACGTTAAAAACACTCGGCGTCTTTTGGGATTCAGCCGACGATTCCATTCTATATTCGGTCAAGACGATCAGTGACACTTCCCGAGTCACAAAGCGATCAATCAGTTCAGTCATCGCACAAATCTATGATCCACTAGGATTGCTCGCGCCGGTAATCGTTCGAGCAAAAATGATTTTGCAACAAGTCTGGACATTGAAGGTAGATTGGGACGAATCCCTTCCGACAGACGTACACACAGAATGGATCAAATACCACACACAATTGCCGTTGTTAAATGCGGTAAGGTTCCCTCGGAAGACCATCATAGAATCCGCAACGAAAATTGAGCTACACGGATTCTGTGACGCTAGCGAAAGGGCATATGGGGCGTGCGTCTACGTGCGGACGACGGACCAAAAGAACAATATTTGGACTCGACTCCTCACGGCGCGATCGAAGGTAGCGCCGCTCAAATCGCTCTCCATACCACGTCTCGAATTAAGCGGGGCACTTATTTTGACGTCCTTGATTTCGTCAATACGACAGGCCCTGACGATCAAGATATCGCGGATCGTATACTGAACTGACTCCACCATCGTACTCCATTGGATCAGGTCTTCGCCGCACACCTTGAAAACATTTGTGGTGAATCGAGTCGCTGAGATACAGACCAAGACCAATATCTCCGACTGGCGTCCTGTGCCTACCGACGATAATCCAGCGGATCTCATCTCCCGAGACCAGACGCCCAAGGAATTCCTATGTCCGTCTATTTGGAAAAATGGGCCAAGGTGGCTCCTGCAAAGCGAAAACTATTGGCCGGTCTGGAGCCCGACACCGGTAGTCGACCTCCCGGAGCAAAGAAAGACGATCTGTCTGAAAACGAATATTAACGACAACACACTCCTCCATCGTTACTCGTCTTGGCCAAGACTAATAAGAATCGTCGCCTGGTGTCTTCGATGGAGACATAGGCAACACCGATCTGCCCATCTCACCACAGACGAACTAACTGCAGCGCACAACAGACTAATAAAAATAATACAATCCAGTCATTTCGCGCCTGAAATTCGGACCCTCCAGAAAAATCGAAGCGAGGACGTTGGAGGGAAACTACAGCCATTAAACCCCTTCCTCGACGAAGATGGGATACTCCGGGTAGGAGGACGACTAACCAACTCCGCTATATCCTTCAGCCAAAAACACCCGATCATCCTGCCGAAATCCCCGGTGACAGAGCTAATTATAGAGCAAGAGCACCGGAACAATCATCACACAGGGACACAAGCTACACTATACGCGGTGAGACTGCGCTATTGGCCGATCGACGGCCGTAGCCAGGTATGGCGCACTCTCAGAAGGTGCGTCCGCTGCTACAGAGCCAATCCTCCACCAGTGGAATACTTGATGGGTGATTTGCCAGAGGCGCGTATTACCGAATCGCGGCCGTTCACGAACGTCGGAATCGACTACTGCGGCCCATTCTACATCAAGGAGAGGAGGGACCGCAACCGACGTAAAATCAAGACGTACGCCGCCATATTCGTTTGTCTGGCAACAAAGGCGGTCCACATAGAGTTAGTCAGCGACCTAACCACCGACGCCTTCTTGGCCGCGCTACGCCGTTTCATCTCGCGGCGAGGATACTGCGCAACGATCCTTACTGACAACGGCACCAATTTCGTCGGGGCTAACCGGGAACTGCAAGAACTCCGGACCCTATTGCAGTCCGACGACCACCAGGATAGAGTACAGAATTTTCTCGCCGACCGACAAATACAATGGCGTTTTAATCCTCCGAACTCACCACATTTTGGCGGCTTATGGGAAGCCGCGGTTAAAGCGTTCAAACGCCATCTCATCCGCGTTGTCGGCACGGAGCTCCTGACCTTTGAGCACCTCAACACCCTTGTGATCGAAATTGAAGCCATTCTCAATTCACGCCCACTGACTCCCATCTCATCCGATCCGAAAGATCCTCCTGTCCTCACTCCCGGTCATTTTCTAATCGGTGACACACTAACCACTTTACGGGAGCGTGATTTCAGGACAGTTCCATCAGGCCGGCTATCCAGTTGGCAGCGCATTCACCAGATTAAGCAGCACTTCTGGAGCAAATGGTATCGAGAGTACCAAAATGAACTAATCCGCCGCAAGAAATGGGACAAGGGCAAACATAACATTCGTGAAGGCATCGTAGTAATCCTCAGGGAGGATAACGTGCCCTCTATGCAGTGGCCTTTAGGCCGCGTAATCAAGGTCCATCCAGGAGCCGATGGAATCATCTGGACCGCTACCGTGCAGACGGCAACAAGCATCCAGGACCGCGGTGTCAAAAGACTGGTCCCCTTACCCATTCACCCAGATCCAGACGAGGCGGAACGTCCACACGGAGCGAAGGAGGTCACCAACGACGCACCTGACTCCACAGCCAGAATTTGATCGGTGCCCTCTCAACGGGGGGAGGATGTTACGCCGCCTAAAACATCTGCACGCCAGCCCGCGCGACCGGACAACAACCGGCCTGCGTAACGTCACTTCGACCCTCAATAAATCTAAGGACCCATCATAACTTTCACTTCCCTGTATTGTTTCGCCATGTGTCTTCAATCCGTTTGTCTTGAAGAATTTCTAAAGCTTAAAAATATTCTCGAAACACAGTCGGTTTTTAGAGAGGTCCTTGGGTTTATTAGGCGCACTTAAAACACGGAGAAAGCGGGTATGCACCCATTAGGAAAATCCGAATAGCCCTCTAATAAAACAAGCTAGGTTTTCCTCACGAACACGGTCATCTATCCACCACGATGGTAGGAGACTTCCTACTCATCCCTTCGAGCAGTAGTGCAGGTCATGATCAATCGACACCGCGGTTCGTTACCCTCACTTTTCCTAACGAAAGTGGGAACGACGAATCCGCGTTCTTTAGGCACAGGGGCACACCCACACCGAACTTTTCTTCCGTATTAGAAAAAGAGCGACAGTCAATCTAAAAACTAACGCCTATCGCGGCAGTCTACACATAGCGCGAGAGTCGCATACTTTACGCAAATCTTTGTCGGTTCTCGGTGTTGTCGAACATACATCTCCTCTCCTAAATATATTATAGTGCTACGTCCACTAATACATTAACTTTCACTATAAGAGCCCTACTCTAGCGCACATATCTATCTCATCCTTGTGCGACAAGTTGTTATCTATTTATCTTTCCTCGACAGTGTAATCTAAGTGTTGGAAATATATAATTTATAATTCTGTGAATCACAGTGTTATACAAAATCAATCACCCCTATTATCTCAACGGAAATCAGGGGATCGATCAATTCGTGGTGTCGATTGTTATAATCGTAACGAGAATTTACGACTCTCGTTGACGTCTCTCCTCTCGATTACGTCTCCCCGCGATTGGTCGAGAATACAGATTTAATAGTACCTGCATATAACTACAAAAATTGAATGTGAATAAAGATGAAACGCAGAACCTGATGAAGAAGCTTTTCATTGAAAAACAAGGATATCTGCCAATACCTTTTGCCACTCTAGAAATTTTTATTATTATTTGATTTTTGTTATTAGATGTAATGTCAGAAGGATTGTAAAATGAACCGGAAAATAGTGGAAATAATGGAAATATTCATATGTTTGTGGATATAACTAAAAGAATTGGATCTGAATGATTTGTTTCTCGTTTATTAAACGTTATAATTACTTTCTATATTTACTTTCTATATTTACATGTATAAATGGCTATTTTGAATTTTCGGGAAATTTCATATTTTTATGAACGTAACCAGAAAAATGGAATCTAAATGCCAATACGTTTCGCTTACTAAATACTGTAACAAGTATTATACTTTAGATATTTCATATATTTGTACGAATAATATGCATTCCCTATATTTTTCTATCATTAGCTATCTCATAAATAAATGCATGAATATCAACAATCAACTACGTAATTAATAATTATTATGTACAATGTTTTATCCAATCGCTGTTTGTATGCTAATAAGTGTTTAACAGATATTCTCGGGAAAACTTGTCGAAGCCAATCGATAAATGCATCGTCACTCTCGAAATTACTAAACTTTATTGCTGGAAACACGGTTAAAAAGATCAGAAAAAGTATTGCGTTGAAAAATGGTATCGAATTGCAGGAAGCAATGTCGAGAAACAAAGAGGGGAAGAACAAGTTGTAGAACGAGAAAGACAAATGACAAGAAAGTTGTTTTCGAGCTATTGTAATAGCCGCCACGTTATTTTCTAGCTGGCGCTTTATAACGATAAAAGCGTCGAAATGGCAAGGAAGCCAAAACGGCCATTACGAAGTGATAAAGAAAAACGTGAAACGCTGAAGAAACACGGGTCAAGAAAACGATTAGATTACTCGAGCCCGGTAGTCGATTAGTCTTCGCGATAGTTTACAGGTTCGCAAGAAACTTTCCAACCTAGTAGAAAAAGTTAACCGGCAATTATCTCGAGTGACTGGCTAAAGAATATAAAGGGCAACGAAGTTCAGACGAGAAAGATCGCAAAATTTTAATTGCTACATTATTAACAACGAGTCGAATTGCATAACGCGAATATTAAATGAATAAATTATTAAAATTTAAAGGAAATTACGGATTAAATTGTAAACAGAACCACGCGCGCCAGTTGTCATCGAATGTAGCTTTAATTAAAATTTTTCTTCAACCGTTAATTATAAATATTCGATGCTACAACGTTGAAACAATCGGAAACGACACCAGCTGTAATCCCCTCACTTTCATCAGAAATAAAATCGTAGAAGAATGAAAGATTAAAGAATTATTCATATTTCTTTTGTCGTTCAAAAAAGCGACTACAATCTACGGTTATTCAGTCTTTTGTTCCCGGGATCGACGGGACCAGGTTAAAGCGATTTCACACGGTTGCCTTCGCCTCTAAACGCTTTTTAAATTCTGTAGTTATAACGAACTTTCTATCGACCATCGTTCTATGATAACATCTTAGCACAACTCGAAGCACGGACGAGAATACTTGCTGTAAGTTAGTTAAGAAGGCTGTTGTTCGAATAAGCTCAACGAAAGTATTATATTCGCAAACGAGTGAAAAATGGGAGAAAAATGGCAGGGTTTCAGAGCGAAATAATAAAATTGAAGACGAAACAGGAATGAAAAGCTTGCGCATAGTTTGAAAGAAACAAAGGAGAAAAACTGTTTCGGCGTTGGTGGTGAATATTTTTACGCCCCTTTATTTCAGCTAATAGCCTGTCTCGACATTTATATTAAAGTTCTCATTCACCTGCCTCTCACGGAGGATCATTACGATTTCTCTTTTATCCTATTCACGCCTCGACTTTCATTGATAGAACTTTCATCAGATCTAGATATTATTAGGAAATCTTCAACATAACTGGATTAGAATTCACTTCTGACGGGAATAAGAATGACTGTGATGAAGTGATGATATTTACGAATGATATATTAAAATTTCATATTAGAACTACCGATTTGTAGTATACGAATGGTTTGAAATTAAAGTGATGTAATGAAAACAAATAGATACACGTAATCGTGTCTAGCGTGTCAGATCGCTGATAAATACACTTCCCTTCGTAAGTATTAAGATACTTGCCGGTCTCAAGGAAACGATTTTGAATATGTAAAAAGAAATTTGTAAAAGTTATTTACATCGAAGTTGCAAATTAGGGTTATCACGTTTTCCTAAGTTTTGTGACAGTTGTGGACGGGAGTGTAAGTAAGAAATAAATTATTAGATTGTTTTGTAAGGAAATAATCCATAATCAACACTTTTTGTTTTATATTATTTTATTGAGTTATGTATGATATGTTCCAATAGAACAAAATGAATCATACATAATTCAATAAAATAATATAAAACAATATAAAACAAAAAATATTGTGCCTCGATTATTTCCTTATAAAACGAAAGAAACTTTTGGGACAACCTAATAATAATTAATAAAAAACTTTGCCAACGACTAGTTTTGCGCTTTACGAACATCGAAAACAGTTCTGGAGAAAAAAAGTGAAAAACATTGAGAATTAATTTTGCCAAAAGCAACTGCATGCTTTCAGTAGTTTGCAAAATCAAAAAATATAAAACTCATCATTTTTAGTTCTAGCGTTAAGAAAAACGAAATACTCTTCGGGACAATAATTTTGCAATATTTCGTGTAATATCTCCTGGGTTTTAAAAAAGATCGCAATTGTAAAAAAGTCGTAATGAAAAGAATGTATGGCAATTATAGCCAGCAATAAAAGCAGCAGTTGACAAGAGAACAAACCAATAACTACGCTGCAAGCCAGCAATACGAATTGCAATTACATAAGTAATTTAGCAACAATCAGCAAATGGTAAAGAGTCGCGCCGCTATTGGCCTATCAGTGGCCTTATTGGATACTTGTGGATTATATGAACAGCATTTTAGAGGTCTCGTGATTTCATTCGGAACAACGAGTTTTGACACATCGAAAATCGTGTAATTTTACAGTGTCCAGTAGCGTGAAACGACTGCTGCAAACACATATCGTTTGCAAATGCATAATCACTGGCCAAAATTCATTTAGTATTCGATGTAATCTCACCAAAGAAATGTTTCAAAGGAAATGAAACAAAACTCTATTATTCTCCATGATAATTACTATAATGAAACGAAAAAGAATGACGAACAGAGAACAATAATTTTCGTTTGAATTTACATAATTATTTAGATTCGTACAATCTATAAGAAGGTCATTTTTATTAAAACAAAAAAACTCTACGATATTACGATACAAAATTACAGTGTAATACTATTCCAAAATGATTAAAAGCTGTTTCACTCATAGTGGTTATAAGTACTTGCGCATCGTTGCATTTTTGATATTACTTTTAAATATCAATTAATTAGATCTAATTGACTATATTAAATTTCGTATCATTTAAGAGTATTTTTACGAGTATTTTTAGAATATTTTACGACTACGAAACTTTAGTATTATAAGAATGAAATGTATAGCACCTGACAAAAGACACTTCATTGGAAAATACTTTTGTACTTTTATATTACTGTGTACTTATCTAGATTTACATAATAAGCACAATATGCTTTATGTAAATAAAAATAGCCTAGTTATAAGAATTGTATGAAGATCTTTGTCAATGATTGTTAAACTACTGATATTTGTACAAATTCGCGTTTTTATGTAATTAAACAAAAATTGAGCTCAAGTAGAAAATTGTTTCGACTATTAAATATCATAAGGGATAACTATACTTCGCACATTTTTTATGATTTTGTAAATTATGTACATTCCATGGATTTTTGTATCTTAAAGCTTCCCATAAATGCATAAAAATCCGCAATCTAGCGATCGTATTCTAAGGTGTACAACAATTGCAATTTGTTCCTTTGTTAGTTGTCATTTATATGCTTGCCGAGTACAATACCTGAGAATGGTAACGGATTTGTAGAACTATCGGGAAACTGCTGAAAGCTTTTGTTTCGAGATATGAGAAAGACTCGAAAGCGATCGAGTGCGTTCGTTTATTTCGCTTTTATTGAGGTCTCTGCAACGGGGCCTGCAATTTCGCGCGGTTTGGGCGCAGCCGGTCCGTTTCAATTAACGATAACGTCATTTAGTCGCTTCACAAAGGGATTTGCAATTTCGAAACAACCTCGGGATGAGACTACCTGTGAAAACGCAAAAACGTTTCGACATAAGTACTAAACTGATTCATTGAAACAATGAAAATAAAATAAAGAAGCGGAAGCATCCAACACTTTCTATAAATTTCATTCACGAGAATTTATACATATAAAAGCTGTAATCTAAAATTTTAATTTTGTTCTCTTCTTGTTCTTTTTCTTAAAATAAGAAGAAAGAGAACTTTCTATCGATTTCTGTTTTTAGAAATCCCCTTTTGCAGAGATTCGTTGTTCTAGCTATTAAATGATTTTATGGTTAAGACACGGGTCTATCGGTCCCATGAACGAGTAGATCAGCCCATTACAACCGTTCTCATTCATCATTTATCTCACCTTTCTCCTATCACCCTTACTTGAACCTCTCCTGTTCCTCAAGAACGGACAGGGGAAGCTTAAAGGCCGAAGAGGAAAAATGAATCTGGAAAGATCGAAGAAAAGTCTACAAAAACTAATCTTGGCGGGCAAAAACGGAAGGAAAAGACAGATAAATGGGAATACGATGGTCAAAGATAGAACTCGAAAGACAGAAGAAAATATCTTCGAAAAGATTGCGAGCTGATGATTAAATCGTTCATTGAAAAAGTAAAAACTGTTAAAACCTATACAAATCTTATTTATAGAAACTACTGCAGATTAAACAAATATCTAACATCATCAAAGAAGTCGCTCTATCGTGTTTCCATAATTTTAGAGAGATTTTACAAATTACTAATACTAGCAAATATTTCACATAAGAGTAGCATGTTCGATAACGAAAGAAATAAAATTCTACGAGTGAATTCTCTAAATTAGAAATTAATCGCAAGTGACTCTCCGATTGGAAAGTTATCAGATTGTAAAAATTGTTTGTGCAAACTATCTTTTGTTTTTGAAGGATTGGAACTTGAAGGGATAAAAAAATAATTTATAATATACAATCTATTGCAAAATAATCTGTTCGTGGAGATTTAAATCGCTTCAATAAAGAAGAGAAATTCATAATCTGCCACTTGATACCTACCTAACTATGACGATATCATTGACGAGTAAATTATCGCATAAGAAGGTTCCCATCTTTTAAATGAAAATCATATAATAGCGATATTTTAGCGACAAGTTAACAGGTATGGAGAAAAATCTGTGCCTGAAAGAAATTGATAAATATATTCGGTCCATTCTATATGGATTTACCAGATGCTAAAACGCAGAAAGTGCCTGGGATAAAATGGCGTGCAACGTTGTGGAGAGAAGCTGAGCTGCTCCCAGCGTAACAGGAGATAACGCAGACTCGTTTCTCGCTACATAAACTCATCTTCCACGGGCGCAACCCGTGGACTGGCTACGACTATACAACAGCGAACGAAAATCCTGCCGGAGATCGGGCTTGAATCTCACTCGAGCGCGTTCTTTCGTTACTGCTCGCGAAAAATGTCGTGCGCCCATCAAGAGCCGCTCAACCGAAATAAATCGCGGAGACCAGTTAAAAAATGGAACCCGGTTGATCATTCGGATCCATGTCAAAAAACGTAAAAGAAAAATAACACACTGGTAAGAAAAATTGATAATTACATGAAAATTATAAAGAAACCTGGAAACAGGAGAAGAAGAGAATTCTGTTGGCTATTTAAATTTACGTAAATAAGGAAATTAATATAGGGAATAAATTGGAGAGAGATATAAATAGAGAAAATTAGAAATACCAAATGGAATCCTGTTAGTCATTTAAATTTATATGAATGACAAAATGAATGGGAGCAAATCGGAAAAAATATAAATAAAGAGAATAAAATGCAACCCTCTCAGTCACCGAAATTCGTGTAAAAACGGAAAAGGTAGTAAATGAGGAGTTTGAGAATTATTATGCATAAAAATTGCGAAGCTTATAGAAAATTTCAGAAAATTGTATAATCATGAACTGAAGTAATCTGGACCTGTAATCGTTTACGACGTGAAACTAAAAAAATATTGCACTTAGAATAAATGTCTCAAGATTGTTTCGTAACCTCTGAATAAAAATTCTTAATAACTATTTAACCAGCCAAAAAAATTGAGTTTGTAATTCGAGCATATTTAATCTCGTATTTGCATTTTATGCAAATCCAAAGAGAGGCAGAGAGAAATAGGCGTTCGTATAATTGGAAATTTAAAAATCGTGTTGGTGAAATTCCTACAACAGTGAACACAATTTTAAAACAATAAACATTTGTAGATCGATAAACTACGATTCTCGATTCCACGGAAGAATTATTAATTATTTAATGTAGCTTTTCTGTTCAGACAAGAAAACAAACAGTAATAACAGTCTGGATATTGAAAATCTGAGATAAGGACTGATAGATATTAAGAGCTTACTCGTAGTTTTCCTTCGCGATAATTTTCGTCGGAATACTTGGAGGCAACTTCGAACGCACTTACGAAATTTTAGAAGGAAATCCTCATACTTATCTCGAAAACTACTCTCATCTGAAGAAAAGTTTAACTTACTTCTATCGCTATGATTTCTCTTAAAATTATTCTGATAGTGAACGACGAGTAAACACGAGACTTTAATAATTTCAACGAGTCCAATTTCACGTCCTAATTAAATTCATCGTGCGTTATTACGATGCCTCTATTAGCGTTCCACTACGCGAGATATAACGTCGAAATGACCGACATTATGGGTAAATATACACGTGCACAGAGAAAATTTGCGCGCATCCTACAAATATTTGCAAATTATCTAGAAATACAAGAAAAATACATCAACCTCTATTGCTTTTATTCTTAGGATAATAGAGATACGTACTATATTTGTATCTGATATTGTTTTAGAAAATGAAATTTATATAATAGTTTCGAATTAAAAATGCAAGAAATATATGGAAAAGATTAATGTTGGGAAGTTGTTTTATGTTATGCGATGAATCGCGGCATAAGTTAGCGACACGTAATTATGGCTAGACATTTGTCCCCAAGCATATGAGACGGAAACTAATTCTATCCGAGTTACACTAGACGAATTTGTAGAGCAATGTATATGCATAACTCATGTTCTCGCGCATAATGCTTGTTGTATGTTTTGCAAAAGCCAAGTAACACAGGGGAATGAGAAAATTATTCTAAAAATGAAATCACAAAAATATTCTTTTGATATTATTTTAAAAATTTATAGAATATTTAAAATATTCCAGGCAAATATAAAAAGTTTTTGAATACTCTAGTTTTACAAAATTAATGGAGTAACGTTTCGAAGAAACTCAGAGGTCGAAGATTCAAGTTAGAATTGAATATGAACGTTACTAATGAGATTGATTGAAAGGCATACTCGATAGTTTTCTTCGAAATACAAAGGGGCATTAAAGATAAAAACTTTCGACTTCTTTCAGGTCTCTTTCTTCTCAACCAGCCCGGAATTGTCCAACAAACAACGCTTCGAATATTTCTCGCGTACAATACCGAGCGATCACTATCAAGTAAAAGCAATGGTGGACATCGTGAGGAATATAGGGTGGCGTTACGTATCTATTATATACGAGGAAAGCAATTACGGAATTAAGGTAACGTATGTTTTTCTCCATTGATATTAAGCCAGATATTTTACAAATTGTATATATTAATTAAATTTTTATGTTATTGCTGAAAATGTAGTGTACAAATATATATAATGTGTGATTTGAGAAAAATTTGAGAAAAGGTCATTGGTCTTTTTAAGTTCCAAATAGTGATTTCCATTAGATATTAATAAATAATAATAATAATAAATAATAGTAATAATAAATAAATATCATAAGTATACTCGTTAAACAGCTGTATTTATTTTTCGTTAAATAGCTATGTTCATTTTCTACAAAATGAAGCATTGTATATTTTATACTGACCGGTATATATTCATAAACAAGATTCGTAAAAATTCACTGTTCTCTTTTATATCATTTCTATGAATGGGAAGATAATTTTCGTAGAAACCGCCCTTTAGTGTATCGTTCGTTCCATTTCCATTTTACCAAAAAGTAAATCACGTGAAGCGGAATATCTATCGTTTTAATGACCGATACCTGAATTACGGCGTGAAGATAATTATTGAACTTATACGTAACTGCAATGAGGATGAGTGATGAATTAACAGGGATATATCGCGCCGATGTACACAGAGAAAATCAGCGGATACGCGCGAAAAATACGATCTCGCCCCTGTGAAATTCGGTACGAACAGTTGATTGATTCGGCCGGATAAGTGTTCTGAAACAATGCATTCAACCGACAATGCGATCACAGCTGCAGCTATCAACTCCAGAAAATATCCATTTAACCATCACACATGGCGTATTCATTGTAATTTTTAAATAAATGAATCTCTATGATCAAATTACCGCAACGCACCCTTCACACGAGTCGAATGAATACGACATTATTTCGTCGAATTTTCAGAAACTTGTCACTGTCAATTAGTAGTTGAATATAACAAAACTATAAATCTGTTCTCTACTCCACGAATTTTATTTTGTTTAAACAGAATTGCCATCGTTCTTCATTTTCCAAACCATAAACTCCATTACGAAGGGTAAATCAGTACATGTATTTTTTTAAATTGTCAAATAATTCTTATACATCCTCAGTTTATATTTTCCGTTGTCTGTCACGTTCCCCACTTTTTTAAATAAAAAGGCAAAGAAGGATGAGATTATATAAAAAATAGAGAGTGCTTTTGATACCGTTAAATTATAGTCACATTAATTTACATTAAAATCCACGAAACTGCATTCTAGCATCCGTTCAGCCAGAGAACGTGAAAGCTACTCGACCACAATTCACCGAATATTTCACGGCAGACCAGAAACTGTAGTATATCTCATTTGCCTGGCATATACGTAATCAAATAACTCCATGCAAGAGCGCGCTAGTCGTCAGGGTTCTTTCATTTTCTCTGTTTCGGCCGCGGGCTGCCTTGTTTAACGTGACGATCACAAAGGTACAATTCTAGGCTGCAACTTGCCAACGTATGTATTCATTTTTGGACGGTCTCCTCTTTTTCCGGGTCTCACGGCGCGTCACTCATTCCCGCCTGCTCCACGACTTCCTATTGCTGTCGTAACCGCCACTATGCTAATCGAGCGTAATTAAAACCACAGAGAACTGAGTTATTTTGGGGAATTATTCTTAGCAGTGAATGTCATGGAGAGAAATTTACTGAAATTTTCCTTCACGCTAGTCGTGCGTGAACTAAAACCGCGTGACGATATAACGGATACTATATGTGTTCGTCTTTGTATATACGACAGATAATAATTTTTAAGTCAATAGATATTTTATTTCATGTTTAATATCTTCTTATCGATATCAATACTTTTTCGTTCGTTCTTTATTTATTTCAATTCCTTATCTCTTGTAATTACTGCTTAAGAAAATGCGAATGAACTTATCATTCGACCTAATAGTCTTAATTTTTAGAGAAAAGATTCTTTAACGATTCCTTAATTGTGAATTTTATTACCTTTGTCTTTTATATTACTGGCATAAATTTACATGTACCATTATTGATTTCAACAATTTGTTTTTGAAATTTCAAACTAATTTCACCGATTCGGTACAGTCTCGTTCCAAGTTGATATTCCGCATCGAATAGATTTTATGTCAGATAATTATATTCCTCCATTTATCTTAATTTTGTACTTCCATTTATAAATCGTCTATTCCAATTTTAATTTCACTGGAAAGGATGGTAACGTATGAAGGAGAAAAAGACGATAACGACATTTTAATTGCAATTGTGCAACGAAGATATCGGAAAAACGAGGAATGGAAAAGAGACACGAAGATAAAATTCGCTACGTTTTCGCGAAACAATGTAGAAGAAGAATACGTTTGTAACATGCATGCATAATATTCGGAATTAATTCGTTGAACGAAAGAAAACAATTGAAGAAAGGGTAGAGAGAGAAAGGGAAACAGATGAAAAATGAACATATCGCGTGCAAAATCTTGAACACTCGCCTGTTAATAATACGATCACGAAACGAGTAGCGTGCGTGCATAAAACAAATCGGCTTTACATCTCATTAGAGTACCACGACAATGAAATTAATAGACGAGCGTAGTGTAAATGCATGCATGTAAATAAACGATTCTGTATTTCATATCGATATACATCGGCAACCGAAACGGACTATGCATGTTGCAATATCGATGTTAATGGACTCGTTCGACATCGAACTCCACGATAATTGGTATCTCCAATTCTTTTAGCTTAAAAGGGGAAAAAGTCTAAAAAAAAAGGGAGAGGTACCACTCTGATAATAATAGTTTAATGGGATTGTAAAAAGAAATAAAAGAATGGCAGAAGGGTTTTAACGAGAAATATACGAGCGAAAGATTAGGAAAAACGAGAAATAATAAGCCACTAAGTAATCAGGATAATTCAGCAAAAAGTGAGAATAATAACAGTAATAAACATTGATTTTGAAAGTAAGCCCTCGCTGGATTAATATATTAATTGTACAATATTCTCGATGGAGAGAAAAGATTTCTAAAGAGGATAAAATACGTTTAGCGTCTGTAACTGAAAGAAATGGAAGAATGAAATTTCCTGAGGGTAAAGCTAGAATTGAAAGTTACGTTTGATACAGTGCAAGCGAGTAGTTGGATATGTCAACCATGTGATATTACATCAGACACATGATATATAACATGCAACGTACGCTACCTACCAGACCTCCATCCAAAGTTTTAAGAAATTTTGTGACAAGTTTTGCAGAACAGATTGAAATGTTGAAACTTTTATAAAGAAGATTTATTTCTGGAATGTTAAATTTCGAAGGAAACTTACGTTTAGATAGATATGGAGAATCATAGGAAGATAATTTAACCGTTTAATGTGCAGTGATGGATAAAAGAAAGTTCAACTGCTAATTTTACAAAATTATGGAACTATATTTGACAAGGGCAATTAATCAATGTTATATACAGGCTTTGAGAATCACTGTACATCCATCTTCTGGCGCTTAGAGAAGTTTCCCAAGCTTCAGAGATATTTTACTAGCTTCTTAGATATTATAATATTAAATAACAGACGAAGTGTCGTATCTTTTTTATTCTTCATCTTCGTTTTATTTTGATTCTACCATCTGTTGCCGAACATCCTGTATATTCCAGTTACCGTAACGTGGTAAAAAATGTCGAATACAAGTTATAACAATAATATTCATATACGCAAGTATTAATATTAAACTTCCATTTGTCCATTTAGCATTATGTATATCTACAATATCGATTTTCACGATTTGGAACATTCGGCTACCTCTAATTTAATTGTTCATTTATCGTTCTGTTGACACAGGTACGCCAACCATTATCAAACTTTGAAATCTCTCTGTTCGTGTACGTTCCCTATCAAACTAAATATCTGCTACAATTATCTCTGAAACAACATCAAACGATAATGCTAAAAAAACAGGACTGATTTACCTTGGAAAAGGAAAGAACATATATAATCCTGAAACAATCTCTAAAAAAATGAAAGAAAATATTTAAAAGCTCTAGATTCGATCTCCTCTTTCTTTCATATCCAACATGTATATTTCGAAATTATAATTCAAGTGCAATTAATTATAGAACTAATGAGCTCGACGTACTTTAAATCGGCATGACATTCAACTAGCTGCACAGTTGGAAATCGTGGTCGAATAAATTCATCGTGTTAAGCGCGAGTGAATGAACGAACGCAATTAGAATGGTACCCACCAACCGACCGAGATTACATTACAGTCCGTTAAATACTTCATTCTAGGCACGTTAAATCGCGTGCATATAGTCAATCCCGCGACATTTTACACAGCGCGAATAGACGGAAAAACGAGGAAGGGAGCAGACGTACGATAGAGAAAACAGGCACACACCTAATTACGTTCTTCTCGAAATACGTAGCTACATAACAAACGACCTTGCATGGCCCACATTACCCTCACGCCAGCCGATGGGACAGATGCAGTTTTCTGCGCGTAAAAAATTCCTTCGAATAGATGATAAGCCTTGTCTTACTTATTCGTATCGAAGTCAACTCGGATTCGTGTGAATGTCGATCAATATTCGTCCGTTAATGTTATTAAAAATTAATCGTGCCGGTGAAAAGTTACACCGATCGACTTCATAAATTGAAATGTAGAAAATTTTCTTAAATTTATATGGACAAAGTAGATTTCTTTAAATTGACAGAAAGACTATCGATGTTATTTCGAGAAAAATATCTGAGATCGATGAATATATCGCCGAATCGTGTATTTAATTATACATTAAGGTTATTATTATACGCAAAGATACTATGGTTAGATCTTTTGATTTTGATTACATAAATTTACAACTTACTAATTCCATAAGAACGTAGAAAGTAATGCATCCAATTAATAATTTCCCAACTGAATATTGAACCGTATGGATTCTTATGAGCGATAGGCATATAATGGCTCTGGAAAATATTTGAACATTTATTTAATTCCGTATTTTACCTTTTGGAATTTCATTTTTCTGACCAGCATATCCGTTCTATAACACAATATTCGGCCCAAATTTTCTTCTGGTATAAAAGCAGCTCTAACGTCACGAAATTGCTGTACAGGTATACGTCGTTTAAGATAATAGGACAATTACTAAATTAAACTCCATACTGATACTGATCTTATCCTAAACCGTATGAAACTCTATTCGAAATAATTCAATAGATAGCCAAACAACCTTGACTTAAAAAATTTACGGCCAACGGTCAAATGCTCGTGGTTAATGAGATCTAGTCTCGAATCTTTAAGAGTTAGTAGCCACGAACTTGGAATTTCCAAAGTCAGGAAACGTTGTCATTGAAAATTTAAAATGGGAGAATTTTTAACACAAGAACTCAAGCTTGAGAAGATTTAACATCAAAATTAAAAATTTAAGGACTTTACTCTTTTAAAGAACCACAGAAGCTCCAGATTTAAAACGGTTGTCTCTAGTCGAAGTTAAAAACTCGAATCTCGACATTTTCAAAGTCCGGAAGCTTCAATCTTGAAAGCACAGTTCCCGAAAACTGAAAAGCTTAGATAAATAGATAAATTGGAAAGCGTAGATCTTGAAGGCTCGAGGTTCGAAAACGTCGCTTTAAATTTTAAGAAATATTGATCTAGGCACGTTCAGATCAAAAAGCTCTAACATCTCTTATCTCGCGAACTCTCAAGCTTAAAAGGACTCGAAGTCAACAATGCGCTGATCTATCTAAGCTCTGAAATCTTGATACCGCCGGTAAGTGCTACCATGTCGCAAAAAAAGATTGATGACCGTGGTATCTCGAAGGTGTTCTAATTACCATTCATGTGTCGCGTGAAAGCACGATCTTATGTCAAGATGAATATAAACTCGTTGTATCGCGGGGAAAAAGTATAATAAAGCGACGAAAGCGACGACAATCGTTCATTAAACGATCTAGTGGATACAGATATCTTACAAAAATGTCACAGTCAATAAACAATATCGCGATACGGTGGAATTTCGAGATTGATAAATATTCACTCAGATACGGTTGAAAGGATAACCTTTTCTTGTTTCGATAACCATCTCACGTTTATCCCTCTTCTTCGTTCAAAGCGTGGTATAATAACCAGACGTCTGTAATGGTATAAAATTGACTTTCACGTACACGGTAAAATCGAATTTTCACGCGATCCAAAGCGAGGGGAAGCTAGGTATTCCATGAAATGTACTGATTGAAAACGATGAAAGGGACGTGAATACAGGGCGTGATCGTGGCACGATAATGCTTGCATGTTTCGAGTTAGATCTCGATAGATTGCGATAGATTACTCTATGTACTTACAGCATAGATTTAATTTGTTTTTAAAATAAAATCAGGTATATCTCGAAACGTACTTCTGTCCACTTCAAACTTTTTCATACATGTAGATAGTACACGCAGCAAATAGAACATTAAAGTAGTCAAACTGGTAATTTATACATAATTTGCTTTCACGAATAAAATACAGAATTTTAGAGTTAATTTTGAAAATATTACATAGTTTCTTCTTTTCTTTTCTTCTTCTTTTTTGGTGGATCGTCTCATATTGTGCGTTATACGTTGTACGATGTCACGTCGTATGTACCCGTGACAGCCAAATTGTGGTACATTCTGTCAACTTCGCTTGTAATTTATCGCGACTCATCACGTATCCACTTCACCACTACAGAACAATGAACAGGTGTATGGCCGGCGGAACGCCATTGACCTAGATATTGATTCAACAATGACATATGCACGTCCTTTCTCCTTCCCACACAAGCACGTATACTGTTACTGAATGCATTTTGTTCTTGAGGGTTTAAGATGTACCCTTCATTTCCATACGTTACACTCTATATATACAAGACAGTATTTTCAATTGATGTACATATACATACAAGAAGAACGAAACCAGAGATATTAAATATTCTTTTCTCTTTTTTCTTCCTTGACCTAAATTCTATTTCTTTCCGTGACACTCTTACAATAGTTCGAACGAGATTAGAAAAATTAAATATTATTATCTGCAAAGTATTAAATACGAGAAAGCAATATTATTTATCTTCTTTTCTCCTTCCTTCTCATCTTCTTCTTCTTCTTTTTCTCCTTTGCCATCTCGTTTTTTCCTTTTACTCTTCCTCCTCCTTCCTCTCTTCTTCTTTTCTAAGCGTCCTTCCAGCAATGTCCTCAGCTCCATTGAAATCGAAAAATTTAAATACCATCTTCTTTGCAAAGTATAACAAAGATGATGCTATATAATAACGCAACGGCATTTATCGTCTTCTTCTCCTACCACTTCCTTTTCTTGTTCTTCCGTTTTCGGACTAAAACTATTTCTTGCAAAACATTCTCGTTTGACCAAAGTTCAAGAAATCAAATATCATCCCCTGGAAGATACTGGGAAGAAGAATACAATGCTGTTATGTTCTTCTTTCCTTTCTTCTCTCTTCTCCCTACCTCCATTCTACAGCTGCGTCTGTTTTCTCGATTCATTCTACGTTAAAGTTGTTACTTTATCTTTCCCAGGTTCTACCTACATTCTCTTCCACAATTAGTGATAACTATCTCACTCCTCATCCCACTCAAATTAACTCCTCTTTTCATAAAAGAAGAACGACAGAACTATTTATCAAAATTTCCATTTGATATCATCATCTAAAAACAGCCATTCATCATCATTGTCTTTTCGTACATGTGGCTGTTCTCTCGAAGTTTCGTGCACCTACATTTCCTATGAAACACTTGCACGATTGCTTTTATGTTCCATTTTATCGGCCGTAATGTTCTGCGTGATATTATGCAATTCCTATTGTGTATATCTCGCAAAAATGGAATTGACGACTTTCCATTCGTAAATGGGAAATTTACTTGCCAATGGTACATTGGCCATTCGTTCGAAACTCCAACACTTGCTAATATTTCTGATAATTTACCATCTGTGTAACAGCTACATGAAAATAACGCGATTCGTAAAACTTGTACAGCTTCATATGTTACATTAAGATGTTCGAACGAGCAATTACGGGAACAGCTTTGGCAAGTCACGGCCCTGCTATAACATATCTCATTAATTTCCTTGTAACCGATGTGACGGTTCTCTCATAAGTATAATATGGTCCTAAATCGATGCGGAAGGAAACAGGTCAGACTGTGAAATCGTCGACGAATTATCGGGACTTCTTCTTTCTTCCTTCCTTTTCGCTGTGATTTGAGAAAATTGCTTGCTCGTAAAAATAGGGAAGAAGCGTAAAATGCTGTTACGTTTCGAGGAGAAGAAAATGGGAAGATGGATCATGCAGACAGCAGAGCGACGAGCTACGTTAGTCTAATAATTCTCTTGAATCTTTAACGATACCCTCCGGTGATTTCTGCATTCTCGTTACTCGCTGCTGCCAAGCTTGAATTATTCTCGCTGCACGATACATGGATATACGACATTTTTCCCTTTTTTCTGCGACACATTCACGCTGCATACTTTATTTCAATATAATGCTTATCCTCGCGTGGCTGCGGTACGCGCGTGTGCATTTTCATTATCGTTAGAAACTGATTCGACCGAGCGAAGAAAAATGAACGTTGTAAATTACCGTTCCGCGTGTTTGTTCTCTTTTTTATCTCCCTAATCCTGTCGTAAGTTCTCGCGAAAATGTATTCGATGATTCCGGGGATATAGGAAGTTTTATAATTCGTGGATAACCAAAATTCGTTAACATCGCAGATTTTCTCTTAAACAAATCCATAGCCCAGTATATTTCCAACGGATTAATTTGAAAATCTATACCGGATATGAATTTTAAATAAAATAAAATATACGTATAATGTTCATTATTTGCAATTGACGTGGCAAATAATGTTCGTCAAATATTTGTTTAAAGAAAAAAGTATGTGATACGAATTCCCATCTTCAGATAAGATCGCACGATTTTTTATGATAAACAACAACAGATGACAACGTATCAACAGATGACAGATGAATTATCCCGCCATCCTACATTGGTATTCGTATCTTATCGAAATGGCTATGTACCATTTCTACGAATGGACAATTGTTCACGAAGATATAGTCATGTTTTTAGTTACGATCATTCGTTAAATGAAAATAGTCAGAAAATATTTTTATACACGTCTATACTACTATCTTTATTTATCGAATCATTGTACCGTAAGAATTAATCCGACGTAACTATTAATGATACATATCTGATAAGTTTTACCGTTGAAAGTAGTTAAACGCTGCAACAAAATAATAATGTAAACTCTGGAAGACAACTAATACATTGTTGAAGCTTAGACAACACTATAAACGTTTTCAAACAATTCCGATTCACGAAATCGATGTCTTTCTTCCGTCAAGAACACGATTTATAGGAAGGCTAAGTAGTACAACGCAATGAATAACGAATAACTGTACACTTGAAATCAATAAAAACCTCGTATCGAATCGATCAAGCAGCCATTTCTGTGTAATTACCTAAGAGATACACGCTATCATCGACAGCATTACGTCCATTTATGCTAGTTGTTTGAACGAAACGAGAAATTAATCTCGGCTCACGTCGGATGTATTTGACATCTAAGAGCCGATATTAACCGGGCGGGTGCTAACACGTAATTTATTTCCACGGGTCGAATCATCGGATCGCGGCAATCTGTCGAGAGATCAACATCAGACACGTGTAACGGCGGATCGATCAACACGGAAGGACACAGAGATGGCAAAGTTTACCTATCGTAAAACGGAAATCGATAACGAGCGACCTTATTACGCGACGACGCGAATTAAACTATTTTCCCCCGGAATGAAATCAGAATCGATCAAAAGAACGTAGATCTTTATTAGACGAGGCTATCCATCTTTTTTTTCACTCCCTTGTCTTTTCCTGACGAATCGAAAGGACCGTTGGAGAAACGAATTCCAGTATAGAGATTCGTTCCACGTTCTTAGTTACCAGTTCGTTTTTTTTATTTTTTTCGCTATTTACAAGTATAATCCATCTCGGAGATGTATTAACCTTTTTATGTCGTATTCAAGAGTGCATCTTTGTATCAAAGGCAAAGTCCCTAATTCGCTCAGCATCGTCGTCTTTGAAACGGGATTTTGCTGTCTTTCCTTCTTCCGTCTCGTTGTTTCAAAGTCTGCTTAGAATCGCAGTCGCGATACATACTGATAAACAGAAACGAAGAAAATAGAAATTCAATGTAATTACGAAGACACTGTTCGGTTTGTTACAGGCGTTCGAAGAACTGGAAGAGCTGCTGGGAAAGTACAACATATGCATCGCCATTAAGGAAAAATTAGTGAAAGATTCTGGTGTTGCCGAAGAGAAGGCTTACGACGAGATAGTCTTGAAATTGTTAACCAAGCCGAGAGCACGAGGTAAGCCATTTTTGTTCGAAATATTAAGTAACAGAATATAGAAAAAATAGAATTTCGCATGAAATTCAAATCCCTCGGTGAGAAATATTCGATTTTTCCTCGTAAAAAAAAAACAAAATTTGAAAAAGTACGTGGATTGTAAAAATCGGTTTTTTTTATTTATAACTTTCACGTGACGTTGAAATATTTAGAGAGAAAAAAAAGTATTGAAACCGGAGGCGTGATCAAAATGATATATAAATAAAATAGAAGAAAAGCTACACAGCTAGCTTATTTTTGAGTACAGAGCAGAAGTAAACTGTAGAAATAAATTAAAGATCCAATGGCAAACAATCCCGAAATCGTAAGATCCACTCGCAACGATTCCCGGTTTGGCCAACTCGATAGCAACCAATCGTAAATTGGAAAGCTCACAACTCTAAACACATAGCTATCGATTTTTCGGCTATAACCGCGTTACATATAACCGCGTTGCCTAGCACGTAAATAGCTGATATCATTGAAGAAAATTGAATACTGCTAAGGAACATATATTTTCTAAAATTAAAAATGTACAAAAGTATTCTATTTTATTTCTATTCTATAATTAAAATTGTCCACAGTATCTGCAAACTTATAGACATTTTGAAAAGATTCTCCAATTAAATATTTCCCGTGTTTATATATTTACCTATTTAAAGTAAAAATGTATAAAGAAATTGAACTTTTATCCTACGATTTAAAGTATCCTTATGTATTCCTTAAAATTTCTTAAATTAAATATTTCTTCTAATCTAATAATCACTGCAACGAAAAATATATGAAGAAATTTTATTCTATCTTTATTCTACAATTTAGAATGATCGCTATATAGGAAAATATTTTGTAGAAAAAATTTGAAGTCAGCTATTGAAACATATGCACGACAAAGTGAAGAATTTCTTATAAGGATTTCACAGGAAAATAACTTCTCAGGAATTTGTAAACGACACGTAAAAGCAGCTTCGATAAACAACTGCTAAAATGCATTTATTACACGTAGATGGAAAACTGTCTAGAGAATTCTCAACAATGATAGCACTCTACACGATAATTAACATTTACAGAGACATTTTCGGTTCGCGAAATATTCGCGTGAAATTTCGCAAACGAACTTCTATCGAGTTATCAAAGTGTATCTGGTACGACAAAGCTCGCTACTAAAGGGAGAGGGATCGATCGAAACGAGACGAAGGGGAGAAGACTGGCCCATCGACATGAAATTGAAACGAAAGAACGGTGAAACAAAGATGCTTCCGGTGGAACATAATAAAAGAAAAAGGAGAGAGTCTTTTAGCTTTGAATGATAGAGATTCTTATCTTAACCGTGCTCCCATTTCGTTATCAAAATGGGAGGAAGCTAAGACGACTCGATACTTTTCCAGATAAAACGTGAATCCCTGGAATTTCATCGACTTGTCCCGTAACTTCTCAGTTCCTTCGAAATAGGACTTGGAAAACCGAATCTCTTCGCTTTTGTTTCTATTAAAAGAGCGCCTCCTTTATCAAGTAAAGCGGCCATCCTGAGTCAGATACGACCGAAGATAAATACAATAATCAACCAGAAAGTTTAACGAACAATTTTTCGATTTTATTTACGTATTTATCTTATACGAAATTAAGATCGGTAAAAATTTTCAATATTTTTCAGTTTTCTAACAGATGATCTTTTCAAAAATATGATCGCAAGATAATTTGATTTCGTGATCTCCGATATCGTTATCATAATTTAATATTATTCTTGAATTTATTTTAGTAGTTAGAATAACCAACAGCAATGCAAACATTTAATCAATACATACCTATATTTGATTATTCAATTTATCTCTCAAATAGAGGAAACCATTAATTTGGAATAACATAATTTATATGATACGAATTCTCATGTATCTCGATATCAGAGAAATCTTATTTGTAATCAAACCTGCCGTAAAATATTGCAACGCAACTTGGAACATTTATCGTACGTTATGGAATATTTCCGTGCACATTGCGCATCTCCAGAAGAGGAAAGTTCGACGTATCGAAAAATCTATAAAGTTCTTCAATGTTCATGAATACAAAGCTGGAATTACCGCGACGCGAGAGTAGGCTAGTTAAAATCCAACTATGTGTAACCTATTTCGTATGAACGGGTTTTGCCCAAGGAACATTCGACATCATTGAACTTTTCACTAGGTTCTCCTTAACCCTTCCATAATGAACAGTTCCCTATGAACAGAGGCACACAAAAGTGTTTTGACACTTACTATAAAAAGTTTTTGTGCGTATATTATGCGTAGACTAAAATCTGTGATGCATTTATTGAAAATATCAAGGTGCAAAAATGTATAATGTGTCTACAGTAAAATACTCGTAATAATAGTATAGGAGCTAAAACTTTTGGTTGATCGCGTGACTCGTCGCACATGTAGTTCGTTAGAATGAAAAAGCAAAAAAGATTAAACAGAAAGTGATTTTCATGTTGTTTCACCAGAAACTTTCACGCATGCAGACAGATCGAATCTCCTGTAACTTTATAGTTACAATTTTTCCAGTGTTTTCAGATATTAACTAAAGTCTAAAATATCTAAAAATCCGAGCGAAAGGCCAAGCTCGTTATTTAGAATTCCTTTTTAACAAGACTTTTCAGTGGTTGAGTTGCAGACGTTTTTGCTTGAAATCGCGTAGTATCAATGCCTCATTCATTACGTGAACCTTCCTCGTTCCACGAATCACGACATTTTACGGTTATTGTGCAAACTGACGAGTAAACGCGTTAATTTGCGTCTCGTAACGTTTAAATGGCATTCGCGAGCCAAAGTTTCTAGCTATTGAAGCTCTCCGTTTCTCATTAGCTGTTTGTTCTCTTAGCGATACCTAGAATTCATCAGAGTTGAAATTACTCTGTTCTACGAACAGAACAAAACGTTGAGAGGTGGGATAACCTTTGACCAGCTCCCTTTTATGAAGGATACTTCGGCTTATACAGCTTCGTTTCACTTACCGTTGCAGCTACGGTATCGATGTGTACTTTATCAGGGCTGATCGATGAGCAATCTCAGATCCATTCTCACATTTATCCACCATTCTTTGTTTAAGACTCGAGTTAAGGTCGAGTTAAGGACTCGAGCTTCTCGTCCCCGCGTAGAACAGCTCGTTCGTTGCAAGGTTATTTTTTGTGAGGAACTAGATTACACGGAACTTCGTCAAGAAGCAGTGCACCGTAAATGCACCAGTGAAACATAAGGTCGAGAGTGTGAGACGAGAAGAAAAATGATAGGACGGACGCGAGGCGTATGCGAAACAAAATTGAGAAGATGTTTACTTCGCGAATTAATTTGCATGGAGGAAAATACATGTTGCTTTTTTATTGAGTAATTTTTACCTTTCGTAGAATTGTAGCTGATAAAAATTCGAGTATGATAATTTGTCAACTAGTTGATTCCATTTAATGGTACTAAATGTTAGATACGAGTTTCGTTGTCTCTTTTAACGAAAATTTCACGCAAAGTTACAAAAAAGTATTACGAGAGTAGAAATTATTTTTTCTCCCTTTTCTAGAAACTAATTTTTCTGTTCTTAACTTACAAAATCTGTGTAACGCTTAGAATTTGGTAGAACTGTCTAGTCAAAATTTCCCTACGGGAACCTCGAAAGTCACAGCTTGCGGATAAACTAAACTAATATTTTTTTTATTTAGGTTATCGCTATTGTTTTCTTTTTTAAATATACGATATGAAGTACAAATGCTTTAGATTTAAACTTTCGTTTGTCTTTTTTTCACTACTGTCTTCTTCTCACTACTGTAATCTTTTTGAAACTTGGACCTATCGAAGATCAAATACCAATGAAGACAAAGGAAAGGTAAAAGACAATATGCTTCTGACATACAGGGGATAATACTTAATTGAAAATCGATAATGGAGAACCGATACAATACATATCTGCAGCGTTTTGTATCGTATCAAAATAGACGATCGAAGATTGTTTTTGGTCTGAAAGATAAAGTTTGGTGAAAGACAGTGAAAAGTTTAATTTCTGCTTGTTATATTGAAAAAATAATGGGAAAAGTAGAATATAAAAATAGTCTATAAAAGAAATGAAAGTTTCTGGTATTTAGATGGATACAGGTTGCAATGAAATTATACCAGTCTTCAGCTCACGATGTTTCGATAGGTTCTATTCTCAAGAAAATTAATTAAGTCACCCCTGAAACAGAGACTCGAAGGGAGGAAAAGCAGCGGAGACGGCAGCAAAAAAGAAATACGCAGCAATTGCATTAAATTAAATTCCAGTCCTGTCGTAAAGTATCTCTACCGTCGTATTTCCTTTGATTCCAACCAACAAAAAATATCTTTCTAGTTGTCTGTGGACTTTTGTAGAATGTTTGAAACGAGTTACGTCCCGTTATTTATGAAGCAGGTGAGCTGGAAAATCTCTTTGTACTGAAGATAATTTTTGACTGATTGCAAATAAGAATCTTTTTGCTCGAACTACGAATGACCTGGTTTCATCTATTGCAAATATTTGATTCTATGAAAATTCATAATTAACCCATTCGCGAACTCAAATAACCGAGAGAATGACGATCTAAAGGGATAGATATAGGAGACGAAATTACGTAATTAAATCCTTCTTCTTGTGGCGACTTGAAAAAGACTTTACTTCTTACGTAATATAAATTTCAATCGATATTCAATCATATATTATCGATTTATTCTTAGGTACAATTAAATGGAAATTTAATTTTGAATGAATGAAAACGAAGAGGTAGAATTACGACAGTTATTACATTGATGCATATGGAATTTCGTCTTCTTTAATAAAACTTCTGTAATTATTCGTAACTTCCTGAAATATCGGAAATAATTTCCACGTGAACTAGTTTCATCATTCCACATTTATGAGAATTATTAGTTCTCACTTTTAAAATATTTCAAAACGGAACTATTAAAGCTCAATGAATTTGATAAAAATCTAAATATCTCATTTACAATTCCTTTTAAAGTAGAACATTTGTCAGAGTTCATAATTCTGATAGTAGATCTTAGCGAATCTTGTAGCCCGTGAAAATTCCGACAGTGTCAATTAGCTTTTCCTTCGTCGTCGTCTGTTCGTTTAAAATGCATAATATTCAACTCGGACCAAGAAGCTGACGGAATTAGGAGAAAATAGTCTTAGCTTCAGAATTAAAAAATTCTCAGAATAAATGTCTCGAAGTTGATAACTGATAAAAATTCATATATGTTCATTTGTCAACTAGTTAATTCCTTTTAGTAAAGACAAAGTTTAACGCTCCAAACTTCGTCATTCTAATAGCAGAGAATATTATAAAATATGAATAAAATATAATATAGTATAAATAAAGTGGAAATGCTAACAGTATCGATCAACTTTTCTTTCACTAACGTCTGTTTATTTAGGATGCATAATATTCGGCTCGGATCAAGAAGTTGCCGGAGTTATGAGAGCCGTTAGACGCCTCAATGTAACCGGTGCGTTTTCGTGGATCGGCAGCGATGGATGGAGCGCCAGAGGTTTAGTTAGCAATGGTAACGAGCCGGAAGTCGAAGGTACTCTATCGGTTCAACCTCAAGCCAATCCTGTCAAGGGTTTCGAAGAATACTTCCTGAATTTGACTGTCGAGAACAACCGAAGAAATCCGTGGTTTGTTGGTAAGCGGACGACTGAAACACGCGAGCTTCGTTAAACTTCGCTAATTCTAACTTCCGTGAATAACGACTCCAGGGCTGCGTGATCTATCTATCATACCAAATTAAACGCTCAAATGATTAACGAAACTATCTGAATGAAACAACAACAGGAGGCACCTAGTTCCAGAAAATGCTTCCTTTCAATTTTGCATCTAATTTGAAGTATAACTTCTTTCAAACTTTTATTAAAGGCTGACTTTCTCTTTCGATCCTCATTTAGAGGTGTCATTCATAAGCGATTTTCTTGCGATATAAAATGATTAGAGAAATAAAGATCAAGAGACCTAAAAGCTTTTATATATATTTGGTTATGTTTCAAGAAAATGTAACTGTCTTTACCATTACTTAAGTCACTGTTTTTTTAACTCTCCATAACACCATGGAGATAGACACTTACACATTCGTCTGTTTATGTGTTTCACTAATTGCTTTATACTCTTGTTGTCTATTATTTTCTTTTATTGTTATATCATTATCACAAAATAATCTGCTTATAGAAATCGTTAATTCTGAATCTTCTTATTCGAATGAAAGATTGTAAGCAATAGCAATCAGATTATAGACAATTAGTCCCTTAAGACGCCTATTACACACGAAAACTAATGGTTCGAACAATAATTGATTTAGGTGAATTCAGTGTGTTCCATAGCGATTTCCTTAAAACCACGTGAAACTACAAACATATAGTAGCACCGCAAATAAGTACAAAATGAATGAGAATATATTAAGAAACATAGGGTTTCTATGAGAGAATTAGAGAAAAAGATTACAGAAAATAGAATTTATTGAAATCTTTCAATGAAGAATATAACGTGTTATAGTGGAACGTGTTGCGAATGATTTTAGAATTCTGGGAAGACCATTTTCAATGTAAATACCCGAACTCATCCGTAACTCCGTACAATACGAAGTACACGAAACCCTGCACGACCAAAGAACGTTTAACGAAACAGAATACAGCGTTCGAGGATCAACTCCAATTCGTTTCCGATGCTGTCATGGCGTTCGCCTATGCCTTTCGGTAATTCAATTTTCATTGCTTCTCTTCAAGCGGAACAAGTGCTACATCTAAACTGTGAATGTGTATGCATGAATAATAATAAAGCAAAATATAATACTAATATAATACTATACTATATCAAATATAAGATACTTCTGTTCAAGCTTCGCTTCGTTATTATTGCTTAAACATCTGCAATCTAGTTACATATTTCTCGATGAACACGTAGATTTTTATTGCACGTTCAGGGATATGCACAAAGATCTTTGCGGCGGAAAACCTGGACTTTGCGACGCGATGAAACCTACTAACGGCACGGAGCTCTTAAGGTATCTTCAGAAAGTATCCTTTGAAGGTAAGAATGCAAATGAAACTAGAAGTTTAAGAAATCCTCGAAATGATAAAACTTCGTGTTCTATGGATTACTAAAAATATTTATAAAGATGCCGAATATCGATTTCGATTTCGTTGAAGGTCTGAGCGGTGACATGTTCAAATTCGACAAGAACGGAGACGGGCCAGCTCGATACAACATCATACACTTCAAACAGGTAGAACCTGGCAAGTATAAGTGGGTTCGAGTCGGCAATTACCTCGAGGGTACATTAGATTTGGATATGCCCGGTAAGTAGTAAATTGGTCGTTTCGCAATCCTGTCTTTTTCTCGCGAAATTGAACAGCACCTGTGCTCTCGCTACCTACTCGCATATTCCTTGCAGAAATCCAATTTAAACTTGGACATCCTCTGCCACCGGAAAGCGTGTGTTCTCTACCCTGCGAAGTCGGCCAAGCAAAGAAATACGTCGAGGGTGAGAGATGCTGTTGGCACTGCTTCAACTGCACTCAATATCAGGTTTGTGACCTGATATTCGCTCCACGGATCGTTTCGGTTATCTTAACGCGAAATATTTTCCATTCGACGCCTGATAATTTTTCGACGTCGAATTTTCCAATTTTGTCACCCAACGATCTGTGGAATAGAATTTCATTTTCAAAGGTGAAAAAATATTTCAACCGAGTTCGAGTTAACATCCCCTTTCATAGACGTATTTCTGTGACATACACGGAATAGACAATGTTTTTTCGTACAGTAAACAACATGTTTAATAAAAGAATTCTTTCAGAATATTACTTTTCCTCTACAATAGCTGCATAGTGATTCTTGAAGGAATTTTTCTATAATATCAAATAAGTATCTAAGTCATATTTTTGGCCCGCCCCTATATTACTTAAAACGTCATTCGCACATTCGTTCTTCGTGGATAACTTAACAGACAACGTACGACTTCAATGCAACGTAGAAGATCGCCTCTTTGAATCTCTAAAAGGAACTTTCTCTTTAAGCGTTCTACCTCTCGAGCAGCCACTAGAATAAATATAGCACGGAGCTGCCTTGGGCGAGTTTTTCGTGAAATTTGAATGTCTGTTAAACAGATACGACATCCAATAGACGAGAACCAATGTATTCCTTGTCGTCAAGGTACAGTACCTGACGACATGCATTCTGCTTGCCGTGATATCCCCGAGGAATTCCTACGACCAGAAAGCGGATGGGCGATAGGGGCAATGTCATTCTCTGCCACAGGAATTCTAGTAAGTAATTTTATTAAATGAGAAATAATATATTTACGAAGGAAAATATAAACGAATAGCTTACAGAGAAAATTAAAGGGAAGATAAGAACTAGGCTAGCAAAGAAAAAGTTTCCTGATAAAGATCATTTGTTCTAAAAACATTACATGCTGCAATCTACAGTATACACACGATAAAATAATCATCAGTCGACTGTTCAACTGCGTAATATGCAATTTCAACAACAGTGGATTAGGCTAGTCGACAGTTTACGATAAAACTGCTGCCACAAAAAATATTTGCATTATCGATCCCGTTATTTCATTGCTCGAATTATTTTGTAAATATCAAAATGGTAGCACGAAGTAGCACATTGAGAATTAAGGTTATCTTGAAAACACATTATATGAACGATATGGGAGCAACCATCGACGTATTCATATTTTATATATTCATTCTCGAGATCCAAAGTAACGATGATCCAAAAATATTGATCCAAATCTATTTTACTGTAAGATATCTTTCCGCTCTTTTTACTTTTTATCAGAATAATTGGGATCTATATATTTTGCATTATAAATAAAGAAGATTTAATAGTGAAAAATATTCTCATATCTTCAAGTCAAATAAATCTAAGTCCAGACAGGCTCCTAATATCTTCTCTGTTCTCTTACGTTTCTTTTCCTTTTTCCCTTCTCTTTTTATCACCTTTTGTATTTTCTGTTCTTTCTTCTCTTCTCGTCTCTTCTTTTCCTTCCACTTCCTTCCCCTTTAACTTCTTTTCCCTTTTCACCCATTCTTTTTTCTCTCCTCACCTTTCTCTTCCTTTCTTGTCTTTTTTTCTTAAAATGAACGCTTTAACCATCAAATATCCATATCCATCAAATTCCTCATAGCTCAAACCAATAAAGATTTGAATAAAAGCAAACGCCAATATAAAAAAACACGAACGTCTCTCTGTCGACAGATAACTTTGTGCGTCTGCGGCGTATTTCTGAAGCACAACGACACACCAGTGGTTCGTGCATCTGGTCGCGAGCTATCATACGTTCTACTATCCGGCATTCTGCTTTGTTATCTCGTTACGTTCACGCTTGTTCTCAGACCGACGGACATCGTTTGTGGCATTCAAAGGTAAGGGGTTAAAGATCCTAGAACAAAGCGTAGCCCATATTTCCTTTAGCAAGAAGCGACCTGCTGCCGACGAAAAAATTCAATTCCCCGTAGAAACGAGTCGGCCACAGAGCCGGCAAATTGACATTAACCGGGAAACGGGAATGCATGATCGATACCTGCAAAGCTGATAAAATCGAGGGACCACATTTCATGGGTGAAAGTGAATTAAATTCGGTTCAATTACGGGGAATCAAAAGAAGGATATAAAGCACGTCGGCAAATCTATTTAGAGGTCAAAGTTCAAAGAGGTCGTACTCGAAAAACTTCTGTTTTATTTGTATTAAATGACATTTGTTACAATGATGATCAGGCTATTATGATCGTTTGGAAAGTATCGTTTATTCGAAATTTGAGTAGCATATAATTTCAACAAATGTTCGACTTGCATCTCGACCTCGATAAATATTCTAATACACCAGCAAGGAGAGGATAATTTCCAGGAAATATTACATTCGAATAAAAGTCAACTGATCAGAATAGCCTGAGCAGAGAATTCAAGCATTTTAAGCATAGAATTCAGTTTAAAGATACTGACCTGTTTAATACAATAAATTTAACAGTGCATATAGATGAAACCGATACATACTGTATTGTAATAAAATACTATGTAGTTCCATTTAGAAAAACCTCAAATGATTCAACAAAGCACTCTCGATATTTTAGAGAAGATAAAAAGCTTCAAAATTCTCTTGTCCACTAAGAAAAAAAAAACAAAGAATTTCAATGTTCTTTTGTCTATTCGAGAAGAAAATAAAATTTTATCCAATTTTATCCAAATTTACTATCACTCACGTATCCCAGTAAATAATGAAATATGATTACGGTGAATTGATCGTGTATGTACCAAAAAGGATAACTTGTACGTAAACCTACGTCACAGGAACTACTAGAGACGAAACTATCGTTTCACAGATTTGCCGCTGGTTTCTGTTTCACTGTCGTCTACGCTGCGCTCTTAACGAAGACAAATCGAATATCGAGGATCTTCAATGCGAGCAAACACAGCGCCAAGAGACCATCTTTCATATCTCCACGATCACAACTGATCATTTGTTCCGGTTTAGTCTTCGTACAAATTTTAGTTAACGGTGTCTGGATGATAATTGATCCAGCTAAAGCGATGCATCATTATCCAACCAGAGAAGACAATTTGCTCGTTTGTAACAGTTACATTGATGCCAGTTACATGATCGCCTTCGCCTATCCTATCATGTTGATCGTCGTTTGCACCGTGTACGCTGTTCTTACCAGAAAAATCCCAGAAGCTTTTAACGAGAGCAAACACATCGGTGAGTATATATACGTTTGAGCATTGCCGTGTATATTGTGTATACCTGTTCAAACCTGTAGACCAACCATTGCGTCTAACTCCTTCATAACTTTTTACTTCTGTGCGTTTCAATGAGAAACTTAGAAAATCGAAAAAAAAACAATGGGCAGTATAGTGACGCAAATATTACAGATTTCTTAGAATAAAGACATTTCTGAAAGTCTTCAAAATTTCAAATTTGTCTACCATCCATTGTGTTTAATCCTTTCACTGCTACCGAAGCACATTGAATCGCTTCAATTAAAACGTATAATTTAATCAAAAAATTTTACGATTTTTGACATGGTCACATTTTTGTAGCAACGAATGCATCAAGCCTTTTCCATTTTGTATCGAATCTCCATAGTGATATCGAAGTCTGACGTCTTTAAATTCCACGGTAGAACTATGTCAACCTTTTACAGAACTCGTTAAAGCTAGACGCGCAATATTTCCCGACAGAAAATTTTATTAGCGGCGCAACCGGGTACTCTCGCAAAATTTAGGTCTGAAAGGCTTTAAGACTGCAAGTTGGAATATAACTCAAGCGCGAGGGTTCGAGCGATAAGTCCGCGTCTAAAACACTGAACTTCCCTTGAATCATAAACTTCAGCCTCCTTTTGTAGAATGCTCTTGAACGCACACAGAATCTTGAGACATTAATGAGAATAGTTCACTTGGATCTATGAGAATCGTGAGACGAAACAATGTGAGTAACGTTGCTGGTTTAGAATTCTCTTTTGTGCTCAAAAACTGCTGACTGCTGACAAATAAATATTCCGTTGCATAAATAAATTTGCATACGTATGCACAAATTTATACATGTTTCCTCTGTAGGTTTTACGATGTATACTACGTGTGTGATATGGCTGGCTTTCGTGCCGCTGTATTTTGGAACTGGAAACAATGTCGCGTTGAGAATCACCTCGATGTCAGTCACTATAAGTTTATCCGCATCCGTAACTATAGCGTGTCTCTTCAGTCCTAAGGTAATTCAGTTGATGATTTACTGCGACAAAATTTAAAATGTATAATGAGCTGCAAACTTTAACATTACGTTACTTTCCGACAGTTGTACATCATTTTAATACGACCGGACAGGAACGTGCGTCAAAGTATGATGCCAGCTAGATACAGCACGACGAAAAGTTCTGCAGTCACAGCTACCAACGCTTCTAGCATGATAGCGCCAGTTACATTGACTGCGGCTACTTGCGACCAGAATAAAGCTGTCAAGAAACACATCGCCACTACTATAGACTGCTCGACTCAAAGCGAATGTGAGTATCCTCGACTTGAAATATTATTGAGAGATGATTTGAGAAATTGGAGAAAACCATATTCTTAGATTCTTTCATTTCTGAGAAGATTAACGCTTTCTTGTAAAAATTCAATATTCGAAGAGAACAGTTTCTTCAAGAACTTAGAATTCTTTCCATCGTGTGAATTACACGTCTTCTTGTGGCGAGATGCTGAGGAAAACTAATTACTTGATTAATCGATTCTTCTTTCTTAAGGCTAAAGCCTCGTACAAATTATTCAGTAATCAACTCTGTTGTGTAAAAGTAATTTGAAATAAATTGATAAATTACACTTTGTCAAAACTCTGTAAATTTGTTATTTTTCTTTCGAGCTTCAAGCGGAGCTGAAGTTCTTTTGATGTGAAAGAAACAACAGTTACTAACTGACGATTGTTAGGCTCCTTAAACTAACAATAAGTTGATTTTCTTTAACTTTATCACGAGCGAACCACAAAATTCTTTCAAAAAAAATAATTTCTTATATCATTCTGATCCGATATTCTGATATAATTCTATATCCTTCCTTACTTTCTACGACTACCTCTTAATAAACTTTTTGATAGACTCAATCTATTTTCTTTTTATCTAGGTGATCTGTTTCTCTTTAATATTGTTTTTAAAAGCTTCAATAATTCATGCACAATCTTTCTCATAATTACAGACATTTCAGCAAGCACCAAACACATTTAAAAATCTATTAGTTTAAGAGAGATTACTTAAATTCAAACAAATCCTATGTTCACCTAACAATATATCACAAAATTAATAATTTTAACAAATTTTCGCTTCAACGTTAAAGTCTTTTACGAAATAATTCCTCTAAATGGTTTAATATTTTTCAAAAAAATACGTTTCTTTAATTTTTTTTAGAGTATACACTCTAATACATTACATTTCCCGAGGAAAGCATTTAATTATCAACAGAGATTTTTAATTAGACAACCGGCTGCCTAGAACAGTTTTTTAAAAACTACTAAGCTTAAAAAATTATTTTTTATAACGGGTAACGTTCTTTATATATTCTCATAAACACACCAAACTGTTCCCTACATTAAACTTAAACATTTTTATTCTTTGTGCAAATTAATTAACTAGTAACAAAAACTATCTTTGTCTACGTTTACTTTTCTTCCGGAAAAGAGAAGCTTTAGCATAATAAATTTCAAATTTTTGTTTCAAAATACTCATCGTATTACATCATATCATGTGTTTGCAATGATATCGCAGAAGAAATGTATCTAATTAAATCATGAAATTGTAGAATCACGACAAGGACTATTTTCGTAGAACTGGTCAATTTTCATTCGGCTATAAATCAGAATAGAAATTATTTTGTATAATATTAATTCCATTATACGAGTCTCGTTTCTGACTGCGTATTTGAATGTATTATTGTCTTGGTTTTATAGGGATTTTCTATGGGAAATTTAAAGAAGCAAAAATGCGCACATAATATGCAAAACGTTATAAGATGTCCAAAGTGCGATACTCGTTAAATAATATATTTAATAGTCAAAACAAATTTCCGCTTAAGTTCTATTTTTCCATATGTTTTTGTTATAAATCCCTCAATTAAAAGATATACTTGTTTATAGATTACGAGCTGAAGGATCAGAAAAATGGCAGACCATCACCCCCTGTCGTTTCCCGATCCACTCAGACTACTACCAATAACGACAAAGATTCGAATGCAGTGATATCAAGCAAAGAATCGAAGGAAAGTACCACAACAACGAAACAATTGAATAACAACGCGCGAATAGGAAACGGGCCAGTAAATCAGAGTGAGGTTTCATTATAGCATCAAGTTTCCATAGAATCAGCAATTTTGCCGGCGACTTTGAAACCAATTTCAAAAAAACCCGTGGTAGTTTGAAGGGACGCAAAATGATATTAACAAATATGACGTCTCGATATTTTGTAAATACGACTGAACGTGCTTCATCATATCGATATCGATACGCATCGTACGTTTAAATTCTCTTTAAGGCTACGCTTTGAACGATGTTACGGCTGGATGAAGATGAATGTGCAAAAAATATCGTATAAATTCTGCTATCGTACGTTCAAAACGAATCATAAACGATATTGAAAATTCGTCTCGTGTATGGACGATGCTGTTAGCGAAAAAAAAGAAAGTATCTCAAATGGAATTAAATTATCGAGAAACAGGATAAAACATATGGAACAAAACGATATTCGAAGGGTATTTAAGAAATTGGGAACATCGATTTTGTTAATTACCATAAATACACGAGATCACGAAAGCGCTAGATGCAACAAATTGCACCGTGCCAGACGCATAATTATCGATCATGATCAATTGTTAAGTGGCGTTTTAAAAACTGCTCTGGTTTCTTCTGTGATCATAGCGTAATACACGTAATAATCACGTGAGATACATAAATCTATTTTGTACATACACTATCATTTCATAACGTTTGTGCACATTAACACGAACCATTTATCTATTAATTGAATTAATTGAAATATTGTAAATATCGTTAGTCGAATTCGTTATTGTGTATAAAAGAAGAGGAAGCAGGTTACGTATGTAGAAAATATCGTTGCCAAATACGATTACATCTAAACGATCTTCTATTAAGAATTTTTGTAAGAAAAATATAAAAAAAAAAATAAGTAAAGACGAAAGAAACGCTAATCGTTCGAGAATATTATTCGTCGATTGTTCTGTACATAAATTTCTCTCTGTAAATATTCAATGAAATAACACACACACATAGGTCATTCGAAAGGATAATTACACGATTCGAAGCTAACAGCTAACAATATCCTTAAAAAAAGAATTTCCAAGTGTGACTGTACGAACGTAGACCCTTAGATAATCGTTTCTTCTTTTTTTCGATATTTTCTCTGCAGACTATAGGAATTGCTACACGTAGAATTAGAAAAAAAAACGATGCAAAGATTGCGTATCGATCGGAAACATCGCGAAACGTTTTCTCGTAACATCTAGTCGCCCTAATTTTAATCTAACGTTAACGCTTGATCTCTACATAACGAAAGAGAAAATCTAAGCAAACCAACGATGAAACATATGTTTCGTAGACACTCTAATGTACATACATACGTTAAGAACTCCTTTTCGTAGAGTCGCGGTCATACGATAAACATATCCAATTTAACTCGTGTACGTAGTTGTTTTTCGATAGCGTTAATTATTCAAGAAATAAGAGTTGTCGACTACTTCAAACAATTCGTTCTGAACCGTTTTATATAGCGTCGACCTATTTCCGCGCGTGTGTATAAAAGATTTGTAAACGTTTTGAATTTTTATAGAATCGAAAAGGGTGTTTTACGTGTCGTACTTTGGATACAAATAAGCCCAGTATCCATCGTTTGGCACTGACCCTGTGTTTCTTTAAAAAAGCAAAATCATATTCAACAACGATGCTTGATAAGATAAAAAGTTTAACAGATAGCCGAGTGTTGGAGTTAATTAACAATTTCATTCAATAAAGAAATTCTGGACAAATGAAAGCGTAATCGCTATATATATGATACAAATACGTGGAACGTAAATGTATTTTGACTGTTGTTCGAACGATTGTATTTGATTTGAGAGTATGTAAATACATTGAAAATATGTGATTGTAGGTACATAAAGACGATACCGTTAAGTATTAAATTATGAAAACGAAAACATTAGTTCGTACGGAACCAATTTAGTCGTAATTAATTCCATAAGAGTTAAGACTTCGAATACAAGATTAAAATGTCACGCGTTGAAGAATTTTACGATGCAATGCAATGACAATGTCGAGAAAGAAAGAAAGAGGACTCTAAACTAGTTCGCGCGAACTATTTACGATTTAAGGATATTTTAAATACGTACGAACACTGCAGTAGAAAGACATAAATTTACATGATGTTACATTAAATTGTATGTATGTATTCGTTGAAATGATCGAAAGATAACGAGAAAGAAAAACAGTCGTCGAAATAAAATCACGATCGTGGAAATTATTTTATCCATTCATATTATCTTGTTCCTTTTGTCCCTGAATTTAGTAAAGAAAGCTTGTTAGGCACGGTTATATTCAACTTTTGATTTCCATGAGCACTGGGCCCATTTTCAGCCTTGTTCGGATAAGCCAAGTTATCTGAATTCGAGCAATTTAATTCAAGTAACTAGAAACTTCGTCACTAGTATCAACCCGTTATTTTCTTGACTTGAAATATTCTTTTATATCTCTTCACTGGACTTTGTCAATCAAGCCACTTGGTTTCGAATAATTTGAAATATTTTAACAATGCAAACATATCATTTTCTTCGATTTTAAATATGCGTTAAAGTTTCAAGAAAAGCTGAGACTCTTTAAATTATTCCTTAACTTGAAAGGAATGATAATAATTATATTTTCAATTTCGTACTTACTTATATTGGTTCCCAAAATCAAATTTGTCCAAACTTTGTATTAAACCATATTTCACATATAATATTTTTACTATATCTCGTTAACGTTTGACATTAACAATAACAATCACTCTCTTCAACGCAATATTCCTTTAGATATCCATTTGAAGTCAGGTTACTTGAATTCAAACGACTTGATTTCAACTAACTTGACCAATTTGAACGAGGCTTTACAATAATGACGTGTTAATTTTTAGGATCTGTTTTATTTCTCAAAAAGTACAAAAAGATTACAGAGAAAAAGATGCACTGTACGTATAATGATGTGGATACAGACAGATAGACAGACAGATAGAATCCAAGATCGAGTTGGTGATACGCCACGAGGTTTCACCTAAGATGAACTTCTCAATTTGGCTCATCGTTCAGTTCATGGTGCCTTACCGGATTAGTGGATCCTGAAAATCCCCATTAGGCGTATCATTTGTGACTTGCACCTATTATACACATTGTTAGATTGTGAGAAAAACAGGATAAATTAAGATTTTCTACTGTTAAACAAACGCCCACTCTAGGACAGAATAAAACTTTACCATGATTTCCGGTAGCATTTATTTCCAATAAGCTAGATACAAAAAGCTTATCTACGAATAATGAAAAGTGTAAAAATAAGGAAAATTCCCATAAATCGAAACGGGAAACTGATACTGATACTATTATCTATTTTAAACTCCTATTTACTCCTACGCTAAGTAAATACATCTACAAAGGGAATATATTACGAACCAAATTTATTTTAAGCCTTACGATCACTCGTAGCACACAGACGTGAAGGAAAGGCGTTAAAGGGTGCAGAGAAATAGAAAAACCTCGCTAAAATAAATTATCTTTTTATTCCATTAGCAATTACAACGTTTTGTAATTCGACTGACATTTCTTGTTCACTAAGCAACGTGTCGTTCGTATACCGTTTACATCCTCCTAAACACACAACCTTCCCTTTTCTCTTACTTTTTTTAATAACAATGATCGATCCGACTAGTTACACTTCATCACCTCTCATGACGGCTACGTTATATATCGTCTTTGTAGGGAAGAAGAAAAAAGACAATACGAATGTTAACAGAGACGATGAAAACGATTAATACTGTATGAGACACATTTAAGCAATTCATCACACTGAATTCTAACGTCATCCAATGATGACAATATTCTGTGTAGGCACGGTAATAACAGATATGCAGATTCATTGCAACAGCTATCAGACTTGCCTATAAAATTTGTCAAATCCCTGTTTCGTTATCATTCACACCTTAAAACGCAAAATATAAAATCTTTGGCCTGACTAAAAAAAACTCTCGTACATGCTATACGTTTTACAAAAATTTGAAAGCTCATTCGTTATAAAAGTACCTTTCTTTTTCTTTCATATAAGAGAATGTTCGTCATTTTCTCTCATTTTTTAAGGTATCGATGTGAGAACGATCACAATTGTGTTTTTCCATGTATCATGTGACATGTGACATGGTTTCGTTCGCGATTTACATTTGTCTGCTTTGAATCGCTGACAATAGATTACTAATTCGATATTAAGTTTAGTTGCAAGTACGTGTTTACAACGATTTACTCAATAATGCTCGGTAATTTTCTTTGACAATAATTTTAATTTCTTAACCACAGCTAATCTAGTGTGCAGTAAAATAGAGAATTTGCGATTATACGATGAAAAATTCTTATACTGTTTAATAATAATGACTGAATTACTTTTCTAACACAAAGTCGCTAAATTAAAATATACTTAGTTTTCCAAGAATGTCAATGATAAAATATAAAATTTATTAATAATACCGATTCGAAACCTAAAGCCAGGTACAACGTACAAATAAATTTATAATTTTCCTTCGTTCCGTCTCAAATATTTAAGTTACCTTATCCTCGCATCTGTTAACTCAAGTTATTACTTTAAAAAGAACGAATAAATTCGTTTATATATTACCCTCTCCCACTTTCTTTCGATTTTCTCTAACACATAATATAAACGACAATTCAGAAAAAATTTGCAACTTTAATGTAACAAAATCTTCATATAAATATCATTAAACAAACATAACAGTGACTTATAATGCCATATCTCATTACATATATTTACAAGATTCTCTTTTAAAATTAATGAAAATTCAATCCATCTAGAATCTGGTATGGTATGCCAAAATATGACAATGAACTTTTCCCTTTGTTTACAATGGTGCTTCTTAATTGCATTACCATCATTGTTTATCGCAGTTTTACATAGGCTTGCAAGGTTTTTAATGCAGATTACATGTAATAACTACAATCCTGTCATCGGTGAGATACATTTTATATAATAAAAGATTACTGAATTGTCTTCCAGAACTTACCACTGCCTTTAATACCTTTGACCTTTTGTTGCTTCTTCTTTGCATCCGGTGGAGCTGACAATGCTTCCCTGCTTGATTCGCTTCCTGCAGATCCAGAACTGCCTCCGGCCATATCAGCTTCCTGCACACCACCACCTCCAGCTTGTGCAGCGAGTGACTTCTTTATGTTAGCAATCTAACAACAGAAAAAATAGAAATTTATCAGCACAAGCATTTGTGTTTTATCAGAGTACATGTTACTTACATCTCTCTGTATCCTTTCTTTGTGATAAGTAGCCTTTTGTTTTTCTACGTTAGCTCTTGTGACTTGTTCCTCGATACATGCTAACACTGTATCACAAGCCTGACCCCAAGCAGCTAATGTCTCAGCCACAACACCTGTATCGTCAGGCCTAACATCGCGTCCTAAACCAGCATAATCCACCTCTAACTGTGAATTTTTTTGGTCTAATTTACCATGTATTATGTCTGCATAGATCGCTTCTATTATTAAGTCCTCTAAATCTCTAACATTTTTTATATCTAACTCTTCCAATAATAAAGAATATGGTATGCATCTGGACTTTGTGGCTAATGTTACAATGGTCAGATGTTGGAGCTTTTTCTTTTGAGTGGCAGTCAATTCTAAAACCTTATCTTTATTTTCTAAATATTCTTTATAAGTCCCATAGGCAAATAAATTCAGAGTATTCCAATACTGAACATAAGGTCCATTCTCTAATTCTTTGATATTAGGCATATCTAATAACTCTCCAAATACATGCACTCCTGGTGTCTCTACCGCTTGCTTAATAAGCTCTATGGCAGCTGCTCCTTTGGCAGTTTTTGCTAACAATACAAATTGCTCCAAAGGATTGCTAGTTGACTTTTCTGTGGTAGTTCCAGCAGTCATATTGAACCTGTTGAATAAACATTAATCAATGGAATAAACCAACGTGTTGGTACCTAACGAATCTCCTAAAAATAACTAAGAAAAATCCGTTACTATAACCACAGGCTTATAAAGTGTCTATTTATAGATTTGTAATTCATTCAGACTTAAAAGTAACATTATATATGATAGGTTAGAAACTGCTCAATCTTCATATACTCTTCGCTCTAATATTATTACCGAGATTCAAAAGCCATTTCGTTAATCAAGAAAATTTAAACAGAGCACACATTCATTACATAAGGTGAACTTACTTTGTTCGATGTTTACAAATATCGAATGACTTTCCCTATCGTATGTGCTTTCGGAAGTGAGCAAGCATGTATGTAAATACAATCGTGCAAGTCGTACCACAGAAAAGGAAATGGTACTTTCACCAGATGACGATCTCTACGAACTATTGTCTTACGAAAAAGGCGAATGAAGGATGGACAACGACAAAATATTATACAGAAGAATCATTGAAAGAAAAAACTTGACCCAACATATTTCAAGAGAGAATCAATACGTTCTTTGCGAAGTTATTTCGTTTTACGTGGATGTTGCCAGTACTGACAAACACTGGCTCGTGCTTGGGATAACTTCAATGTGTTGTACTCTGTTTGACAGAAGAGAGGGGAATGTGTTGTTCTCCGCGAATGCGAACGGTTTATGTTAATAGTCTTTCCAAATGATCGTGCTGTTTGATGGGAAATAGTGAACGGAAAAATTTCAAGATTGCAGTTCGTCGGACGATACTGCGCTTGAAAATTCCTGGCAACGGATAGTACAAAATGAAGCCTTTAATCGAGTTCGAGGAATGTTTGCGAGACACGCCAAAGTTTCGGTGAGAATCACTTGAAAAATCTACGCTTCTATCTCTGTGTTTGCTTAGTGTGCTCTACTCTGTTGCACTCCATGCACGCGCAACTTCGAATAATATCACTTAATGCACCACATTGATAATGCGTTTGATTAATAAAAATAAGTATCTTGCGAATATTACTTTCTTATTTCGTAGATCCTGCATCGAGGAAGTAGAGGCAAACGTTGATCTACTCGAACAAAAATTAGACAAGGTATTCATAAATAATTTATAAAAAAAAGAGAAATGAGGTGAAAAAGATATGAAAGTTTTTTCTAGCCATATTATATTATTTATAGTAATGTAAAAAGGTTATGTTATTTCGTATTACTCCAAAATAAATTATTGATACTACAAATTACTAAGGGAATTTAAATGTAATAATTTTAACTGTCAATCTATTTTGACAGTAGTTTCCTGCATTGTCAATTACATTGTAGTAGACTATGTTACATAAGCAATCTCATAGCTATCAAAAGAATTATTGTGATAATCATCTATTTTCTGAGAAAAGCTAAAAATAAAAATCTTTACAGGTGTTAAAAAACTGTAGCCAGATGATTGACACTGGAAAACTTTTTGTAGGACAGCAAAGGTATGTTATGATTTGTAAATTATATGTAATTAATGAATTGGAGTTACATCATGGTTAATAGAATCTTATAACAGAACCATAAATATTTGATTGGTTGTATAAAATATGTCATTAAGGAACTACTCATCGTTTCAAGTGAAATATATTCAATGATAAAATGGAAGAGGGTGATACCAAGCAATAGAGAAGAGTCAGGAAACATATGAATTACAGCTCTGTTGAGAATGACTCATACATATGGTAGCCAGTTTAACATATACAGTGATACAGATGAAACACTTGCTGCTCAGGGATTATGCACTTCCTATTGATCTTTTATATTATGTTCAAATAAAAATATTTTTTTGTAAAACAAACATTTTTGTATTATTTTAAATACTTTTTAATATAACAAATTACCCTTAATGTTGATATTTAATTTATGTGATGACTCTATTTCTATTTAGAATTTTTCTAATCTATTTATTTAAAAAGATATTAAAAAATTACTGTATGCATTGTTTTGTTTCCAGCCAATTTGCCAATAGCCTGTGGGAATTATCTCTTTACTTTACTGATGATTCAGAGATAATGGCCTTACTCAATAAACTAATTCATGCTTTACAAGAAATGAACAAGTTTCATACTATTTTATTAGATCAAGCATCTAGAACAGTAATTAAAGATCTTAACTCATTCATCAAAAGGTAATTTAACTAATTAATTACATAATCATATGTAATCTACATATTTATCTGTATACACATGTAACATTCTTAATATTCTTATTGTTCTTATATAACATTCTTATTATTTTTTAGTGACATTAAGAGGGTGAAAGAATCTCGCCATTACTTTGAAAAAATCTCTGCAGACTTAGATATAGCATTAAACCGAAATTCCCAAGTTCCAAAGTCCAGACCGGCAGAGTATGAAGAAACTTCAAATATTTTATCAGCTACGAGATCCTGTTTCCGGCATACAGCTTTGGATTATATTCATTCTTTAACGATGATACAAGCGCGTAAGCGACATGAAATATTGGGTACCCTACTTAATTATATGAATGCGTGTATTACTTATTACCATCAAGGTAGCGATCTAGCGCAAGATTTGGATCCATTTCTAAAAGATCTCGGGGAGAACTTAATTAAAATGAGGGCCGATTCCGTAAAACTCGAGAAAGAAATGGAAAATCGGCATATTTACGTTACGAATAGAGACTTAATACCTTCTCCAGTACCTAGTAATCCTAAGATGGAAGGCTACCTCTTTAAACGCACTAGTAATGCATTTAAAACATGGAACAGAAGGTGGTTTTGTTTAAGAGACCATCAACTAGTATATAGAAAAAGGACTGGTGATAATGATTTCACTATTATGGAAGAAGATCTTCGTCTTTGCACTGTGAAACCAGTAGTTGACTGTGATAGAAGAAATTGTTTCGAAGTATTAAGTCCTACAAAGTGAGCAGTCATTAGTAATCATAATACAATTTGATATAGTGGTAGATTATTTTATGGTTATACAGTCATGAATTTTCTATTTAGATGCTTTATTGAATTAAATAACTTTAAAGAATAAATTTAACTTATAGAAGTCACATATTACAAGCTGATAGCGAAGAAGCTTATTTAGCATGGGTAACTGCCATGCAGCAAGCGATTGGTGCTGCCATTCAAAGAGGTATGGGTGCTGGTACTATAGTTAGCATACGAGAATCACAGTCACAAAATGTTAGAGGATCGAACAGGCAACAGACAAAACCGAAATCAAGGTAAATATCAAAAACTGTACTGAATAATTAATTCAATTTAAACCATATTTTTAAAATATCATAATTAATTTTGTTTTGTATAGAGTCTGGGAGCAAATCCTAAAAATTGCTGGAAATGATACTTGCTGTGATTGTGGTGGTGCTAATCCAAGATGGGCCAGTATCAATCTTGGAATTACACTTTGCATAGGTATAAATCACTTTTTCACGATAATGATAATTAAATTTTCTTCAAAACTTTCTTTCAACAATTCTTTCTTTTCAGAATGCTCTGGAGTGCATAGAAGTTTAGGGGTTCATTATAGTAAAGTTCGTTCTCTGACGTTAGATGACTGGGAACCAGAGATACTAAAAGTAATGGCAGAGCTTGGAAACACTGTAGTGAATAATGTTTATGAAGCTCTACCAATACCTTCTAATATTATTAGAGCTACTCCAAAATGCAATGGGTACGTAACACTAGTATAAAAAGCAATACTCACTCTTCTGCCAAAAGTAATAAATCTGATCAAAGTATATAGCTGAATATTTGTTGTAAATTGACAGTAATATACGTGAAGCTTGGATAAGAGCGAAATATGTAGAGCGTAAATTCGTGAAGCCTTTAAGCAACATGATCTCGTCTGGGCAACACACGAGTCGCGATAAAATGCATTTTCGCAAATGGAGTGTCCGTAAATTGCGTCGTCGACCGCGGAGTTGCGACAAAATCGATAGCGCTAACCGCAACAAAACAACAACGTTATCATCCGTAAAAGAGGGTCATCATTCGACGAGTTCTGACGACAGCAAATATACATCGATCGAAAGTTTGAGTTCGGTCGATAAAGCGAAGAAAACCGAGAGAAATTCATTAAGCTCGGACGACAGCACGAATATGGATCTAAAGAATGATTCTACACTGTATGGGAAAATTTTAGCACGGCCACGTAGCGACATAAACGAAAGTAATCCTAAGGCTGTCGATAGCAATACGGAATCGAACATCGAGAACGAACTTCTTATTCCTGAAATCAAGGACAATACGATTGCCACGAGCAATTCGGAGAATAGCCTGTCGATAAAAAGCGAAGTGTCCTTAAGCACAGAGGTATCCGATGTGAAAGATACGTTTGAGAATAAAGACGCGGGAACGGAAAAACAGTGTAAAATAGAATCCGACGTGTTAATGTTCGGATGCGATTTACCAAAGCCAACGATCGATAATAGCTTAGAATTAAGTTCTGACCAAGATTCGACTGCCGGCGAAGATGAAGAGTTCACAGACGAGGAGGATATCGAGAATTTGCATCCTGAGATGCTTCTTTACAAAGCTGCTGCAGCACACAATCTTCCTGTGATGTGCGCAGCTTTGGCAGCTGGTGCTGATAAGTCATGGACGAATGTTAACGACAGAGGAAGAAACGCTCTGCATCAGGCAATTATAAGTGTAAGTATACAAATTGTTGTCTAAATTCTTTGATAATTTAATTTTGTCTAATACAGGGTTCTGTGATGTCTTGTGAATATCTGATTCTGAATGGAGCACGTATTAATTGTCAAGATGCTGATGGGAAAACACCACTGTACTTGGCTACGGAATTAGGTATATATCTTTTTCTGTTTGTAATAAATTCTATATTTTAAGAAGTTTACTATAAATTTGGTTATTTGTTTAAAATATCTAGGCCATACTGCCCAAGTATGTTTGTTACTAAAACATCGCGCCGATCAACATATCGAAGATGAAAGTGGTGTAAAGCCACTGTCAATAGCTGTAAAAGAAGCTAATGCGGACATTGTTACGTTGTAAGTGCGAAGTAAATTTATTTTATTAAGGAAATTTCATTGTAATTTCATTTTATGTATGTTTCAGATTGAGACTTGGTCTTCTAAACGAAGAGATGAAAGACTCGGAGATCGGAATCAGCGGCGATGAAACTTTCAACGACGTCGTTCGCGACTTCAGCCAGCTAGCTTGCTCTCATCCAGAACGACTGCAACGACGAAATGAAAGTAACAATCCGTCGCAACCGCCCGAATGAGGTTTAAGAACGTGCAAAGTTTATTTGCAAAATCTAAAAAGCAGGCTACAACGGAAGGAGAAGAAGGAGTGCGGTACATCGAAAATGTCGTCTTTCAGTTCCTTGCAGGGTAATAAAGTTGATTAATGAGTAATGAAGTAAGTACGAAGAACGTGATCCGAAGCTTTACGATATAAACAATCGAAAACGAGAAACAAAGACAACACCGTGGAAGTCGTACCTTTTAAACTTTGATCTCTGTGCGACAAAGGTTTATTGAAATTTATTAGCATTTTGTATTCCTATTAAAGAAAAAGAGAAAACAACACATAGCTAGAGAAGTATCACATGTACTGCGCGCGCGCGAGAGAGACAGAGAGAGAGAGAGAGAAGAAAGAAGAAAATATTATATTTTGCTTACACGGGAAATTTACGCTGTCCAGTGATAAAATATTAAGATGCCAATCTTTTTGTATACCTTCCCTCCTGGTTTCCTACCAAATATACAGAAAGAAATGTCGCGATAATAATTTGTGCGCGCGCTCTGTATATATTTTAAAGACGATCTTACAGATTTAAACAAATTTCACAACAGATATACCATATAGCATAAATGCAACCTGGAATTTGAAAAACTTTTACGAATACCTATGGCAAAGTGTAAATTGTATTACTAAGTAGATATTTATATATCGTTTATGTGATACGAAAGATACGTGACAAAGTAGTTTTAAATTCTACATTATGAAAAAGTTAATGGCCGACGCGTTTTCGATATGATATGGTCTAGCGGTGGAAGAACAATTTTATACATATATCTGTTTTTATATACTTAACACTACCAGCGATGTATGTGCGACTGGTACTAAGAAACTTATTCTTTCTTTTTCTTTTTTTTTTTTTTAATTAAAAGTAGTGATTTCGATGCTATATAATTAGCATCGATTTAATTGTGACATTATAAATACATAGAATTATGTAGTTTATCTAATAGTTACATTTATAAAAAATTGTAAACTGCACCTATTAGATTACCAAAATAGAATAACAATAATTCTATATAGTTCCGTATTATATATATATATATATATATATATATATATATATCGAATTTGTTGCCAAAAATTAATCATTTGTACATACAAACTTGTAGATCTGATCGCTATCTGATGTTAATTCTTGAACAAATGCTTTACTTGTGCAAATCCTCTAAAGTTAACACTCGAGAAACATTATTTAAAGAAACATATAAAAAGTATTTGCATTTACAACATGTTTATAACAGGTTCAATTTCATTCTGCTTGCTGCGTTTTATCCATTTAGGACGGTTGAATTAGTGTTCTTTGTTTGTGACTTGTACAACGAATAAGTTATGCTTCCTTTTGTGCATATTTTAATACTATATAACTAACTATGTTGAACAGTATTTATGAGAAATTTATAGAGTAATGCATGATTTTCAGTCTACTTGTACGTAATAGAAAAAAGAAATTTATATAAGAATTGAAAAAAAAGAAACAATACCAATCATTGTTGAATATTTTTTCATTGTTTAAGTAGAGAGGCTTTATTGATAGTTACGATTCAATGGTACAATGTTGTGATCATTGACATAGCTTTGTAAAACTTCTTTCGACGAGAGCTTTTATGAAAACGATGGGCGAATGATTTTCAGGTTTGATATATTTTTTTATTTGATATAGTATTACCATAGTTTCTTTTTCGAATCTGGTATTCGATTATTCGATATAAGAATCTTGTTTAATTAAGAAACAAGACTACAGTGGCGTAAGCATAATTCTAACGAAATGAGATACTCATCGTTGCACAAGCGAATAGCAGCAACAAAACTCTTCTATAATCTATTTTTTAATCTACGATATACTAGTATTTTATTACTTGTTGTTTTTACGCAAAGTAATTTTAAGAAAAAACGAAGAAATCTTTCGATTTCGTGACTGTGCGTTTTTCTACGCTTTGTTACGAATGATTTTTTATTACTCGAATTTTCATATATTATAAAAATTCTTTTCGTATGAAAAAATTAATTCTAGTACTTGTATTTTGTACTTAGTTCTTTTTTTTACCCGTTTTATACGTACAATTGACAGAAAGGAAGGACGTTTAAACTAAAGGAAAATAACGATATTACAAATTGTTTCCATTACGAATAAAAAACGTCTTCCAAGAACACAATTTCTTTTCTAGAAATGGTAATATCATTAATCGTATAATTTCTTAATTGTAGAATCTTCTATTTGTTGAAACGTTGTCGATTATTGTAGAATCGTCACCAGTTACTGCCTAATTGCGAAACGTTGTTACAATAATTCCGCGGTACATACGTCTATAGGCAAGTTAAACAAACAGTATGGTTTCTCTGCTGCGCGACATTGTAATAAAATTGTAAACAGTCTAATTCATGTATCATACTTATACACAAACTTTACGTCATAAAGCAGTGATTATGCAAGTATACGTATTCTTTTTAATAATCCTTATCCTCGTAACTTGACGTTACAAATATTACGCAAATCGAGAAAGAAATCAGGAGAAAGGAGAAAAGATGTTTAGAAAAAATCTATATCTTTCACGAACGCGCGTTGCAATTAAGCACAATCTTTCAATTCTTTCCGTTATTTTATCAAATTTTGTGTGAATAGAAGGAACTTACGCAACGCTTTATTTGTTGTGAAAACGATCGAAATTACGGCGCAATTTATGAACCGTAGATTGATAAATCCCCCATTAAACGAAAGAAACGCTTATGCATCGTGTACGCATAATTTACGCGTTGCTCTCTTGCCAAGTTGCGTAAATTAATCCAAACGGGTCAATACCCTATCGCTGTATAGTTATCACTGTGTGTTCACACACATTCGTCCACGAATGCCCAAACTAATTTATCACCAATTTTTCTATCTTACATGTGAATGCTCCACTTTTCGTTGCTAGCATTTGTGTATTTACGTATTCCGTAAAGATAAAACGTACGAAATACGTCATCGCGTGAAGCGTTTCTTTAAATACCAAAATCTCAATAAACAGATCGTTCATCGAAAACGTAATTATCCATTAATTATCTCTATCCGTCAAAAATTAATTATGTAGCTATTAAAAATGCTGATTTCTAATTTGTCAAGATTGCCACTGAAATTATACGTAGATAATTACTAAGAAGGAAAATTTCTACTGTAATCTTCAGTTTTTTCGAATAATCGAAACTGATTAGGCAATTTGTTGCAAATTAATTGGAAAAAATGTATTCAGCATAGAAAGTGGAAACTATGGTCAGCCATCGCAGTTGCACAGTGATCTTCTGCCTATTCATTGGCTTGAAAATATGAAAACATCTCGGCCGTTGTCGATCACCAACCGTGGATTGGCTCGAGGATGATAGCAATGATAAGAAGAAACGTAGTCTCATTGGTAGAACGTGCCCTTCTCGTTGACTGATAAAGCACGTTGTTTGTCAATGTATCAATCGCACGCATTGGGACAAGTATGCAATCTCTTCACGCCATTGATCCACTGTGTTCACGCATTTCTTTCATTCTCTCCCTTTTGCTCACTACCGAGCCTCACGACGAGAACGTGATAATTTACGCTTCATAAAATTCAACTTTTTAAATATACGATAAAAAAAAATTGCTACGTATGTGAAAGAAATGACGGATAGAAAATTCCAGTTCTAATGGAAGAAAACGCATAAAGTGAAAATCGCATACGATGCACAAAGATAAGTCCAATTAAAAGATGAAAATATCAAAGTGTTGATTTCTAATAAAGAAAGATAGAGGATAGAGTGTTTGTAAGGGAATCCGCGATCCGATTCTCGCTCGAAGAGCATGATAATGATGCACGATTCTATCCATCTGTAACTATGGCGGCAGACAGTCTACGATGCCTAGAAGAGCTCCTATTTCGAACGATTGCGGCCTCGAGAGTTTGCATATGTCATTCCACGCTTAGCCAGCACCACTAATTCTACTGACAGATACGAACAAGCGGCCGGCCCGATCATTAATTTAGCACGGCCACTTTCACGATCCGTTCTTTGAAGAAAACCAACGTCACCGGAATTACAAATTAGCCCTGAACGACCCAGCAACCTTCAAGGCTCCGCGAGACGAGCCGCGAAATGACTTACTCCGATCGTGGACTTCCAAGAAGGCAACCCAAAGAAGAAATTGATTGCACGGTAAAAATGAACCCACTTACTAACTTGCACGTTCGCTCTTGGAACAATAGTTCTAAGGTTAGCCGAGAGAATATATATTTATACGTTTCTTTTCTCACAGTCTAGGGGCAAATTACAGAGAAAGAGAGAGAGAGAGAGAGAGAGAGAGAGAGAAAGGGAAGAATGGAAAGGGAATTTGCATTGATAACCAAGGGGTTCTTTTCGAATTGTTAAACAGCGAACCGGCAAAACTAACCGATACGATGCATCCATCGGTGTAATTTATTTTTTACGACACCATGAAAGAAAGTATGAATTATAGCATTGATAAGGCCGCGGGCCTCTTTTGGTTTGAAGCCGTGTCATAAATCAAGCCTCCTGCAAAAAGTTTCAGCACGACTACAATTGAGATTGGCCATGGGCCACGAACGAACTTTTTTCTTCTTTTTATTTCCCTGTCGGCTTTATGCTTACTAGCTTCACGTCGAAATCGACAATAAAAACCGAACCGACGAACTTAATCGTGCACAGAAGAGAATCGCTAGTAAGGCGTAGCTATTTAGTTATACATGATACACGTTAAACGATTGTTACGCGAATCTTTTGCTTTTGCATATCATTTCACTTAATTTGCCTGTGGTTTCTTCCGCTAGTTTACTTCCGAATACTTCTTAATCCTTTTTGAAATATTTTTGATATACAACAGAATTAACGACTTTGACACTTTTTAGAAACGAAAGTTATGTTTCAAAAATGGATTTTTATTTATACACAATAGAAAAAATTGTTTATTAGTAGAATTAGTGGAACTAAATAACAATTTATATATTATCAACATCCTTAATATTTATGCAATGCAAAGGGTTAATATTAAAAGGGAATAAATAATAGTAAAGGGAATAAATAAAAGTAGTAATTTTCTTAAAAAATTTCTCAATATCTGTATTTGGCAAAAAGTAATTAATGTTTTATTCAACCCTTATTTCACTCGAAAGTTTTTTAAGTTTGAGTCTCTACTAATTATTTGACGCTTTTACCTCCAAATTTACCAGAACTGTAATTTCCTTTTATAAAACGTCTATTCTAACGAATTCCATCGTGTTAATTTCAAACTCTTATAAAAATCTTATCTTACTTACGAGACTATCTAATGGTAGAGAAAAATTCTTCGGATCTTTGGAATGATAAATCCTCTAATTATTCCAGCGTAGAAGACTTTGCCCAGTCTGATCAAAAGGATCAACGATCAATCTCGAGTTATAGCGGCAACATTCTTTTCATCTAGCGATTTTTCACCGAAGGAAAAAGACCTCGATGTGGGCGTCGAAATATATTTATGTATGTGGACATTTCTTGCGTTCTCGATATAACGCGAAGTGCGTAGATTCTCCGCCGAATGGAACTGGCTGCGTAGAAGATTAGAATGAACCGTAAAGTCCGACGTCTGGTCGATCGACGAAATTAGTATCGCTTACTCACCCTACTAATCACACACTGTCTGGCTGGCTTACGAAATTCTGGGTTCCTCGTACTCGACACCGGTCGCGACAAAACAACTCTGTTTCCCTATGCTCCTTTCGTCGGCTCTCTCTTCGATCCATACCTTCAGTATCCAGAGAAAAGCAAGTTTTTCGATCGATCCTTACGTCCAAGTGAAAAAATAGATTTAATTAGTGAGAAACAATAGTCTTTTTTTGACAAATACCTTTTACACAAAGATCTCTTCTACATTTGTGTGTACAAGTTTGTACATTGTGAATTATAACTTTCAAAGATTCTCTTGTACGATAGTAACAATGTTGATAATAAAAAAGATAAAAGTTTGCAAGTAAATTTTACAAATTGAAGGTCAATTGGTTTGTTGTAATAAATCGTTATGTTTGTAATAATTCAGACAAGTAGTTTAGAAAAAAGAATTTTTCTTTTTTACTTAATCCATTCAGGACCAATATCGCATTAACGCAACATTTTGTTTGAAACTTTCTTTTCACTCAATTTACGTTATTAAATTATATTTTTTACTATCGCTTACGAAGGAAAATTTCAAGGATTCGATTATATTCCTTTTTATCGCAATATTTTTCCTGTACAAATCCTACAATTTTATGAAATCTGAAGATACCGAAGAAATTCTCTTTGAATCATAAACATTTTCTTTACGTTCCCAATTTGTACGGCGATCTTCTGAAAAGTATCTACTATTTTTAATATATTTTTCTATTTAGGGAAAATGTGCTAACTACTTCATACTTTTCTATATCATTTCACACCTTAGCCCTTAATTTGGATCATGAAAGAGGTTTATGTTGAACTATCGACGGTCAACGAGGCGCGATACGTGTGAAGTAGGAAAGATGACTTACGATGGAAAAGAGGAAAGGTGGAACAACGGCAGAGGGAAACACGTTCGATGTTTCGCCACTTATAAATTCAATTCTCGTTAGAAGAGGCCGCGAAAGAGAAAACCGGGAGGAGAAAGGGAAGAAGCGAACAGATTTATAACATCCAGAATCCCCAGACGCAACCGTCTTATGAAACTATTTTTAGGTGTTTTTAGGGCCTCTCGAATTTAGGCCAGGTTTCTCAGAAATCGGGGGAACGAACGTGCGACAATGATACACACCTACGCCGATGACCGCGTTCGATCCACCTGTGATTTAATGAAAAATCATCTCCTTCGAATTTTCTTACATGCGAACGCATACCGTTTTGTTACACTCGCGTTTAAAAATACGAGAACACTTGCTTGATTACGACAAATGTTTGTAAAAAATTATGAAAAATTCCATCGAAAGCGAGTAATAAATTTATGAAGGTTAATAACATATTATAATTCAGAGATTTCAAAGATTCAGAATGTACATAATTTGATTATTTATTCTGTAGAAAATTTGGAAGCGATGGGTGATTTAATACTGGCAATTTATATATTTCAAACACGATTGAAAATGGCAAATGTCATCCTACTTTTGAACCAGGGTGCACACTGTGTGTATACACATCGATCATTTTGATATTTTCGACGTTATTTTCGAAGCGGTTTTCATTCTTGCTTATCTTAAATTATGGTGACCTGTTGAATACGGAGACTTATAATATAAAAAGGAAAGGAAAGGTACGATCAGGTGGAGAGGAGATCGTCGGAATTCGCGATTCACGCTCGCGATTCGCATTATCGTTGCTAGAGGCAGATTCGATCTAGCAATTTCGCGCTGCCGAGCCGTTAACCCAATAGCGATCGATTGATCCTTGTTAAAGTCATTCGCTGTGATCTCCGCATAGCGAACATTCCACGTGTGAACATCTGTTGCCAATCTGTTCGATCGGACGTCACACGTTTAATGTGAATTCGTTCGTCACCAATTTATTAGAAAGAAATTAGTTTACGAAACAAGAGACGCGATTTAATAACACGAAGATCGCGTCGATGATCTGAACTTTTCGCCGTTTTCTTTAACATTGCTCGATTTATTACACGCTGTATTGTTTTGCATGAAAAGAAGATTTTATCAAGTTGCTACAATTGTAATTGGTCTATCGTCAGTTATCAAGCATGCTAATGGAGGAGAAATTTGTTATAAATCACGCGTGCTCAATGTTAACAAAGTATTGTATATAATAAATTGATCATCGTAAATAATAAATTTTTTAATGCATAAACTACTTAAAAAAAATTCAGGTACTGTAATAGTTCCACTGCAAGGATTTTTAAATTCTAGAACAGATAATTCTCATAAACCTATAATAACGAAACTAGTTAAAAGAATGCATCGAATTATCTGGAAATGATGCTTAATATATATACCAATCTAATACATGATTTATCGGAGCTTTTACAATCGAATGGATGCCTTCACGATGATAATGATGAAATTTCTCAAAGGTATAAAAAATCTATCTAACTTCCTCGTGCTATCGCGATGGTGATTAAACTCACGCGAGGTGATTAAACCAAGGCGATTTAAAGAGAAATCACACACCTGACGCATAGTTAGCCTTTAAAGTACATACACACGCTGGTAGTAGAACGCAGCGGGAATTCGACGTAGTAAATTGCCCTCTTTTAACGGTAAAATGCGTCTTTAATTCATGTATCAAGACTCGTGCGTACGTGCGTGCGTGCGTACACCTGTAGCTGTGTTGTTACGTCATTTTCTTCAGGATATATGAAAATCGATCTGATTAGCATCAGACTGATGGATCATCGCGTGCACCTGTACTGCGGTTTCGCTCCAATTTCCAACGATCAATCGATACGTAGTAGATTGGTGTATTGCGCGTTTACAACCGCAATTTGGTTGATACGAAGCAACCAGCGTGGGAAATCGCGGTGATGCTTTCTAGAACGATTTATTGCGCTGCTACCGATTCCAGCAATCTTCATCAATTTGTTAACCCTTCGCATTCCTTTGCTTTTCCTCAGATCCATTTCTTTCACGCGTTACCCACATGTACATCATTGTACATCTATTTTCGTAATAGATAGGTATTCACGGAATAAAAACTGTGGATAAGTTTTAGAAAGACAGCTATAAAATTTGTTTTTTCACAATTTTCATCCGGAGATAAATAGCATGGAATTAATTTGAAAAGTATTCTTCGTAATCGATCATTTGTAATTTTATTATACCGCCAGTAAAGGATTAGAAATAATATTTCGCCATTCGATATGAAAGTAGTGAGAAAATAAATCATAAATATGAAACAGTGGCAATACGAGAATTATTCCTTTATGTTTTATATTATTTACATTTAAAGCAAAATTTGTATTTATTTTCTATTCCATAATTATTACTGCTGTGATTCAGAGATGCTCTTCGGTTATAATACTAATCCAAGGGAATTAAATACGTCCATTAAAGAATTCGCTGACATCGACGATCTGATCGATAACCAAAACTTAAGATCAAAGGTGCATCACTGGAGTTCGCTGAACTTGTCCAATCGGGCGATAACGGGATCCGCGAAATTATCAATTATAATTCCATTAGCACGGGATCATAGTGTGATAAAAGGCGACTTACGGGCAAGCAAATAGGTCAATATTGCGATGAACTGCACGATTTCTGACCTAGACAATGTGTTAAGAATATTCTGCATCGTTGACGCGAAATTAGATTACACGCTTCCAACGAAGTCAATAACAAACTGTACATGACACACTTGTGGCCGTTCATAATTACACACGACATAGTGCATTTGTGTGTACGAGTGGCGTGTATAAAAGTCGTAGAAGATGCGACGAATTCGTGGAAAGAGTCGATATCCGTGACGATACATACCCCTGTATCCATGTATCCAGCCAGCGAGAAAAATAAAATGATAATTCGATATTATTCGTAGCCTATTAATGGCGGACAATTGATTCGATCGTCACGATGTTTTCGGTTTCTTATGCGCAGCCACGTATCCGAAGTACACGTATCATCAGTGTGATAAACGAGTTCCTCGCTCGTTCAGTCGATTAACGTTTAATTGAAATCACGTAATGCTAAGCATAATCGTTACATCAATGTATCGATCGATTAAAGGGTGAAAGGAAAAATTGTAGCCGCCAGGGTCGAACAGGATGAACTATAAAAAATAAAACGATTCTACGTTACTCAGAAAAGACGAATGAAGATGTAATTCTCGATCGTGGGTCGGTACCATTAGCGTCATGTGAAATACGAAGTTTCCGCTAGATCAATAATATTTACATGTTAACAGCCACTGACGTAATATTTTCGTAGTTAGGATGTGGCAAGATAGACGGTTATCAATATCACGTTGTGCGTCTGTAGGGAAAAGAAAATTTCTTGAGAGAGGATGATACGTATTTGAAAACAAACTCTTCGTATTCCTCGTTGTCTTAATTTCAGAAATTCTATTCTAAAATTTTCCATCGGGACATTGAATCGAGTTGGAAATTGAGTTACTCCACGAAGAATATAATTATTACTAGACTGCGGATGTCGATAGAAATTTATATTTTCACGAACGTAATTAAACAAATGAAACCTACTTAGGGATCTGTTTTCTGCGCTAAATATCATAAGAAGTATTTTATAATTTAGATATTCTGTGTAATTCTTTACTATTCTGTGCAACTATTCTGTATTATTTGTAAACCAAGGTAATGGAATTTTATTCAAAATAGACAGAATCCATTATCAATGAACGGAAAAAAAATAAATTATTTCTGTATTTCTGCATACAGATAACGAGGTGCAGCGAGAATTTTTGTTCAAAGAATGTTTTCGATTACGAAATTATTTTATCACGGAACGATAATGCGCGACCCATTATTTCTTTCCACAGTAAGAAAGATCGTAAAGTTGGACTAAACTGCACATTGCGAACACAGGTTGCATCAGCCACGCGACATTTCCGGTGTCCGACACAGCTGGCCGTTCCTAGCGCCTTGCCTAGTTCCATCGAAAGCCTGTCCAATTGTGCGATTCGAAAAGACCGGATACCGAACTGTCGCTGACTATCGCGAACCATGTTGACTTCGAAACCCGGAGACTAGTATTTCAGAACCTCCGCCAAGCGACTGCTTCATTGCTTTTCGTTTCACATGCCGATAATTTAGCCGCGTTGCTGGCCAGACGTACGAGCTTCCTCGATTCAGAACAACTGCTCTCCTACCATCGAAATAATTCGTAGTAATTGCGTTTCATTCATCGTTACGTTGTCGGAGACTATTTCCAGTCATTGTTTGCTCGAACGACAGACTGCTTTGACCTAACAAATTCCTTTCATTTTTAGCCATTTCATGTTAGACACGCTCGATCTTGTCACATACCAAATCGATCAATCTCCGCTTTCTATTTATTTCTTAATTTCGTTATTTAAGTGCACGATTAATATCCAATTTTGAAGAAATAAACGACTTACTTTCGTAAGTTCATTCGTCGCAATAAAATGGCACAAATAATGGTAAATACCACAGTGAATCTAATTTCTTTTCACGGAGTCGATCAGGATAGTTTCTAAACTGCTCGTCTAATTATAAAGTAACGTTGCAATGAAACAATCAACAAAAATGTACTTTTCGAGTCTTCGTTTTTTCTATTATTTCGCTGGAAAACTCTATACCTATAGCTATTTATTCGCGAATTGAAAATTTTGCTTATGTGTTTGGAAAGACGTTTGGATCGCGACGAATACGAAATTACAAAATCTGACAATTTCGACAGGTGGTGCTGAAAGTATGTACGAGTTTCTATCGTAGCTCGAGCGTTCCCCATGGTGCGAGGATTTGAAGTTTCAAAGTCGTTACTTTAGGCAGATATACTACGTAAAATGAGAAGGCAAACCGTTGCAATCTGATCGAACGACTGACAGACATTCGTCACGTGTGAAGAACGGTGGTCGTTTTTTATTTAATTATAGCTTCCAAAAAAGCGGGTGGTCTTTATAACAATGCTCGTGGCGGCTGGCTGGCAGGCGATTTGTGCGTCTAGACGAGTCCCCGTGTTCTCGGGGCTGTCTCTTCTGCTGTGTGTTGATTCAGCGTAACCGATTTAGCCTAACCTACGTGATGGACACACTTATACCGTCTTCTCGCCCGCCGATACGCATAAATTTCACGGACAGACGAAACAACCCCGACGACGAGATGAGAACTCACGCCGCGCGTCTACACACGGCAAAGGACGTGGATCGGAGAATCGGTGAACGAGCTGATGCCATCGTGCAAGTCATATCGTAGCGATTCGACGATTTTAAAGGTAACGTACGAAGACCACAATTTGATGTCACTTGGTTACCAAGAGGAAATAGTTTTATATATTGTACATAGTTATGATAGGGGATACAACCTGTTAGATCCAAAGATATGCATAAAGTGCAAAGAGTATCTGCATATCGTTGCGTTTATTATAACATTTATATATTAATTAATTAAGATCCAGTACTTTTATACGAATATGAAAATTTAGTAATATGAAAATGAAATCCGTAACGTGGTAAGAAAATATTTTTCTGCCCACTGTACGAGTGTTTCGAAAACTAAACCAATCATTTTGACTTTCTGCAAATTTTATAACTTTTTATTACCTTCTTATGATGATAGGTCATTTCCATGAATCTATTCGTTGTAGACGTACCACGTGTATAATAATGAATTCTAAAAACAACATTAAAAAATAATACTTGTAACATTATCTTTTTCCCGTATTTCTTAATTTATGGAGTTAATCGGTGTGATTCTTAAATAAGTTTAAGTATGCTTCTTAAATATAGATACTAAATCAACAAACGATATCGAGGGCACAAGAGATATGACAATCGACATATTCAAAATGCTTAAGACAAGTGGCAAAGACACTTTTTACACATGCTTAGGACATGCTTGATAAAAAACATGACTTTTTAAGTTCCTCCATGTGGCCGTCCGCTATCTTGTCTGTTTCATGTACAATGAGTTTTTATGTGAATCTATCAGAAGAGATTATGTAATAGGAATTCATAGATTTTTTTCCAACGTCTATGACTTCTCGTTCAAACAATAAGAGTTCACGTTCAGATAAATGAATTTAGAATAAACGATACACGATTGAAATGAAAAATGAAGTAGATGATAAATGTTAATAATAAATGGCGGTGCATCTAGTCAGATACAAACGTTAGTTTTGTTTCAAGAAATAAACTTTAGATAAACAGGATTCTACTTATGAAGAAAAAGAAGAATAAAAAGAAGTTAGGTTTAATATTAGATTTAAGGACATTTATCATCATGGCAAATTGAAATTCGAAAGAAGGGCGATAAGAAGAATGCGAATGGAAGAGTCACGGACAATTCTGCTGGTTGTGTTTCCATTTCGCTTTAATGTCGAATTATAATCGCATTTGTCAAGAAATTGATGGTTGGTAAATGGTCCACGTGGCATACAACGTGTTAATGATTTGCCGGAACACCGCGTTTAAAGTTACGCGCAACTAGATGCAACCTCATCAAATGGACTAAGTTCCAATTTCACTCTAAATCGCAGAATGGTAACAATCGATATGATGCATGCACGTCGAGAACGTAATTTTAACGTCAGGATCCTGTTGCGCAATATTATTACTGAAATTTTACAAGTGACAACGTATTAGCGCTAGTAAATTCATAGAAGCGATAACTTTGGTAATAGAACAAATGATAGCCTTGTTATCCTACCTGCCTTAGAATTACAACCAGTAACTTGTTGATTTACTAATGTTATTAATTTAACTAAATCGTCCAACTTACCACATAAATAATAATAAATCTATAACTGCAACGAGATTAGCGATAAATCGAGCGATAATAAATCCTACAAATAACTTTTACCAACCACGACTTACCCTATTATCTTATTTACCGTAAAATAATAAGATTGTGAAAAAAAAAGTCTATAATCTATAACCCGCAACTTGTCGATTCACTGATATATTATTACCGTATGACTATCGTAAATTAGCATGCGCAAAGTATCAGACTGTAGGAAAAATAACAGAGTAAAAGTAAAAACCGATCGAGGAAAGAAACTTATAATGAACAGGCAAATAAGATAAGATGAGAATCGGCAAGAGGAAAAAGAAGGTGTTGCGAGAATGAAACTGGCGCCACGACGGACGCTCGCCCCGGCCATTCGCGACGAGGATTCGAGAAAAAGTCCGCGGATACGATCGTATTATTTCCAGCGGCGGGAGATCGTTTATAAAAAAAGGAGCAGCAACAAGCTCGAAAAGAAAACGAGAATCTTATGGCGCCGCGACAACTCACGTCGACAGCTTTAAGATTCGCTGCTGGTGGGTCGAAAAGGTATCGTCTCTCTGTTGCCGATATCATTCGTGAGGAGAGAGAAACGTGTCGTCGTCTTGGTCGTGGACGTCGTCGGCGACGTCCATCCGGCTCATCTTTAAACTTCGTTTTCACTCACTGAGGCGCCGGCGTCTTCGTCGTCTGGCTAGGTAAATATGCGTAAATTCGCCCGCGATTACGCACCGGATCCGACCACCATCAAAAACGTCTTTCGACCTTTTAATATGTCGCTGCCGCGTGCGTACTCGCGAAATATACAGAGTGGGATATAATTCACGATACGAGAATGGGGTAAGAGAGATTCTATGGCTGGAAATGAGATGAAAATCAAGAATAACAAGATCTAGTTGAAAGCTACGTTTTTGAGAGAAATTTATTTGGAAATTAGTTGTTTAGGACGTGCAGTTGATTGATAACTGTTGTTACGGATTCGTTGCGGCTCGTTACTGCGACTAGTTTCGTATGCTGTAAAACGTCAGTATAGGGAAGTATCAACTATTAATTTGTTCTTAAAGTTTAGGAGTTGCTTATAATTTTAGATAACTTAGCTTTTGCTTTTTATGTTCGTTGCATTTGTTTCTAGACTTTAAGTTGCAACTATCAAACTCGTAAAAATTAAACGCGTTTCGAATTTCTTGTTCCTACGATTACTAGATATACTTTGGTCAGACTTAACAGGTACTGATTTTTATAGAGCTTTCCATGGGTGTATTCCTCATACTATCTTAGCTATAAATAAGTACATGTATATCGTACATTTCTATAGGTATACATCAATAAATAATTCTGAGATTAGAAAGGCTAGAATATTTGTAAGAAATTGCTCCCTGACATTACACCGTGAAATTACAGCGTGCACGAAAAGTCACAATGACGATCTTGTATATTGCTGATATTTACGCATTTATGGGAAATTTAGACGCGCAAAAAATATATAGAACGTACAATGACTTCATGAAGATTTGAATTTGCATTTCAATCTGCAGTGAAATATGCGAAATACCAGTCATTAGTCAGATTCGCGCCTACTTACCCCATTGACTTTCGAATGCAATTTTTTTCGAAAACGAATTCTTCGATTCGATTTCTTTATTTTTTTCTTTCTCTTTTTTTATCTTTTTTTATTATGGAACGAGATAGAATCTTCCCACTTATACGACGATTTACGATGGACGGTGTGCGCGAGGCTACGCGTATGAACATCTCGTCGTCGTAACATCATTCTCGAGCGTCACCTTACATTTTCACCGAGTTTCTTTCTTTTCTCTTCTTTTTTATTTCGAACGAAGACTGGCGCCGTCTATATAATAGCCGTTCTTCAGTACTTACGAGCACGTCGAGCGTCGATCGTAGCAGACTTAACGATAATTATCGCTTTGGCACGAGACGCAAGAAACGAGAAAGACAAACAGAGACAGAGAATCCACGGTACTGACTGGTTTCGAGTGGAGGATGCGAAAATAGCGTTGGCCCATACCTGGAAAACAAGACTCTCTCTCTCTCTCTCTCCCTCTCTCTCTCCCTCTCTCTCTCCCTCTCTCTCTCCCTCTCTCTCTCTCTTTTCCTTTCTCTCTCTCTCTCTCTCTTTTCCTTTCTCTCTCTCTCTCTATCTTTTTCCTCGCCGAGTTACGCGTAAACAGAGACAAGCATCCCGTGATTCGTTTCATACAATAACGCTGCCAGAGTTCTGACGATTTTTGTCTTCTTAGTTATCCTAAACGTGATTACTGTCACGTCTATTCGAGAATACTAATTCTACCGAAAGAGCATGGAGCAATACAACGTGTTTCATTGGTTCTTACTTGACACTCGCATGTACCTATGTATTTAATAAGACGAGTAATAAGGAGGGAATGATAGGAAGATTAATCATGAAAATACGCATCTTCCTTTGAATTTAATTCTTGAGAATTAAATAGTGAAATAATGTCTCCAACTGTTTCTAGACATAAATGCACATGTTTCACGAACATATAGAACATATTTCATCGTTCAAGAGAATGGAATTTACGATTGTAAGACGTTTAATAGTACGCCACCTGTTTCCATAAATTTATATCACACGGAAGGAATTTATATTACCTGGATAGAGGATTTATACTGACATCGTACGTGTATCGCTTGGAAGAACAATTGGTAGATTAAGAATCGCGTAATCTCGTTAATAATCATGCGACATCAATGACTTAATGCGCCATAAAACACCAGTAAAACCGCATTCCCATTTGCGGCAGAACAGCTCCTCCGTTGAAATACCTGACGGGACAGAAACTAACAAAACTTTCAACGACGATAACATTTCTAGAAAATAGACTTTTGTTAAACGAACGTCCGATTTGTTAAATTTTAAAATACCATTTCTGAGTTTAAGTTTCAACTATTTCTAGGAAGTGGTAGGTAGCTTTTTCTCGTAATCTTATGACAGTGGAAGACCAAGACTAGTCACTAGTAAGCCCGAAGAATTCTTCAAGCTCCTTTGAAGGATTTTTCAATTATTCAAACTCTATTTTTACCTGCTTTTATGGTTGAAATGTTCAATTCCTTGGTGTATGTGGTATTAACGTTAGAAATGCCAGCGGCTTGAGCATAAAAATTGTTCCAAAGAAATTAAAATGAAAGATATATGAATAAACACCTGCATAAATAATGCAAAGATAAAAATAAATTTACACTCCATATAACTTACAAAAATCATTCGAATCCCTGAAAAAGCATCATTGTCAATGATCTATGGAAAATTTTGGAAACATCGATAACTCATGAAAGATCTATGAAGGATCTATAATTTATAAGAAATCTACGAAGAATCTGCAATCTCTGAAAGAAAAGGAAAGAAAATCCAGAAAGAGCCTACGATTAATGAAAAGTCTATGAAGAATCTACAAGCAACGAGAAATTTCAAATTTGTTAGCCTGATCGCTCTAAAATTTTAATCTTAACGAAACTGCCTGTAGGTACGAATGGTATAATATTACACGGATTAACGGATCCCAGCACGATCGGTACGAGACAGAGCAGAAACTTTGCCACCATCTGCAATTCCATCAACTCATTTTTCGAGCTGACAGCTTGGAAAATCGGGCACTGAGTCTGCGGATCCTCTTGTCGTTACACAACGCGTGTCGTTATGAGAGACGTTTACGTTGGCTTCGGAGGAAAATCAACGAAGCCTCAGGTTTGGCAGCATCTCTGTTCCACCGCGAATAGATCCGTACGTATATGGTGGAGCTCGCAAAGTCCGTGGTGCGTTCAACGGATCGGTGGCGAACGTCGCAACGAATAAGATGGTATGAAACGCCAAGAATCGTGGGACGCACCTGTGCGGCGACCCGACGTCCCATCACGGACGCAAATAAACGGCGTCGCGCCGTCTGCGGCTCAGCCGACACTTTACTCGACCGAATGGCCAAAGACGACCCCGATCATCCTCCTTTTCCAACGCTGCGACTGTCCCTTACCTCCCCGATCGGCTATCGGATCTCGGAAATTCCTACTCCGTCTGCTACGATAATTAGTCCAATTCGCTAAATGTCTGATTCACCATTGCGCAACAAAGCCTAGTCACCGCGGAATTGTTTTTGCACTAACGATCACGTATTCTTAAACCTTCGGTTCGTTCGTTCGAGCTGTTACGCTTGTTTCACAAGCAACGTGCAAGATATTTAGGTCTGCAATCTAGATTTTTAGTTGAAACTTTATATACTGGTAGATTTTGTTATTGTTTTCTTTTTTTTTTAAACGATGCGTTGTCGGATCGGATGTTTGATATTTTCCAAAGTATTCGTTATTGGACTCACAGTGATGTGGGAAAGTGATGAGATTAATAATCATGGAGTTTATGCCCGTTTGATAGTCACTACTCCATAATTACTAGTCTGAGCATCAAATAGGCAATCAACCATTAGTCTGAATATTTTATGTCAGGAGGAAGAACTTGTGAAAAGAAAAGTATTATAGTACGCTGGTAGTAACTGGTTTAAAGTAACATTGATAGATTTCACATTATTGTGTTTATAAAAATATCACATTATTCAGACGTTGTATATTTTTCAAGATATTAGTAAAGTAGTCATACAAGTAGTTACGAAGCTTGTAACTCCACTTCGACGATATTATCAAGAAAGAAATATTACGGTCGTACGCTAGTAGATTTTGTCAATTGGTTTATGAAAATGTCTCGTCATATTCAACGTTTTTCGAGATATTGATGATTAAAATTTTACTACTGTAAAGTAGTCAGACATATATATTACTATGGAGCTTGTGCTTCATACTTGTAAGAATCACCCATTGATAGCAAAGAAGAAATATATGTTAATGAGTGATACTGTTCCTCGTGAGGATACGTCGATTTCTTTACATGTATGTATCTACCGACAGACTAGTGGAAGGGTAAAAGTCTGACACGATCGCTCGTGAGAACGATGAATGGAGAGCATTTAATGAAGATATGCTAGAAGTAACTGAGACTTTTCAGAAACGTACTGCTGTTATAAAATCGAGACTGATCGTATCGTAATAAGAAACTTTAAATGAATTTATTGTTTCATCGATGTAAAATATCAAAAAACTTCATATTTCGATAACTTACATCTCTATAAGTATATACATTCACGACTTTCGACTCTTGCGTTGTATCGCTATTAATTCCTAATTATGAAACCAAAGTAAGAAATCGGGAAACATGCAACCGATTGCAAAATTATAATTGATGAGAATTGCAGTTTCTATCATTCTAAAACTTCGCAAAGGATTAAAAAGTGTAGCTGCGATCATTCCTCCTGTACTTGCCGACAATTATTTCGGCGATAAAATTCAATTTCGTCACTACGAAGAAAATCAGTGAGTCACCAGAGAAGAGTACAAAAACCATTATCTGCCTGGTAAGAATTTCCGGATGTATGTTACAACTCGATGACGGATGAAAGAACCGACTTGCATCAGCCACTGTTATATACTGTCGGTCGTACGAGAGGGGTGTCTCTGCTTACAAAAACAAATTCATTGACACGGATTTTTGTTTAAACGTGGAAGAAACGACGTCGCATCGATGTTTCAACTCGTGTTACCCGCGTGCCTCTTTATCGACAATTTATCAAGCTAAGTGGTGCGCTTTTTTCAAGAACATGGCACACGCACAGTTTCGACGTTTAATTAATGTCCGTGTGTTGAAATTAATCACTTGTTATCTAACAGATACGTGCCGGCCAGTGCGTAGTTCTTCATCGGCTTCCACCTTCCACCCTCGAGCGTGCTTTCTTCGTGGAAGTCGTGTGCGTCATTGGAACAGTTCTACGTGCGTTAAAAACTGAACGGTGGATGAAGGAAATTTTCGAAGCCAGCACTTTCCTTTAGCGTCCACGACGGGAAGAAAAGGGGAGCGTCAACCATAGATATTTATTTAAAAAGGAGGAAAAAAAAAGAGAGACGATAACCTAAATGTTTCCCTAAGAAAGAGCTCATAAATCGTTTGGCGCGTTCGCTTGCCGGAAATGATAAAAAAGTGAGAAAGAAAGAGTCATTAAGTCGGAGATTTTTCTGTATTTCATTCATTGGAACACTTGTGTAATTTTCATTCATAAAAATTCGTCAACTCTTGGGAATATTTCTTTCTACCGAGTCTCTTTGGATGAAAAATAACATTTTACTTAATTTAACGAGCTTTTCCTTCTTTTTTACAGATTACAGAACTTTGACGCCATAAAAAATGTGCAAACTCTCTCGAACATTTCTTTTTGAGAAGAATCTTCCAACGAAATAATACTTTTTTTAATTTTAGAACTTTTGCGTATTCTTTTTTAAGAATTAAAGAGGTAATTGCTTCTGGAAGATCCAATAATATATCGTTCCTTCTTTGAAACAGATGTACATGTGACGAACGAGTTTTACGACTCACAGGCGACAGGTACCAACGACTTTTATAACAGGTACCGAAATAGATTACGATTATAATTTCTCTTTGACACGTTCGAAGAAAAAGGATTCGTATAATGTTCGAAAGTTATTTAGGAAAAGTACCTACATTTCGTGATTCACAAAAAATAATACCTCTCAAACTGAAAACTTCATTCTTTATACTTTATTAAATATTTTTATACTTAACTAAATGCACAATAAATTACACGAACGTAACGGGTAATAACCAGTTTCTGTCGAGAATTTTTCAAAAATGAGAGCAACTAATTACTTTCGAGCAATTTAAACGCGATTACAAAGAGATTATATCATCGACTGTAATTTGGAAGTGGCATTCAAGCATTTCCTCCCTGTGTATATAACTAGGTAAGCATTGGCAACTTCTTCTTAATCACCGACGGACCAGTCGCCGGTTCTTTTTCGGAGAATTTCTTTGCCATTCGTGGATGATGTTGACGTCATTAGGGACCTACGATAAACCAGCAGGCAAGTTCCCCGTAGCAAGAGGTCCAGTACGTGATCACTGTCATGCAGCGAGTTTTCGTGAACGTGTCCCTTATAGTTCAACATGTGTTTCATATTTCGACCATACACTTTTAATAAGCAATAGAACGTTACTAGGACAAGACGTTGGATGTAGTTGAAGTATAGTTTCTGATACGTCCATGGTATAACGTACTTTATCATTTCGATTATTATCCGATAAAGATTACTCGCGCGTGGATTATCTTACAAGCGTGATAAAATTAAACAATCTACACCTGTTAAGAAATCACGTTCACAGATATTTCCAATACATTTATGTGATGTTTCGAGGCAGCTTTAGAAAATTTTTAGTCCTGTGCAATTGAAGAATGATCGATGAGAAAGCAAAAGCTAGACAAATCTTTCCACGATCTTGCGATTGTGGGCATTGGAACTAGGAATTTTTAAATACATTTTCAAATCCATTAAAATATAAAATGTCAAATGTAAAAGAAAATAATGCAGGAAGAAAAATAAGCTTGCGTCTGCGTGTTGTAGAAAACAATAATTTGGATCTTGAAAGCTACGCTGTCGGAAATCTATGAAGAATCTAAGATATACTCCATAAATTGGCCGTTATGACCTAACCCCATTTTGATCTTTGCGGCAGTTCTAACGGTAAGAAATCGCAATAGCAGAAAAGTGCAAGTTCACGAAGGTTTGCGACATCTTCTCAGGGAATATTGAAGTCATGTGCTTTCGCACCGATGCAATTAACACGTGATTCATCTGAAAATTGATTCTAATGGAGGTACGTAGAAATTGGTCGATGAGACCATGCGCGACTTATTTTGATTAGAAATTGCAGCGGTAGTGCGCGTCCTGAGTACGCCAGAAACAAGAAAATACTGCAGCATCCGAGACTACTCGAGTTTAATGGGATGTACGCACGGCGATCACACGTAACTCCCTCGATACAATTACATTTAATTCAAGCCATGAAAATTCCGAAAGGAATCTCACGGCCCGATTACGTGACTGCTCCTATGAACTCGCCTGATTTGCTTCTCGGAATACGCAACCTCTCACATCAGCCAACCGCAAAACCGAAACGTCACACAACCATCTAGGCGAAATTATAGCGTTAAATCAGCGAACGATCATCAACTAGATGAACTCTTGAATCGGCCAGTGAAAAAATTCAAAGAGATGGGGAATTAATTGTAAACACTGATTATAGGCTATATATGCAACGAGTTTCAGTGGTACCTAATAAAGAAACTCGATCGAAGATTAAAATCGTCGAGCATACGAGATTGCAAAAAAAAAAAAAAAGAAAAGAAAGAAAAATAGTATGCTGATGCTCCGTTTCTCGTACAGTATAAATAGAGGAAAATAACGTTAGAGAAACTCAATATTCGCGAACACCGTGTTATTTATTACGTTACATTATACGTTTAGACGACGCAAGCGGTAGGCAGCCAGCCAAAAGAGTATTATACCGCTTATTTTCAATGGAAAATACGGGTTACCAACCTCCAATATCATCGACAGTAGAAATATAAATAAAAAAAATTATATGGAAAAAGGATGCTTTTATCTCTCAAAAGTCCTCTTTTTACATCCATAAATTCTTACTCAACCAACTTTCGTTTAAAACATCTGTTCATTGATTTATAAGGACCAGCTAAAATATCGTGGCGACCGATTCGTGCGGTGCTTCGTATAATAAAAAGTATGAACAGTTCGACATACGTACAAGAAATAAGTGAACATTATTAGTCGTGGTCCTTGTTTATTATAAGATCAAGTCTATTACAAAGTCGAGATTTTGAGATTTCGGATTTATGGGCAATTTCAAGATGCAACAATGCATGGAATACGCAAAAATATATAAAACGTACTCCTTACGATATTTAATAAGTAAAACAACTTTCCATTTAGATTCCGCTCTTTTAAATATACTCGTGAAAATATGAATTCGCGTCTAATATCCGCAGTCTGTTTACCAGTTTCATAATTAACCGAGTTACAAATTTATCTTCTACTTGGACGTATTTTCATGATTTAAAAAATATCGTGAATTTTTTCATAATAACGAACGCGAAACATGAGAGTATGAAAAAAGCATGACTTACGCTTAAAAGCGTGGAAGAATGTTTCACATCAGCAGGATGAGAAGCAACCACTAAACCATTAGATCATCCTAACTAATTCGTCGCAAGAAACGTCATGATTCGAGACAAGGATTTTGACAGTTCGATGCGGTACACAAGGGCTCAAAACGTGACGAAACGACGTTAATTAGCTCACGCGCATGCAACGCAGTGACATGACGCGACGTTATTTGAGCCGCAAAAGCATTTCGGTATTCGTCAGGGACCTTTCTAGTGTGTCTTGTTACGGTGTCCCGTGGAAAGTTTTGCTGAAACGATCGTAGCATGTGACATGCCGAAGACGCGCACGTAACTATTTCGGCCGAATAGCCAGCTGAAAACGCTGTCAGCCGATTGTATTACCAAGGCCGACCAAAACGATTACGAATCAAGTATAAATCATTAGCACGCGAACCGGCGGCCTTGTCGATAATTCAATGCCACTGCTCGGATAGATTTTTCAAGTCAGCGATAACGAGCTTTCGAAAATGACGAAAGAGATTACGAACGATTATCCTGTCTAGTGGATCTCGTATGAATTAATGAGAAACATTTTTCATGGAAAATTGAAAGGGTTCGAGTAATACTATACTTCGTCGCATAGATTGCACGGATAATACAATTTTCTCTGTGTTCGCTGAGCGAGGAGCAACGTTTTACGATACGACGATATATAAAATGCTAGATATAGCGCTCTTTTACGAACTACGATAATAAATATTAAAATTGAATCGTTCGTATCTCAGGTCGATTTCGTGATACGAAATGTACACGTACATATTTCAAATTTATAGTTTAATAAAATAATAATTCAATAATTTAATAAAGTGTCGATAAAACGAACATATGGTAAACGCATCTATATCGTAATATCGTCCATTAGAAGAAAGAAATATATGTTATGTCTCATGTTATCAAGTTAAAGCAATTGAGATCCAAAAATTCTTAATCTTCTTTCTCTATTTAGGAAGATAAAACAGTCTCTATATGCAGTCGCTATGCTAACCTTTATATTTTCTGCTCGTCGAGTTAAAACAATCGAGATCTAAAGATTTTTAACCTTCTCGCTCGAACACGGTGCAGACGAGCACTTTGCGGCAGCGTCACTGCCGCTGCAATTTGCCGCCGCTTCGTAACGTGTGAACTGCTTCGTTAAATCTATGCTATTCTAAAGCACAGCGGTAAATTACCGCGACGGTAACGCTGCCGCAAACTGCTCGTCTGCACCGATTCTTAAGAAGATAAAATAGTCGCTATATCTAGTCTCTATAGCCTCTATCTTTCATGCTCGTCAAGTTAAAACAATTTACATCTGAAGAATCTTAATCTTTTTTTGCCCTCTTAACAGGATAGAAGAGTATAGATCTCTAAAATATACTTTTCACTTGTCTGACAAGGCACACAGACAACAGCAATTCAGTATCGCTCTGGTACTTAAACGATTGGCTGTCCCTTTAGATTCGAAGAATAAGAGCATGAAATTGAATCAAGGCGTTTTCTATCAGTGTAGTGGCAACATCCACGCGCGCAAATCGTATTCCACATTTTGTGGAAGCATGTAATCATTGCGAAATTCACGAAATTCGATATCTCGGTACACGAAGCGCAGTTTCACGCGCGTAAAAATATGCGCTCACCGAATTTCTTAGCGCTTACGTTACGCCGGTGATGCAACCTGCAAGTTGACATAGAGAGACTACCGAAAGAAGTAGAGACAGGCGCGGTTGCATCGTATATCAACGCCGGCCTCGCGGTTTTCCTCCAGCACGTGTGAACGTTGGGATTTCCTATCTGTGAATGTCGTTTCTACTCCGTTTCTTATGGAAACGCGTGTTTCTGTTTCTCCGATGAACGCTTTAAAGTACATAACGTTTAAAATTTAGGAGCAATCATAGATAAGCGATGAAAAAACATATCTTAATAAAGTCAAGTTCAACGAATGAACATGATTTCATGATCTACAGAATTCAGATCGTGAGAAAAATATAAAACTTATACCGATAATATCAATGTTTTTATTTTTATATTTTACAAACAATCGGAGAAAATTCTTGTGGGAAATTACGTATTAATTTATTTTGATCGCTTCTAGTACCAGTAAAATTGACCAACTCTTCCGAACTCTTTTACAATGATAAATTTATAGCGTATCTAGATACCACTTGCAAATAATTATGTAAATACGTATGTTGTATCATGTTTCTTACGAATTTCTTATCTTTTACCACTTGTAAATGTTGAGACTTAACAATCATAGATTATGAACGTACAAAAAATTGTAATATATATAATAAGAAAAAGACATTTTCCTTACATTTTGCTTTATTTTATTGACTCAGAATGATACTTGAAGTCTTGAAGTACATCGTGATAACTAAGGAATGTATCCGATAAAAGCCATCCCAATCCATATCTAATAGAAAGTTTCTCAAAGTACAAGATAGAGAAGATACGAAACAGGGAGGACAGTAAGCTCGTGGTTCGCTACTAAAGCATATCATAAGAAAATCCTGAAAACGTACGTAAAACGAATGGCAATGTTGGATGAGCAAGAGAATCGGTTCATTCAATAATGTCACTGTTGCTTGCGCGCGTCTCATTGATACCGGAATCCCGTGGAGGAAACACGAGATTCGTTTGCTCCGGTTGACGTTCGATGGCCGATGCGAAATCGACGGTGCGATCGGAGCAAGTCAATGAGACTCGATAGATCGTGTCCTCCGCGTATGATGCGACCAGACGTCACGTTGAAAGCCGTGTGCCATTGGTCGAGATGCTGACAAGCCCCCGTCAAGCCTCTGTACTTCTGACTCACGTGCGTTTATCTGTCGTCGAACTAAAATGTCCGTGGGCGAAGCCTCAACACACTCGACGCCGAATAAACAACGAACGCTATCATCGATCGACGTGGTTCGATCAATATGTTCCGTAGATCGAACGCAGAGATCGACCTGGGTCGATCGAGTCACCGTAAAATTAAACGAAACAGGCTCAAAGCAGTTTTACTGCGGTGATTTTTAACCGCTGAATTAACTATCAAAGGTGATTGTGCTTGTATCGAAGAAGTTTAATTAAGAAAAAGAGAATATTATGGTATATAAATAAAAAATAAATCTTAATAAATTACTAGCATGTACGAGTTTGAATAGTTTCGATTTCTTTTGTACTGTGTTGTCGCACACGATATTTATATTTTGGAATTAATTTTAATCCAAGTAGAAGTATTATGAGAATTTTTATTTTTATACGCTTCCAAGCCCTGACGTAAAAGTAGAGTTCGATTAGTCACGAAATTTTGACAAGAATTTCTGTATCTCTTCGCAATAACGCGAAAGAATGAAATTTATCGCGTAAAATTTTTTAGAATGAATATATCTGTATGTGAGGGAAAATATATTCTATCAACTCGCTACATATATATTGTTTCTGATAGAGAGATCTTCCTAGGTCAATGACATTGACCTTTGAAAAAGGATCGAGGTTACTTGATCTGAAATAGTCACGAATAACGATTTTAATAGAATTGTTACGACTGTTTCATTTCTCTAAATTCGATCCGGTAACTCGGTACGCTTGATCTTTCCTTTACGAGCACACAAATGCTCTACCGACGTCATCATTTTTCTGGCTTGCAATCAGTGTTTGACTAATGCTTTGCAGGGAGTGATTGACGGAAATATACGTTGGAAAACACGTTGGAATAATACCGATGTATAACTTTCATTTAATTCAATGAAGTTTAAGCTAGCAATTCTTCAAATTTCTAAATTTTTTAATTTTTTCGATCAAAATCTAAATGAAAAATCCAAAAAATATTAATTTTTCTTTAGAATAATTATGACACTATAAAGGTCAAATACAAAACTGATTCTAAAATGAAAAAATTGTTTACGTTATACGAGACAGACTGAAAATAATTAAACATTAAAATTTGTCTTATGATATAATTTTCTAGAATCGACGAGTATAGGTTTCATGAAAATAATACAAGTCGAACGATATTGGAAATCTAAGAAGAAGCAAATATTTTTGCAGCATTCAATCACTGATTAAACCATTGTAACGTTCGGTAAATATAAGTCGATAATTCCACATGCGTAACAATACAGCGATCAATATGTAATGCAACATAGTCATACAAGACATACAAGAGCTATTTACTTGATAATGACGAAAATACACGATTTTCATGAAAATACATGTTCCATCTATTCAGAACAAAACTACGAAAAATATTCTCCTAATTGCAGATCTATAAAGCTTCGAACTATCAATGATCAAACTTTGCGATTCGATCACGGGATGATTTCCAAAGTGTGGAAGAAGCGTGTCATACAATTTACCAAACATTCGAAGATATAAATAAAAATATTCTCTAAAAATACAAAAGAGTAAAAGAAAACATTGCGCTCCTAGTTCATGTTTCTCCAAACATCGCCATTTTTTATCTCCAAAGAACGAGGAATAAAATACACTTTTAATTTCACAAACAGTCCAGAATATAAATAACAAAAGTTCCATGAAATGACAGAAATGTCGCGTTCCTAATTACACCTATATATTAACAAACTATTATTTGTCATCTCCAAAAAACGAAGACTAAGGCATTCGTTCGATTCATCAAAAGTTAGAAAATACAAATTACAAAAATTCTTCAAGACCACGAGATATATCATGCTGCTAATTTCATCCTCCGAAAACCGTAAACTCACAGACTTGCAAACTGTACCAATGAACGAATAACCTTCGACGATAATCAATCCCACCGAAACATGTCCAAACACCAAAGACAAACATCGCGTACTTTTTTTCCTCGAATTTTATCAACTGGTAGTTCGAAATTAACCCCATGAACGATCTTCGAATCGACCAACGAAACAGAAGAAACGCAGATGTCCCCACCCGCGCTCCGCCAGCTACTAGCTCAGCCTATATAAACCCGCGGCATCTCGCAAGTCTCTTCATTCTATACGAGGCGTCAGTCTATGTATAAAGTCGGAAGTATCGTGGTATACGGATTGTTAATACCGTGGAAAATATCATTCAACAACGAACTGCGAGATAGCACGCGTGCATTTGTTTGAATCCACTAGGCAGACAACGCTTAGGTAAACCGAATTAAAGTCGCTTCGACGAGGACACGAAGCGTTCCTTGAGCTACCAGAGCCGAGATCCTTTGCTGCCTAGGTTCTGGTCAGGGTCAGTGCGCGGGACCATCCCGCCTCGAGAGATTCATCGAACATCGTTGCAGCTAGTCCAAATTATTTTCGAATTGAAAATAATTAGAGCTTCTGTAAATTTGCACCTGGAAGAACGAAGAGAGTAAATCAATAGAGAGGAAGCTTTCTTCAAGGAGGAATCGTCTCGTTTCTGTTCATCATCGTTTCGACAGACAGGCGACAGCCTTCGCATCTTCTCTTTGGCAACATTTCGAAGAATTCGTCTACACGACAGGATGAAACTAGTACTCTTAGTGACTCTGCTGACGGTCCTGTATACCGTCGACTATTCCAATAGTGCTGCAGTCAGATCGGAGGTAAGATATATACGTATATGATATTTTAATTAGCAGGTCTGTTGGAATGAAAATCGATGATCAAGGGAGTAGATAGAAAATGCTGAGAACTCTGATCATTGATCATTTTGCTTCTCGGTCTGTGCATGGAATTTTCTACTGCACTGGAGAAATTTTACCAATTTCCGATACTCGAACACCTGCTATCAAGATTCGAAGTGAATTCACACGTGCTAGATTTGAATGAATAATTATCAGAAAAGCTAAATAGCAACATATTCGAAACTATTTCCTTTTAATGTAGTTATGATCTTTAAAGAAAGCTTATGAATAGAAGAACGCGTCTTAATAACTAGCTAAAACGAAGACAATGGCGTTGTAATTTAATCCTAATCAATTTCAATTTAAATGATTTGCAATGAAATAATTCTTGAAATAAAAAAGTACCATCTTTCAATATCGAAAGAAATATTTTCAAAATTTGTCAAGTTGAATATTGATTCGAAAACGAAAAAGGATCACACATAACGTTATTGAAAACTGTTGAATAGTAAATTTAATGGCACTACCGATAATTTTTCATTTTTGGACAGGTAAATCGTAAGTGTGAACATTATCGTAAAATTGTAATTGTATTTCGTTAAATGCATGATAAAGCAATGCGTATAAGACTCAACTCCAACGTTTTTCTTTTCAAAATGAAATCGATAGCATTGACCCCTACTGCGCCGATAATTTCATGCGTAACGCGTAAAAGATAATCGCAAAACAATTTCGCTATCTTTCTACGTATTTCTTATAAATAATCGTGAACTACTCCAAGTTGATCTACAAACTCTGATCTACCATAGATTACAGTATTTCTTATGTTACTTTTATATAATACATTCATAATTATTATTGTTATTATTATTCTATTATATAATGTATTATATTTACAGTTATTATTAGTACAATTATTTCCAATATATTTATTAATATAAATTATATACAAGAAAGTATAAAAGTAAACCGTAATTTTAAATCAATCTATATTAAAATTATTCTATGGAAGATTTAAAAACTTTCCGCGTGTATTTTCCTTACATGTAGTATACAGTATACATGATTTTTTAGATACCGTACAATTTTCTAAAATTCGAATTTATAGAATTAATAATTTTTCAATTATTTCTACTACATTTGTCGTAAATTTTGTGCGAGAAAACCTGGAGTTTGTAACATTTGATGTGTTATTATTTTGCAGGAATTCGCTGAACAGTTGCGCAGGATTGTCCATGAAATGCACCCCGATAACCTAAGAACACAGAGAGCAACCGAGAGCGGAAATGACGACCGTCCGAAACGGAATTGTTACGATACACCCTGCGGATGGAATACATACAATCCTGTCACTCGGCGAGGCACGATTTTCATGCCGAATACGTAAGTTAAAATTATACACGCATGATGCTCAAGATAATTACTGATATCGTAATTATCAAGTAAACATTTTTACGAAAATTGTACATCGAAATTTTTTTCCCTTCGATAATTTCTTCTATCATTACGTACGATTATATAAGAATCGTATTATTGTATTGTATAATTTCCATTAATATATTCGTTCGTTTAATTATTCATATAACTGTTTATTTAATATATTAACATATTCGTGAAATATTTATAAAGCGTAAACAAGCAGCAACTTAATTACAGAAAATCGAACGATTAATATTCGATGTATATTATTACTCATGAATTAGCGAAATGTATTCAAAATGGGTCTTTATGAATGAACTATGCTAATATGTAATAACCCTGCAAGATAAAAAGTAGTAACAAACATTCTTATCATCTATCAACAGTGCACAATGAATGCTTAATCTCGTTCGCAGTTTTATTATTGTACGAGTAATCGACGTTTCACATAAAGTTATTATTCCAATTAATTCAGATGCAAATTATAAGTATGTAATTGGGCACTCTTACCATTCATGAAACGTTACAAAATTCAGTATTGCTACTCTCATAAACTGTTCATTTACGCTATTTAATAATTATCGAAATAAAATTAATAACGATCCAACAAAGATTTAATAATTATAAAAATGTTACTAAAAATATTTTATAAACAAAACTTTACAGTTACAAATTTACTTTAATTTTATTTAATTTCATTAAATTTATTTTAATTCAATTAAAATTGAATAAATATACGAAAAAGAATATTAAAAATATTTCATAGAAAAAGTTTTATAATTACAAAAACTTCAAAATAAATGAATTATATTATTTGAGTATCTCAATATAAAAATATTTTTTGTTCTTTTGTTAGATGTAAGTGTCCTGACGACACGTACAGGTGCGTGCGTACAGGCGAAAACGTATCCATGAGTGCGTACGTATATCACTGTCGTCAAAATACGACATCGGACGATATTGAAGGCGAAACGTCTGAAGATATGGATTATCTTAGTTAAGAAAGATGCAGACATACCTGAATGACAAACGCCTTTTCGAACAACCGTTGTTATGGTGTTGTCACCGTCCTGATCACTGTGTCACCATCGAACGAAGCGATTCTCCGTTCTCTCCTCCAAGGAATATTCGACACTCAAATTAAATACTACATACGGACTACATACGGATACGTAAATCTACAAAAGAAAACGTCACGCTGTCACAATATATTCGCGTCAAATAATTCTATACGTCAAAAATCGGCATTTTGCTGTCTAACGAGACGCCACTTGTGTATAAGATACAGCGGGAAGAAAATCAAATACCGGTTCGATATTTGAAATTAAATATGGCCGCGATATTATTTCGATAATCGAAATTACCGACAAGCTAGGATAAGGAGTTATTCAACAATTCTTCAATCTCAAAACATAAATCGACATAACCGTATCGATCTAATTTGAAGATTTCTAACGAATTTGTAGTATTTATAGATAAATAAAATGAAAATCGGATAAGTTTGTTTAGATGTAGTAAACGGAATATCGGTTTACCGGCGCGTGAATGTTAGAATAGACTTTCAGTATAAAATAACATTTTAATTATAAACTAACACGTTTATAAGATATTTTTATGCACAAGTTTCCCTAAGATGATCATTTACGAGATTTTGATGATTCTCGCAAGAAACGTTGTTAAAAATTAGTAATTTTACCTTAATTACACGGAACAAATCTTCGAACGACGCACCAACGTCGCTTGGGAACCGTAGACTGCGCGCGCATATTCCGCGTCGCTATAAGCAAGATCTCGCGCAGTAACGCCATTTTCAAACTCATTTAGCTTCTACTACACTGTAAATTTGAATTTCGTTACAAATCTTTAAAACAAAAATGATGAATATAGAAGTGTTGTGTAATTCTGATGTAAAACAAATAACAAAGGGGGAAATTAAACTGCTATCCTTCGAAATAGACAAGACGCACGGAACACAAAGCCGTAAGTTAATCGCAGTTTTTCTTCAAATTACTCATATAGAAAATTCATCATAAGGTAATCAAGCGATAATTAACATACATCAATATTTTATGATTTTTAATAATAAGTTTCATTATACTTTCTTGGCATAAAATAATAGAAAGTATGTAATGAAATCCTTTCAGACCTGATTGATCTTATGGAAATAAGTTATTAACGATGAATTTTAATAATCTATACAAAAATATCTGATTTGTAAAAAAGCTACTTAATTTTTTGAAAAATGGATAAGATCGGGTCTGAGAAGATTCAAGTTTGTATCAAACTTTAATAAGATCCAAACTTCGTATTCGTAATTTTATTCTTAAGCTACGATGCTTACCAGAAGTAAGCAAACTTTTATTTGAAATTTTGAAATATTCGGAAGCCTCGTCTTTGTCTACTTTTTGTAAAATTGTATTTATTTACGTCATCCAGTACTCATGGTTATTATGAAAACATATCTTTCATTTATCATAATTTGATCCATAAAAGAATAAAACGAATACGAAACTTTAATATTTTCATCGGTAACCATGAAGTTGTCGAGAATCGATTTTTTTAATCGAATACAAATCTCGGCGATTCGATGTACTGATTTCTATTCGAATTTCAAAATACCAGTTACGAATAAGAACGAATTTATTTTTTACCGAACCTCATCGGCCATTAACAATAAATAATGTAATTATTTTTAAGTTAATGAACACCTTAGAAGTACTCAAGGTGGTGTAAAATTAGCAAGGATAGGTTACAGTATTTCGATAAGGAACAATCCACAATTTTGTACTTAAAGGGAAAAATTACTTCGAATCTTTTTTGTATATCATTATCGACTATTTATAACGTGCAATAGTAACATATAGTTGATAAAAGAAATGCAACAGTTTAGGTTACGATCTCGTTATGTTTCTTGCATCGACTATAATTATATCGTTCGATTATTATAAACGTCATATTCGAATTTTTACTTAAAAACCAAAGAGATTCTTACTTCAATTATTTTCCATCCGATCGACTTTTTACATTTCATAGATATATTACACCGTCTTGTGATTGCTTTGCAACAATCTCGAATATTATTATCGAGATAAAATAAAGCCGAGATGATGATAGATCATCTTGTTTCTTGTTTTCAATTGTGTCGAAATAGATATACATGAAAGGATAAAATAGAAAAATAATTATATAGAACAATTTGTCTACACGTTTGCAATATCAATCGTATTGTAAGTTTGTTGGAAAAATTAGATAATTTGATCCTTTATATGTAACGCCCAATTCATCTAGAAAATGTTGGTTTTCTTGATACAGAAAATACTTAAAAATTATTTGGACGAATTAATAATTTCGAATACCCTTACTGTTTCAAGAAAACGTGTAGAAAATAATACAGACAATGTATTCGTATGCAGTATTTCACTTAATATTTAATACACAGGAAGAGTAAATTATCTATAGTTGTACGACGATTACCAATGTTATCATTTTTAATAAAAATAAGTAATGTTGCTGGAAATATTATTTTATATCCATCCTTCTTCCCACATTAATTATCACTTACCTCAATTCTTAGTTGTTAAGAAATAAGGGCAAGTTAATTCTGGATTATGACCTGAAAATAACATAGCGAATCAAATAAAACAGCCATAATATTAATGATTTATTAATATTAATAATGATTTGTGCAAAATATATCAACATTAAATTATTATCTCGAGTAATAAAATTGCCTGTACATTCACTTTTGATACATGGACATACACTTTTAAAATTAGCAATTTCTCGATAAAATACACTATCATCATTCATCAATAGTCACAAGTAGTCGAGCATCGGAAGACCGGGTCTCTCTTCTCTTTGTTCACCTTTCATAAGATACACAGTTTACTATATAACTGTAATATACGCATAACCGCCGAACAGCACAGTGCGTCTGTGTTTATATACTTGGTTGTGTAAATGTATGTAAAATGGTATTTTTCCAAAATTATCCACGAAAACAGAGATGCTAAGATTTCAACTAAATCTGTATAATTACAATAAAAATGTATTCAATCCAAAATTTATGCATACATTATTATTAGATTTTAAACGTCATTTTCTGTTTGAATGATTGGAACAAAACCAATTTGCCTTTTTCAATTATTATAAACAATCTGAATCTTGCAAAGGTATTATGTGCTTCTTTTCTTTCACCGCGCACGATTTTCTTCATTCAATTTCGTATTATCCTTTCTTCTTTTCTGGTGAAAGTTTAAAACATTGAAAATTTAACACTGTGATTGATATCGACAAGATAAAAGATGATTTATAGATTTTTAACAAGTTCAATACGTGTGTGTTTCGTATATCAATATACAAGTAAAAGAATTGGTAAAAAAATACATACTTAAGAATAACGTAAAATAATATCTATAACCATATATGTATCTCGTGCGTGGTGAGTCAATACCTCTCAACGTCTTTCAATAAACGCCGTATTCTAATGTTGTCAACAGCTTTGCACTGTACAGGAACACCATCATACTTTAATATTGTACATTTTCTATCGAATAGCCTAAAGATCAGGTAAAAAATAAGGCCTAGTATTTTTTCGTTTCATATGTATATATACATATATATACATACATATGCATGTATGTACATATATATGCTCTCAGTTATCGCATATCCATACATACATGCACATACATCTGTACAAGCATGTATTTATACGTACAGTTTTATGTATACCGAATTCAAGAGAACGAAAACTTCAATCGCGACATTCGTAAGAAAAATAAGAGAAGTAAGTTATTAAAAACTTCGAATGAAAGATATTTTACATACATGTATATAAAGTTATTATTCAAAAAAAAGTATACAGCTTTCTTGTAACCCAATCTTTCGTTACGTTCCAGTTATAAATAGACAGTCGTGAATTAAATAATGTAACATACTACGAATCGAAATTTTAATTTCTTTTAATCACTAACGATATTCAATGTTTTAATGACAATTGTGTAAGTCTATAAAAATAAAATACTTAATAAAATAAAATTCGCTGAATCTGCAATATGCTTATAAACAACAATTATATTATCATAGTCTTCCTAAATATTTAAGATATTACATAAAGTATCAAAAGTTTTACCATTATTTTTTTCTCCTATGTAAAACCTTACCTGGAAAATCTATATCTAGTTTTATCGAAAAGTACTCGATTTTCAGAAATGAAACAATACGTTTAAATATCTTGTATTACCTGATCACAAGCTTAACTTTAATACAATTAGAAATATCGCTCATTATAACTGATCCTCTTTCTTAACATTTGATTCGATAGTTAATTTAGTACTTTACGTTGAAGGAATGCTCAAAGCTAAACCCTTAGACAAACAACAACTTCAACAAGTCAGCGATATTTCAATTTGCATCAAATTTTCCATACCTGTACAGTTGAAGAATCAAATTTAGTTAAAAATTGTATGCAATAAGTTTAGTACACAGTGTAGACTCATTTAGATTCATTTGTAATCTACAATACTTTCTTTCCTTAACGACCACTTCTACACCTTCTTCGTTCGCGATAAACTTCGTTGGCAAAATAAGACGTTCTCTCGTTGTACATACGCGCGATATAGTTCAAGAATCAGTCTCGATTTTGCCTTCGATGTAACCCTCTCTTAAGTATTAATTTCTTTTTGTAACAGAAAATATGAATGTGAGACTATCGAAACGAGTTCACAGTATTATCAATATGCTGTCAGAGAATAGTAAAGAAATGATAAGAGACGTGTGATTATACACTTGGTTCCGTCAGAGGATCGGGTTGCAAGCGTTCCACTCGATAACGATTGTATTGTCGATAAGGCGTTCTCGTTTGATCATTGTCCGTGATCACTCGTGTTTTATGAGGAATTAAGTTTTCATAACGTCCCATCAACCAATCCTGACATAATCGGTGTTGAACATCTGCAACATTCTTGGATACCCAAGCCGCCAGCCATTGATGGAACTTTGAATTCAAGTGTTTTGTAACAGCTGGATGACACTGTTGAAAAAGCAACTAATTAATAAATATCATGAGTATCGTTAATTTAAAAAAAAATAAGACAAATTTTTAATCGTAGAACATACCTCCCTGGCACGACTGAAAGAATTTTGTTTATACAGGAATGCTTCCTTACTAGCAATATAAAGCATTTGGTAACTATTGGGATTAAATCTACACTGGGTTTCATCGGAATTGATAATGTCAGATGTATCCCCAGAATCTGCTAATCTTAAACCAGGAGGTCGCTTTAGAAGCGCATCCACAGAATCCAGTGATTTTTCTTTGTCAGTTGATCTAAAGAAAGATAGAAAGGAAAGGCATTCAAATATTATATCTTATCAACAGAGTTATGATTTTAATTATAAAGAGATTTAAATGATACTTACCCTGCTGCTTTATCTGGTTGATTGGTGTTAGGCACTGATGCTGACATCATTCTTGCAGCTTTTTTCCTCCACTGTCTAATATTACGGTAAAGAAATACAGGCTTACGTCCTGCCAAGATTCTGCCTAAAGAACTCCAACCATTTCCATCCATCTACAACAATCATTTCATGTTAACTTTTTTAACAGGTACAGCTTAATACATGTATACATACAATTTTAATGATATCATTCATTGTATTATTATGAGTAATTAGTACTAAGTTTAACATACTTAAGTTAAGAGCTCTTATTACAGCACAATTGCAAAATAATTTATTACAATATTTCACACCTCGTACTAAATTACAAACATTCCTCTTGTATAGAGCTTACTCTCTTTCTAAAAGTAATAAAATGTTTTAAGTAAAAATGATAAACTACAGCAAAATACAGAAACAAATGAAAGATATATAAAAATAATCAATTTTCTATATACAAAAGAAAAACGAAATTTTCTTAAGGGTACTCGTTCAAAAGGAATTTAAATTTTTTTATGCTATCTTCATTTTTTGTAAGTAAGTTATATGTCATTATGTGATTGTCATTATACACTGACACGTACTGAATCGCATACGCATCAATAAATAACTATACTCTACAAATAAAATTTATTAACAATTAACTTGGGAAAACGTGGATACATAAGAGGATGTTCTTTAAAGAACGTACGAAAAAGATTTAACGGTTTTCGGGGGTTTATGCATGAAAAAGAGCAATAAGCGAAAATAAACCACATTCAAAATATCTTGTAATCTGTTGTTTTACTATTTTGTAGCATGTTACTGATACTGTATAAATGACTAGGAATAAGTAACAATTCTTACGTGTTAACAGTACTTTATAATGAAATTATTAATTGTAGTTCAGAAATATTCATTCATAAATTTATCATTATATAATAACAATATGTAACAGCAACTATATTGAGTCTTAGTACCAATAATACTTAAAAATAATAAAACAAATTTGTCCAATAATTTTGTGTAAGCAAAATGAAATCAATTAAACGAACACGAGATGAAATGAAAGAAAATGAGCTTAAAGTAACATTTTCAGGTCAATTTTCAATCCATGTACATTCACAGACGACGAGTGAACTTTTTCAATCGAAAGCATAACAAAAAAGGCGTGGTATTGATATGATTCGAATGAAATTCTAACTTATATGGCGGCTTTACTATTTTAAAATACAAATGTGTTAGAAAAGAGATATATTACTCTTAATATACATATGTGTATACATATATATACGTATATATTGTATATATACATATATATATATATATGTGTATGTGTGTGTATATTTATCACCATTTAATGTTCAGCACACATGATATAATATTGAAATAATAAAACAGAACAACAAATCGAAGCTAAATGAGAAAAAATATGTAAAATAAAAATCATATAAGGACAAACATAAAAATTTTAATATCTGAAATTAAATATCTCTCTGTATGATTACTAAGTATTTAAATATAGTATTATGGAATATTCATTTTGCATTGTTTTTTGTCTCGTTTCATTCGTAAAAGCACAGGCAAAGAATTCTTTTATCTTTCTTTGTCGTCACAAAAAATTAATATCATCGGAGAATCAAAGTAATAAATTTAGTGGTACAAAATGATGTTAGACAATAATGTTTAAAAGCATTGTTCATGTATTTCAATATCTCTCTTCTATACAATATTATTGTTTATCTATTATTATATGTATATTCGTTTCATATACAGATTACAGTTACAAAATATATATATATATATGTCTTATATATATATAGAGTTTAAAATTCACTGCATAAAGTGAAAACGGAGATATGAGCTTATAACAATCACATAAAATCTGTCTGCACATACGACCTCATAGTCTCAATGAAACTATATTACAAATGTCATAGTAACGTTTAAATCAGATCATTTGTGGCAACAATTACATATATATGTGTATATATATACATATATATGTGTGTGTAGGTATATATATATATATGTATATATATCGTTTAAATTAATTTAAATTTGTGCCACGTTATCTAATAAAAACGTATTGAACTGTTAAATAAACGAAAAATATATAAATACACGTACATGATACGTGTAGATTTTCTCTCTCTATATATATAATAGCGCTTAAAATTCCATGATGCAGAGCCTTGTCAGGAAATGCATGTTTTACATTTTGTACAAAATACGAAGATATCATTCAATGAGGAAACAACGTTGCGAACACTGCATCTGAAAATCCACTTTGCGTCATAAACGTATTTGTATAACTGTACAGAATACTATGGCAAAGAAAACTAAGAAATAGTACCTGTTTTTCCATAAAATATACAAAACGTAGATTTTTTTATCTCGACGTCAAACAATAATAATAATAAAATTAGCAACGTATTTCTAAATAGTTGTTTGATTTCAAAAAAGAAATCCTAAACGCGACAAAACATTAAAAGCACATTTTTTAATAACGAAATCTGATAACTCGTCGAAACCTAGGAAAGAACAAAGAACGATTCGATAAAAATTACTCTTCCGACATTAAAACTTAATGCTTGATGCTAGCTAACTTTTAATAACTAACAATTTTTATAGTCTGCACTGTAAAAAATTATTAAGGACCTTCGATAGAATTATACCATTTCCACGAGAAGAATGTAATTACACAGAATGAAAGTTCACTAGAGTACCAAACAAACAAAAAAAAGGGGTAAAAGTAATGGACCTTCTCAATGGAAAAAGCAACAGCAGAAACCGAGAGAGTTAAAGCTGTGAAACCTTTGGCAGATATTCGAAATTAGTTCGTGGGATATCAACGCTTCATACTGTTACGTTCCTTTCAGTTGGAGCTATGAATTAATGAAAAGATACAAGTGATTTTCTATTTACATGCTATGCCATATAATCTTTGCTTCACTACTTATACATTAATATGTACATAGCAAAGAATTATCATACACCTGCATTTCACAGTGGCGCAACAGTTAAGCCAGGAACACACTTGGTCCACGCCAATAATAACGCTACTTCCAGTTTCTCTTTTTAATGTTCAAGCTAGAATCAATGCATACTATGATCTTACATATCACACTACACCTTTTAAATCAAACGAATCTAATTCGAAGAATGCAATATAACACGTCGAACTGTGTGGCGTTCGCGTAATTGAAAATCTTCTAAATAGGTTGGTATACCCTAACCTAATGCCTAAAAATTATACAATTTTAATACTTCGTTAACATACCCTAATTTAATAGTACGGAAATTTCCCAAGCTTTTTTCGTTAATATCCGTAAGGAATCATAACACACGCAACCTTTGGAAATCCAATGTTCCAAAAATGTCCAAAACGTTATTTTATCATATAATACACCTTCTCTCAGCATGCGTATCTTTTCTTTTATCTTTATCTACTTTGTGAACTTGATAGTTACTCTGCCATAATTAGAAGTTTCGTAGTAATAAATTGAAAGTTGGAGCGATCAAAAGACAGAAAAAGCCACGATTACCCTGCATAATGTGATGTGGCGTGGAAGTAATGTGTTCACGAGTCAATATCCATATTTCCTTCCCAAAGGCTTCACTAATGTTCGAATGTATGATAGCGAAATGGTGAAATTTTACAAGTTAGTAGATGCATAGTATCTCTACCAGTCGACCAAGTTGCGTATCAAAACATATGTACAAATTTATATCAAATATTTACATATTTCTTTTTAAATTCTATCTCGATAATAAATTCTAGAAATTATGATCTTATCTAGTTTATAATAATAGTAAGATGAAAATGAACTAAACTTTAAGAATTGACCGATATCAAATGTTATGTTCTTTTTTTCTTTTATGCTAATATTTTACATTCATTTATGGCACTGCTCGGATGACTTCATTTGTGTATGCCGTGTCCCCTTGATGTTTCTTTTCATCATTTTTGTACATTTGCAAAATGAGTTAAATGCTCGTTAATATCTTTCATCTCGTAACTATACTTCTGCTGTAACTAGTTAATTTTATCATTCCTTTTCTAAAGAAACTTGAAGTAGACAATTACGGAGACAGTATGATAAAGCATAGTACGATTTAATTGTATATGTGAAAATTTTCCTTGTTTGTTTCGTTGGCCGATTCTTTTCAAGTGAGAGATTCACGGGAGAATCATGTTTTCAACATGAAAGCAAATTAATGAATTTAGTACGTACTCTTATTTCTTTTATAAGCTTTTGAAGCTTTATACAATCATTTATAATATTTTTATTATTATATAACAAACAAAAACAACAAACACAAATAAAAAGAAGTTATTAGATAACCACATTATTAGATAAAATATAAAATAAAATTTAAAAACAACCGAAACTTGGAATCTTTTTTGTACGTAAATGTAAATATCGCGCACTTCCCTCCCTTTTATCGAACGCACGAACTTCCTTTCGACCCTAAATAAAAAGTAAAGAAGATATCACCGGATGAAAGAATAAACCCTTGCATAGAAACTCGCATGGATAGACAAAACTTATTTACGCCGTAAAAAACGAGGAAGCAAAGCAGTGACTCGTGTGGAGCAGTATACTTCTAAATGCCTTCGATAAATCTTCGCGTTTGAAAATTTGAAAAAATTACTATTGAGATATCGTTGTTTCACTATAAATCGATATTTAAAATATAGAAATATAATTTGTAATTTGTGGTTTTTCGCATAACATGTAATGGTATTGCAATGCACTAATAGTGCGAATATATAGAATAAAGAATGGGGATTCGTAGTGCACTATACTCTCTTTTCCTATTTTTCTCTTATCTTTCTCTTTACTTAATTTACAGCACCACAATGGACGCGCTCAGATGAAAATCATATCTCTCTTATCTCTTTAAACGTTACGAAAATAAATATATGACTTTCCATTCTTTTTCTTTTATTTTAGCATTTAAAAGAATATTAGTTCATTCTGCTTATATGTATACAAAGTTCTGCAACTTCTATATAATGACAAGCATGAACCAGTGTTCTGACCCCATTCGCGTGATAAAGCATTGGTGATAGCAGACCGTATATGGCTACGTAGCTTCCTCGTATTAGCAAACAACCGATATTATATGCTACGATGTTCATTCCTAAAATATTTTCTACTTCTTTTTTGATATCTTTCTTTAAGGAAGTCAACAATGATTCTCTTGAAGACCGAGTTTTTTTTTTGGAAAGGCGTCCGACTGCGAGATCAAACGTTTCACACACGAATACCTCTGGTATAATTTTATAGTATGATCACACGAAATAATTAGAAGAAAGTTTTTTTTTAGTAAGCTTTCGTTCTTTGGGACACTAGTTGTACACTGAATGACAACAGTACAACTTCCAATCACAGACATCAAATACGAATGAATGTAAACTTCAACGTTGGCAATGATTATGAAAAGGGATGTGGATCCTATACCTTCTTGCTAATGTCAGTGTTCTTGCGCTTTCTGCCCCTCCCCCCCCTTGCTGCCTGGTCGTTACTCACAGGATGATTGGTTGTTGGCTCATTGTCTGTTAAGGTAGGGGTGTCTTTCGGGCTAGTCTGACCAGCTGGAGCAGAAAACCTCTCAACATATGTAGACCACTTTTCAGATACCGTAACTCCTTCCCTTTCTCTTTCCCTACAACTGTTGTCCATCGCTTCATCACCTTCCGTATCCAACAATTCCATTGTTATTTTACAGTCTTTCTTATACTGCAACAATAAAATGTTTTACATGTAAAACGCGTTTCGTTTAATTTACGAAAAAGTAATATTTTTTTATTCATAATTTGTTCGTATTCGTAGGATATTACCAGCTGTGATTAAGAGATACATTAACATATGGTTAATGTTCATGAATCAAATAGAATATTTTAGTATTTTTAACATATATAACAGTGAATTATAAGCTTCTAAAATAAATGGTAGCAATAGCTTTGTCATTCGCAAAATAAGTATTCTGAAAAATCGAAACTTACAATGTATATCTTAAAACAATTTTCGTCCGCCATAGCCTTTTCAGCTTTACGCTGATACGACATCTCTGCACCGAGTCTCATGTATGCTGTAGCACATAAACCACCTGCACCACTACTTTCTTTCGGTTGTCGTTGCTCTCGCTGGAATAATTCCATACACTGCTGGCATATAAGATCTGAGACCAAATGCTGTAACTAAAAATTGTATATTTTTGTTTTAGAATCCTGCTATAATTATAAAATTATAGTAATTTAAAAATTTTTTAAATCTAATATGCATATACTTACTTGTCTCACAGCGTATGTTACAACCTTATCTAACGTAAAAGCGATATATGCGTGAATACCGAACATTTCTCGTAAGGTATCCTCATATGCGGTACTTTCCATATTACCGTCTAGCACATTCTTAACCATATCCAAAAATGCAGGATAGTAATCCTCAATTTCAATTTCATCTATATCAAACATATCAAGAATATCACATTAAAATGAACTATATTTTTTTCGTACAAACAAAACTACGTTTTACACTTACTTTTAGGTTTCAACCGTAATGCGACAGCTGTGCTCTCTTTACGCTGCTGTTTGTACCGTGATTCCTCTTCAGCAAGAGCCACAGCCCGGTCGTACATTTTTGTTAATCTTTCACATAATATATGATGTAACCTTAAAAAAAGGTACCAATTGTTGCTACCCATGAAGAGCGTGTACGCTTCTTCAGGATCATCCGACATCGCATGGATCGGTACTTTGATATCAGGTTCGGTTTTAATAGACGTGGAAGACGGAATCGGAGATACCGGCGCCTTATTCCTATTTGCTTGGAGGCCACCACCACCCAATGGAGAGGTATTCATCGTTACTGACTGAGAATTACTACACGCTGCTACATTGAGATCTTCCTTCTCATCTGTAACAGCGATACTTGTATAAAATAAATTGCTTTGACTACAAAATAGTAATAATTTATCAAATTTAATGCATACCGTCTTCATCCCTTTCATCGTCACTTAGTTCCTGGCGTGGATGGAAGAAAAGATCAGGTATAAAATGCTTCAACAAAAGCTTTATTCGTTGCTTGTCTTCCTTGTGGATGGCCGTTTGACGCTTCACATGATGGATAAGAAGATTAGCTGCATCATCTAGGACAGACTTATCTTTGTAAGGTAATACAAGGTGTGGACCGCTATTATTTTGACCATCCCCGCTACCATCGTCTACCTGCTCGTGTCTCTGCAAAATAAATTATTCTTAAATAGTGAGAAGCATAAACTTACCTAGAGGAAAAACAGTTACAAACCTCATCGTATAACGTTTCAATTTCATTAAATAGGCTCTTGGACCTTAGGGCCTTAACATCGTTCTGCTTGAAATTGATACCTTGATGATCCAGAGACTTCAAGTAGTACTTTTCGTTTTGTTCTCTCCAGAGTTTATTGAAACCTTTTTGCGCTTCCCGCCACTCTTCTTCCTTACTCTTTAATCGACGAAGAACTACTGGTACTGCTACTACAGGATTTTTCTTAAGACCATCTATAATGTCAGCCGCCTTATCGCCGTATATCCTCTTCAAGGCTCTCTGATGAATTGTAGGCGAACAACCACCGAGACAATCGTCGAGCTTGAATTTCTGAAGTTCTTCTTGGCTCATTCTACTCATTTTCTTATGGACACCCTCGAGAACTCTGATCGTTGACGCGTTAGTTTCTATTACGCCATCCAACTCAAATCGTTCATCTTCGCAACGATAAATGAATTCCTCGTACTGAGTTTTCCTAAACATTCCAACCCAATAAAAAATAATTCTACTATTCAACAATAAATATCACATAAAGGAGATATAAAAATTACGAACCTGGATGTTACGAATGTACTATCTTCTGACCAAGTCGGGAATGAAACCCATGTATCGTTGAGAACTTCTTTACACAGTTGCGTTCTTCCTGTACACTTTGGTTGAACGTAAGACTTTGGTAACGCACAGTATGATGCCCCTAGACGCTTGCATGCCGTGTAGTCAATTTCCATCGCCAGATCACCTTGCGGTCTCTCTTGATGACTTCGTACAACATTATTTGGTAGCGCTTCAACATTTAAATTGCCACTTGCATTTGTTGCGTTGGTACTAGAAGACTCAGGCAAGTGGCCCAGGAAATCTTTAAACCACCGCAATAGTTCAGGAAAACGACCAAGAAATGGCGTTACTAACTGCACCAACTCAGATTTAGAAACTATCTCTTGATTAAACAAAACCAAACATCTAAGGAAATTTTCGTATACTTCTTGCGATCTCAACGCTTTACGAACCTAAGAATATAATAATACATATTTTTTTATTATGCATTTATTTCATTTTTCCTTTCCTAATAGTATGAAAATAAAAAATTGAAAGTACTAACCTTATCGAAGAAAGCATAATCATTGAGACTGCCATATTTTCCAGCTTCGGCTATAGTAACACATTCACGCATAGACGATACTTTAGGCTTTTTCAGAGGTGGACCATGCTGTATATGGTGAGAGTTTCCAGCTGTTACCGAAGGCGAAAACGACGGACTTCTTTTCAATTGTCCCGTATTGTGACCAAATTTTTGTACACTATTAATATCTCGTATACCAGATCTATCTCGCTCTCGGTCACGATCTCTATGATCGCGATTTTCGCGTTCTATTGTACTAGTACCGCTCGATTCTCGAAGATCTCTCGAAATATTTCCCGAATTATTATAAGGTGCTTTAGGTCCCAATGGTTTCTTGACAATTGTTGTGTGATCGTTAACTGTAGCAGTCTTGTTACTCTAAAATATTGTCACCAAAACATTAATAAAAGAAAATTTTTTTTAAGTAAAATTTTGTTTTATATTAATTTTATAATACCCATCCTACCAACGAACTCTGTTGATTAGTAGCATCCGGCAAAAATTGTCCAAACTCAGCCAGCAAATCTTCTTGATTTTCAAATAACTTGGCAACTTGGCTATAAACTTCTGCCTCCGTTAAATGTTTTGCCCCACTAGATGCACCAGATCCACTCGTACCACCCATGTGTCCAGATTCTTTTAAATTTCGCTGCTCTTTCTGATAAGTATGCAGAATTTCTAAAAATCTTTTATACTTGTCTGGTTGACCTTGGAATCGATTCTGAAATTATAAACAAATTAAGTGAATATCTTACATTTCTTATCGCATTCTGTAATTGAATACAAACCTTAATTTTGTTAACATAATTAATCGCATGATTAAACTCAACTGGTTGGCTTTGTTGAGTTTGTCCACTAGTAGGTATACCATCTTGTGCTTGACTCAACGCTTGACTCACAGCCTGAGCTTGAGCTGCACTAACATGTGAATTATTGTATGCCTGTACCGGTGGTGGTGAAGGTGCATGTACTGTCAAACTATTATTCGATATATTATTTGCCAGAGAGTGGTGTATGTTTCCGGTCCTAATTTCAAATAGCATGTAAAATATAAATTATCGATTTATTCCGCAAAAACAGTAAAAACTAATATATAAAATATTGATAATATCCTACCCTTGCATTATCTGCAATACTGGAGGAGCTTTCGCTGGTTGTGTTGGTGGACTTGCAACAGGAGGTGAACCAACATTCACAGTGCAATGATGCTGTGACAAGCTAGTGCAAGTGTGTGTTGCTGTTGGACTTGGCATACTAACTGACACTTGAAATGCATATCCTTGCTCATTTGCTTGCACCTCTATTTTGTACCCAGGTGGAAGAAAGGTATTGAAACCAACAATAAGTTCAGGATGCCCTTTAAATAAATGGCTCACTCTTGTTATTACTCCTGGTGTATCTATGCTTTGAGACTTAAATTCTTTCATAATATCCAAGAAATCATTATACACCTAAAATTAAACATGTTTATGAAATAAAATATGATTATTGTAACTCAGATAATTTTAATAATGATAAATCTACCTGGGGCTGATCACTGAATTTGTACTTTACTTGATCTAAATAAGATAATGCATCTTCTACTTTTAATCTCTGAAATTGTTGGGAACCACTGCCACCACCTAGGCTTGTGCCTGGTGGGGTAGAAGCTAATGGTGTTACATTGCCAGAATGAACCTATAAGAGGTATAAAGAAATTTTTATACAAAATCTCTTGTTAATTAAAAATATCATATTTTAATAAGAACTGATTTTCAATGTTTTATCCAAAATACAAGCCTTAGACCCATGCTTTTACATACTTATACAGCTATTATTTTCAATAAATCTCGATATCTGTAATTTATTTTAACTTATATACATTGTCGGATATAAACCTTATGCCTTATTGTTGGTTGCTGTTGACTATGGACCTGACTTTGTGTTCCTGGTGTAGGCTGTTGGGAACCCATACTATGGTTACTCCCACCACCTATTCCACCATGTAAACCTCCACCAGTATTTACACTGCTACTGCTACATGTAGAAGTGAGTCCTGCAGATCCACTTCCCTGCACATACAATTGATAATAATTGCACAATCTATAAATCTAATCTTTACAAGTTTGATTATATTCCTGTACATATAAATTGGGAAAAAATGTACATATAGAAGTATAGTGCTGTTATTATCCTCTGATTATCCAATCTTATTATTAATACAAGGTGAAACAATTAGTTGTACAAATCTTATTTGCACAAAAAATTAAATAAAATTTCTTAATTGTATTTTCATCAAATATATACATAAAAATGAAGCGATGTTATCGAACAATAACAATAATGTCGTATATTTATTTTACAAATAAAGGTACTCCATAGTAGATAGAGATAGGTAGAGATTTATTAACGTGACAGTTAAAAAATTTTTAAAAACGTAATAGGAGAACGTTCAATTCGATAGACCGCTTTTAAGCCGATTAATTTCATTTGCTCCCGCATCGCTCTGTTTTATTATATACCAGTAATACCTGAAAGACTTATGAATAACAATGTTACAAGAAAGAGGAAACATTAAAATATACAATTTCATTTTAACAAAGAAACTATAAAAAAAAGATTGAAATTATATAAAGCAATTAAAAAATAGTAAAAAGCATAGAAAAATGAAAAAATGATGTAGTTGTTTTGCAGCTCGTTACTGTTGTTATTACAATGTAGATAACACGCACCTTAATGGGGGACGGGGCCGCGGTCGGCACTACAATTGCTCCAGTATATTGCTGTTGAGCTTGGGCAGTTCCAAATTGTATGCTGCCCGGCATTTCTTTCGAAGCAACTGATCGAACTGCTTGGCCAGGTACAACAACGCCTATTCCACTGCTTGAATGGTACTCCAAACTACCTCCTCCGCCACTTCCTGCACTCACTGACGAGTGCTTTAATGTTGCTGCTGCTGGTGATGCTACGTCGTCCAGCCCGCGAACGCGTTTCATCGCAGATCACATTGGAAATGCTACGGATTGAGAAAGATCTTGATCAGAGATCTTCTTTTCATCCCGATATTAATCATATCTTGTTTAACCCTAAAAAGCTGCCATCAAAGGAAATCACACTAACGCATTTCACACTGCATTAATTTTATACGATTTGTCATTTAAACCACGTATCACGAGTGAAATTTAATTTCCTCATAATTATAGCTATCAATAGAAAAGTTAAGAAAAGCAATTAAATATTTTATTACTATTCCATATTGGATAAGAAGTTGTTGTTCCTTGTGGTTATAAATAACATTACGGCGATATTATTATAGGTACACTATGGATTTTTTGTATTTATGGAAAATTTGAAGAATGCATAATACGAGAAAATTTATCAAATATCAGAAGTATAGTGTTTTCTATAATATTTGGTAGATAAAACAATTTTCTATCAGATCCTATTTTCTAAATTACATTCTCAAAAATATTAATCTGCATAAAAACCCACAGTTTATTAATTATAACTAATAACTATGCGTCTTCATATTTTTATGAATGTAATTAAAAAATGAAATTTAGAAAATTGTTTTACTTATTAATAAATAAGATTTTGGATATTTCATATATGTTCGCATAGTATACATTTCTGTGAATTTTTACAACTTGATATATTTTTAATTATATTCTCAAAAATAACGACAGGACGATAATATTAAAATAAAATTCGCATGGGGTGAGATTTCGCTTATGATAGCCTTCAAGGGTTAACATCGAACCTATGCGATACACAACCATTGTATTTATCCTCAAAGCTACGATAAAACACGACGCAGCAACTCTTTCGCGGGTATCGTGGCGTTTAGCGCGCCATGAGCAGAAGACAGAAAAGGTGTAGTAGGGTTCGAAAGTGTTCGGTGATGGTATTGTTTCGTTTAAGGTGATAAAATGACGTGATCGACGATGCATCCGCACTACCGTTGACTAACGTCGTAAGTACATAAATACGTAGTACTGCCGTGTAGAAAAAACATTCGATAAATTTGATGTTTCCTTTCTAGATCGATTTAAATTTACACGACGATGTTCGGAATTTTGAAAGCACCGCGCGCTCGATCACCGTGTGACAGAACTTCCGAGGAATCTAAAACAGCGCGAGCACTTTCCCATAACTTCGAACAACATCAAACTTTTTCGCTCCTAAAATAATAGTATAATGAAAAAGGTGAAAATTTCGTCATCATTTCAGTGAAAGGAATGAATATGTAATGGTAAATTAGGAAAACTGCATTGGTATTTATGTTGATTTTTAATACGTCGATCTCAATATGAATATGTTCGAAATTATTTCTCTAGAATAATATAAGAAAGCCGTTAAAAATGTATCACTTAATTTTCTAATTAATTTTTGAAAATTCAAAATTACTATACATTTTCTTGCTCGATTTACAGTTAAAAATAATTGAATTACTCATACTCGTAACTGTTATATATATATTGCATAATATAAAATAATTAAAATACACGTGGTTTGCATTTCCATTATATTATTATATTTATGACAATAGTAGGAAATAAATCATACGTTAAATATGAGTATATCCTTTCTGAAATCTATTCCAAGATATATTTAGGTAATATAACCTCACACAAAAATGCAATAAATTTGTTAAGTTTAAAGTCACTAATAAATTTGGGGTGAAAGAAATTTTTCTTGCAATGAATATTGATGTTTACTATTAAGAACTACTACCTTTTGTAATCTATTGTTTTATTTATTGATTTAGTAATCATTTATTACTGTTATATATTTTGACCTGGCACGCTGTCATGTATATCCCTTATACTTTACACTTCTCGGTCAATGTAGACATTCGAAGAGTAAAAGTAAATTATAAAAGTGGGAATAGATAAAATATTTTATGAATGTACTTTTTATGTGCTAAGAAGATATTCCTGCAAGATTATTCACAGCTACACAGAAATATTTCGTTGTGCTATTATATATCACTCGAATCTATAATTAGTTTTTTATCAATAACAAAATGTAGCTATAAAGGATTTATGTCCTCTTCGCATACGCTTTGATATTTGCAGTTCTAGAAGCACAACTGCGTTTCTTTGCTCATTATTTTATTCTCATTTGTGAAAACTAACAAATTTCTTTCTTTCTAAGTTTTACATCTTTCTAGAATAAAAGTAAGAAAACGAGCGTAGAAACCAACAAGGAAACAAGACAATTTTAATTCACACATTCACTAATGTAACATATTATAAAACATATTACTGTAAATTTCCTTGGTATAATAAAGTAAAAGAATGTAATATCGGTCTAATCCTACTGACATCGGGTTACAAAATAAGATGTAAATTTTCCTGATTGGAAGAAAGTTGCACTGAAACACAAAAGTGTTATAAAAATAATTATAACCTAGTGCTTCTATAGAACACAGTCTACATCCACATAGTAGTTTATGATGACCTTGCATGGATATAGAAATGTCAGTGACTTAGAATACAGTAAAAATCTCGTGGAAAAGATAATACATACCAATTTCCATTTGAAAAGAAGTTGAACGTCCTTGCACCAAAGTGAATTTCGAGAAAAGTTATCCAGTGAAGCAAGTGGTCGTTGAATGAAACGAAGTTTTGATCGGTAGGAAAGTTTGTGCAGTTCCACGAGGAGAGACGAGCGTCGGTGGAGTTTCTTCGTTGGGCAGAATTTCGATCCGCGATATCGAGCCTCGGTCGGGGAATTTCGCTGGGACACAGAGGAGACGAAATAGAGCCGGTAAAGCCAGCTGCACGGACGCGTACAGCCCGTGCTGCGAAGTCGTCGAAGCGAGGTTTGTCAGTGTTGCACGTTTCCAAACACTTCCCGGCCCTCGACGTTACGCAATATTCCACGTAAATACATAACACATTTTCCCGAGAGCTCCAGTGGAAAAATATTCGTCCTGCGGTGCTCCTTTTACAAAGGAGTCACCTCGAGTGTCGGGTATAAGCACTTTTCAGTACACTGGATTTTCTTGTCGATATATCGGTCCTTTTTCCAGCCGTCGAAACTGACTTTCCGCACAAAAGCTTCGGCCCCGTTGTTTTTTCACGACCAAAAAATCGACGAAGCCTGAACGGGCCGGTCGGTCTGGTCTCTCAGACAGGAATTCACTATGCTTTCTCGGATCTCCCTTTCAGAACCATCGAAATCTTGTCGTATGTGTGAAGAAACTCAGTAAAATGCACATTTTCGCGAGTACACGGACGAATTACCGCACTTTTTAAAAAAATACCCAAATGCAAAAGACATACTCGCACTCTCTCGAGGTACAAGGCAAACTATTGGATTTTGTATGGCAAACAAGGAACTGACTGGTCGTATAGCGGGATGAGGAAGGTGGAGGGGATCGCGCAGGACCGTATTCATCCACTAAGCGTCTCTGTTACCAACCACTCGGGTACCTCCTGCAAAGCATACGTGTGTCGCAGGCCTCGCGAGACTTCTCTTCCAACTTTCATTAATTGTGCATCGATTATTCTTCGACTACTTTTCTCCACTGTTTTCCACGACAAAGATATTGCCACGCACTTGCAATTTACTTTAACGTATCGGCATAGAATCACATGGAATGTAATCGCTACGAAATAATAGTCTTTCTCAGTCGTAGTTAACAATGACAATTACTAATCGTACAATTTCTTAAAATCGTATTTTCCTACGGTTATCGTTTCAACTACACTTTCTAGTCGTTTATTGATAGTTTAAGTTTCATAGAATTTCGGCCAATCCAAATAACTTCCAATTTCAGTTCTTGTTTCGAGCTTTTATATTGGTTTACATTATCGACGTTATTTTTATGACAATACTCTCGCAATAACTGGAGTGAGTTACGCGTAATATATTAATATTTAAGATACAACGTGTTTCTTACAAAACAGCTAATATCTATAGATATAAATACACTGGAAAAGAGAGTACACGAATACTCTCGAACAACATACCGCCAAAGTTTCATTCGAGCACTTCACGATATCAACTTCTCGTAAGTCACATTAATAAATTACCGAAACGTTAACAGCGATAGAAACTCCGCACATTCAAACTTCCGTTTGTTCGAATACTATTCTGATTTTTAAAGCATATGGAATTTTAATTACACCGCATATGACGATTTAACACAAAATCGACGGGATTCGCGTAACTTTTTACAAACTAGAATAACAACACGAGGTATTTTATGCGGATAGTATACTACGTAAAAAAAAACATAGCAGCCAGATAGGATGATATATACAAAATTGCATACACATTACATTTTTAACATGTTTATCGTAATAATTCATTTCTTTGGTTTCCGGTTATTAAATACTTCCATTACGCCAGGATTTACCTGTCGCGAAAAAATGACGAAGGAAAGTTTCGAAAAAGATGCTTATTGAGAGAAAAGTTGTGTCGCGTCCCGATGAAACTGTAGAATCGCTAGGTGCCTAATATGTTGTGAGTAGATACAGCCCTGAAAATTGTGGCGGCGAAGCCGCCAAGAGGCGCGCGCAGTCCACGAAATATCCAAGCGTTTCCCCGCGGCCGACATCTTCGTGCGGCCAACAGCTGTTCCGAAAGGCGAGCGAACTCCCCATCGTAATCTGGGTCATGGAAACTGCGCAAAATGGGTTGCACTTGCACCGAAATCGCGCATTTCTTCGAAAACTGGTCTATCGTCTCGAGAATTTCGTCTAATCCAATAGACTGAACTAGCACGCGGTACGTTATTATCCACACAATAAAATGCCATTCGAAATATGCAAGCTCCTGCGACCAGCCGTTGCATATCTGTCAACGTGCTTGACTGGTTCCCGACGAGAGAGCCGTGCGTCGATTGGCTGACGATTTTCGGGCATCGACCTACGCGCGAGCCTCGAAACCTGCTAATCACACAGGAAGCGTCTAAACGATATTCCTCCAATATACACAACGTGCACGTGGAAAAATCACGTTCTGTGTTTTATTACAAATTCAGTCTGGTTGATTATCTCTTCGTCGAATTATTCGATATTGTTTAAACGCGTTAGACGCTGAGCACAGCCGCTCATTCGTTACACACGCAAAACGCAATCTGTTCGATACGTATACATGTACCACGTGATTGATTCGGTACTTCTTTAACCTTTATTATTTGTAAATTTCCAAATTCTTTGGCGAATAATGTACTATGCTGGCCGTTCAGACGTGGTAATCGATACACATGTGATTAATGTTAAATGAATATTCGAGTTAGGATAAATTCAAACATTGAGTTATTTTAAATGTACAATCTTGATCTTATAATGTGTTCTCAACACGTTAAACCGATTGAGCATAGTTCTACGTTTAAAAGCTGTTTCTTATCATATTCTTTATATATTTCTTTTGTAATTGTTTAGAAATTTTTTTTTCAATAATTTTCTGCATGTTGTTGGTTCGAAAATATTTGTATTGTTGTAATATAGGTACTGAGCGAAATTAACACATGAATTTATCTTCAATGTCTTACATGTAATGTTTTATGTGTCAATTTAATAGGTTCCTTAACGGTACATGTGAATAAAGATGGAATAATATAAAACTGAGGAGAAGAAAAAAACGTTTAGGATACTAAAAGTTTAATATATAATAAAACAAAGTTTAGGACACTTAGAAAATGTTTAAAAAAGTAATTGTGGGTATATCTGGTGGGGTTGATAGCGCTGTATCAGCACTGCTTCTAAAAAATAAAGGTAATTCAAGAGAATAAAAATGTCTAGTATCGAATGATAATTTAGTACCATGTAAGTGTTAAGATTAGCACTGTTAAAGGATTCAATGTCACCGGTGTATTCATGAAAAATTGGGACATCAAAGATGAGACTGAAATTTGTCAGACTGAGGAGGATTATGAAGATGCACAATGGGTGTGCAAAAAATTAGATATTCCTCTTGTTGAAGTCAATTTTGTAAAAGAATATTGGAATAATATCTTTTCGTATGTATATGCATATTTGTATATCTTTTTAATTAATATTTTATCTTTATTAACTTTTGTAGCTATTTAACAGAACAATATGAGAATGGATATACACCAAATCCTGATATTTTGTGTAACAAGTACATCAAATTCGATCATTTCTTCAACTTTGCATGTAATAAACTTCAGGCTGATGCTATTGCAACTGGACACTATGTCAGAACCAGTTTTGGTTCTTACCTTGAACATTTTAAGCCAGATACAAGTAAATATAATTTTCTTAATGTTATTCTTAAACGTTTGCTTTAATCATATAATCAAATCCTATTAGTTTGACTATTTTACTAGATGTCAGCTTATTTCAAGCTCGAGATGCAGAAAAAGATCAAACATTTTTCTTGTGCCAAGTACCTCAACAAGCTTTAAGATACTCCATGTTTCCCCTTGGAGAATATTTGAAGAAAGACGTTAAACAAATTGCTTGGAAGGCTGGGTTGGACAAAGTTGCTCTAAAAAGGGAAAGCAGAGGGATATGTTTTGTGGGAAAACGAAATTTTCAAAATTTCATATCCAAGGTACAGCATGATAAGTTCAGTGTATGCTATTATTCCATTTTTGTATTAATAACTAAATAATATTTATAGTACATATCTGACAAACCTGGAGACTTTGTAGACTTGGATGATGGTCGGGTAGTGGGAAAGCATATGGGCTTTCATCATTGGACCATAGGGCAGAATATAAAAATTAGTGGTTTACCAGCTGCATACTATGTGTATAAGAAAGATATTAACACAAATAACATCATTGTAGTATGTAGAAAAAATTTTATGTGTTAATTATATTTTTTACTTAGATTAGATGTTGATGTATATATTAATATCAATAGGTAAAAGGAACACACAATTCAGCGCTATATTCAGAACTTATAATAACAGAAACTCCGTACTGGATATCATCAGAGCCAGAATTTAATAGTTTCTCTAGACTATTAAATTGCGATTTGCGCTTTCAACATAGAGATCCCTTGGTATCTTGCACAGTTCATAAAAATTTAAAGAATCAGTTAATAATACAGCTTAGTCAACCATTAAGAGCAATTACAGAGGGACAGGTAGAGTTTCTTATACATGACCCTTTTTTAATTATCGTATAATAGTGTTCAATAATATTTAACATTTATCGTATTTATTTCAGTTTGTCACCTTATATAATGGAGAAGAGTGTCTAGGTAGCGCTGTAATCTCATATTGTGGTCCATCATACTATAGTTTAAATCAAGAAGTAAAAATGGATCATTATCGAGGAAACAACGAGACACAAAAACAGATCGCGGACGCGAGTATATAGTATTGTACATAGTAATTTATTAACAAAAAAAGGAAATTATATTTGGGCATTTTAATATAGTTTTTATCGATTGAATATAAAATAAACATCGTACAAAATCTCTTTAAAGATTTTTTTTCTCCTTTATATTGATCGATAAGTCTCGATAATTGATCGATCTCGATTCTTATTTTCGCTAAATTCACCAATATAAGTATAACGAAATCATTTTCTTTGCAATCATCAAACAAAGAAAGATTGGTTGAAAGAAGCAAGCTGAAATTAGAAATAAAAGAATGTTTTTCCCACTTCTACTCGGAATCTTTGGTTAATCCGTCTCGTTATCGAAAAAATGATGAAATAATATCATTCTAGTGATTCAACTACAGATTTTATCAGTCGTATCTTCTTTTTTAAGTTTCGTACGTTCGTCAAAGCCGGCAAGCAACCACGATAATGACCGCCGAAGAAAACGAAATTTATGGCTGCAACATAGTATATTGGAATTTCTTATCTAACCATGAAGAATGTATTAATAGAAGAAAATCACAAATCTATAGTGAGTTAATTTGTAAACTGTAGCAAGAAAAATTTATAGTTTAAATTTTACGAAATGATCAATATAGATCGTGGTCACCTCTGTGATACTTCGAACGTTTTACTCGTCACGGACAAAATTAAAATTGGATAAGAAAGAGAAGGACAAAGTAACAAAAAGTAACGAAAATTTTACAACGTAATAGTCGATCAACTTGTAATATTTCCATCGAAATTTTGCTTTTTATCCCATGACGACTCAATGTTGTCCACCTACAATTTCACCGTATTTGAACAAATAGTGATATGATAGTGATATCTCTGGTATCTTCACGGACAAGGACTTGAAACGCGTTTTATATGGTAGTGACAATTGGCGCGATGCGTAACGGAAGAAAAATCGGAACTACCGATTGTCCCATTCGTCTTTTGAAGTTCCTACGTTCATCTTAAAATGGCAATCAGTGTTGGCGATGAGAAAAAACTTAATAACGGCCAGGTCACGTGTAGAATGTAAAACAGCGCGACGCGTTATTGAACGATAACTGCAAGTTATTAGGGTCGATTGACGAGTAACTGGACGTAAGGAGCGCGTAAAATGCCTCTCGCGGTGTGCGTGCACGTACAGAGCTCCGCCTCGATTGTTGTTGCCCTCGCTATTGGCGTTGACCGCCGACGTTACATATGGAAATTACTCCCGTACGAATGTCGCTAAGACTAATTTGACCGTACGCGCAACGTTACATTAACATTCGTGTCGAGATCGAAGCTTCGCACCAGCTTCAGTCAGTCCTCTTCTTCACGGACGCACGGTGCCACCATCCTGAAAACGGTTTCGATCTCCGTTTCGATCGAAAATTTGTTTGAAAGTTTCTTCTCGATCGCCTTTATCTTAACTAAAACGCGAGTGTCCCCAAACAGATGTCGATTCGGGTGTCCTTCGACTTGGCAAAGTATAAAGTATAAAATAAAAGAAATGTAAAATCGCAGGGAAACTAGGGGTACAGTGAGTTAAGGGCAAAGATTCGATCTTGCGCGGTGAAACGCGCGATACGCGAATGCGATTTATGACTGCGCAATGTGGTACGATGAAGTAGAATAGGTAGATCAACTGGACTGAGAAGAAGGGGTCGACTTGCTTTCAGACAAGATGAGGAGCGCGAGTAGTTTGGATCAGTATAACGACGACGACTTCTTCAGCGGTGGGCCTTGTCCTTCTTGTCGGTTAGCCATTAACAAGGAGACTGGTCGACTAAAGTTCGTAAGATGTCCAAAATTAGCTAATGACTATCAAAAGTATCGATCGATTAGTTAGAATCGGCAATTGGGGAACACGATATTTGAAACTACAGGTGGTGCATGGGCGGAAACGACACTTGGCGCTTCCGAGTGAAACTGATGCTCTTGATTCCAGCCGTGTTACTGCCGATCACTATAATCTTCATCGCTCTGTCGCGGTCGCAGGTGATCGGCAAGGCTCCTTATCATCGTACGTATTTGGTCCAGACAAGGAGGCAGGACGAGAGGACCGAGGAGAGTTTTCCGCGTAAGTCTATTGCCACGGTACACATAACGACACGCTCGTAAAATGCACTCGATATTAACGACGTCCGGTCTGTTGGCTACTCGTGTACATCTGAATAGCGAAATAGAGTGCGAGATGTGTGGCGTGATTTATCGATCGTTGTCAGAAGAAAATAATTCAAGCGGATCTTGCGATGGGGGGTCGGTGTAGTTGAAATTGTTCTTGAGGCTTCTTACAAGTCGTTAGAGTAAGTTGTCCCAAGGCTGTTCTCGCAGGAAGAATATTCGAGTTTAATCGTTTTCCTGTCCTACCATGTTGCACATGTAATCCGTTCTAAGATTACATAGGTATATTGGTAATGAACTCTCGTCACAGGAGACGACGTTGAATATAGGTCACGGGCAGGGAGATGATTCGACTTTTACTTTAAAATTGTACATTCTCCATGATGGAAATTATATCTAACAGAAAGAAAAAGGATATTTTTAGAAATGTTATAAAAGTTTCAAATATAAATATAAAGCGACATAGAAGAAAGGAGAAGTATATTATTTATAGAAACTGTTAGCAGCGACCAGCCGCAGCGAGACAGAGAGGGCCGGTGAAGAAGAGGAAGAAGACAAAATCCTAGCACCTGGAATGAAAACAAGCTACGTGCCAGTGGAGACTCTACTTTCGTCAAGGCAGCTACAACGACACAAGAGAGACCTAGACGCGGTACTTTATCCAAAGCAAATCAAATTCAAAGCGATTCTAACCAATACCACTTTTCTTCCTCGTCTTATTTATTTCTTCTTTGTTATTTTCCATTTTCTTTAAAAAAAAAACACACGTAAAAACAAAAAATATACAACATCCGTTCGCCTTTGCCGATCTACGATCATCAGCTACGAACGTGCAGTATAATATCGATCGATTGACGACAAATAGTCCCGAAGAAAGAACGAAGGACGTCAGGATTTTCGAGCATCCTCCACGCTCGAGCTATTCAACGTTGCGTTCTTCGGAATTTTATATTCGAATCGACGCGATACGAGGATAAGCAGATTGGCAAACGGGCAACGGCTTGTCCAGATCTGATATCGATATCGAGAATCGCGAGACGTTAGACACTTGTGTGCAATGATCTGAGTCTCTTCAAGAAATAACGATGGTTTTCTCTCGCATTTTTTCGCTCGTTCTAGGCGAGCGGATTCGCGCTGTTCAATCCTTTGCAACCTTGCAAGCGTAATTCTTTTATAGTCAAATATTTTTGTAACGACGTAGACGTATGCGAAGTGAAAAAAGATTGCAGAGGGTTGACGTTTCATTGCAAAAGAACGCAGTAGAGTAAAGTGGAAGTTGCTAATGAGAATTAATAGTCATACGATTGTATCTGTGTTTTGTATCAGTCTATCGAATTATGAAAATTTTGACAGCCTTATAAAGAGTTGACAAAGGTGTCTTCGATAATAAGTTAAGCGACAATGTTCGAGAAGAAGACGAGCCACTTTGGATAACGTGTCGTGCGCAGCGACGTTAATTAGAGTTAATCAACATTAAATTAGCGTTACTGGTGAACAGTATAAATATCGATCGTCTCACTGCCAATCATCTCGTTTCGTACAAGGTCAATTAAATTCGACATGTCTTTTACTTCATGGCCGAGACAACTCTGAGATATAAAGACACGATACCTACGCTACATACACAGATATCGATTCACCTTCCAACTACTCAATTTTCTATTTTAAAAAGCACCGTAAAAATATCATTTTTGTGCGAATATTCGATACAGGATCAACCGATAGACTACAACGTTGAGAAAGCAGACGATCAAAATTCCGACGAAGACATCTACAACTTCCTGGACGATTATTACACCGAGGTGGACACCGATGAGGTCAAGGAAAACTCTGAAATACAAAGCAACGACTATCGAGAGTAATTATCCAAATACTACTCGATAGACTGCGGAATATTTATGCATTAATGAGAAATTTAAACATGCAAAGATTCGCAGAATATGCAAATATATACAACATCTAAAGTACAATGTTCATTATAGTAATATATGTTTAGTAGATGAAACTCCACTGCTGTAATTGTATTCGTAAAAATATAGATTTACATAAATATCCGCAGTCTATTAATCAAATTCCATTTATTATTTCTACTTAAATTATAGTTGAATTTCGTTTACACGAACCTATCGGAGAACAAATATTTTATATGATCGAAGCTCGTATCTAGCGATCCTCTCTATGAGGATCTTGTGATTTTTCGTCCATAATAAAAATTTACGTTCGAATAAATGAATTCGATCAGCAAAACTTCATTCTATCGGACACAAACTGAAATTTCGTTCAAATAAATCAAATAAATAGAGTTCTGCTATATCAAAAATTTCACCGGTGATACGCCTTCGAACTTATAACACCCGCAATCAGCTCTGTTCAGAAATTATCTTCTTCAGGTACGGCGAGCATACGCACGACGCGCGTAAGAACGAAGAACTGCGCTCCAAGTTCTTCACGTACGACAATATCGAAGAGCGTTCTCAGGACGAATCAGACGAGGGTGAACAAGGTGGTAGACACTCGATTTCCGTCGACGATTCGGACACCAGTCTGCCAATCGTCGACGACCAAAACGACGACGACACTGGCACGGATTTCCACGCGTTTTGGAAAGGCGAGGGAAACGCGTGGGCCATCAGAGAAGCTCAAGGTACACTTGTGACGTAGTCTCTCTAATTACTTTGCATAATTGCTGCTCATACGCTTTTTAAGAAACAGATATTCGCCGCAGCAAAAATCATGCTGAAGTACATGGACAGGAGCGCTGATCCTTGCGAGGACTTTTACCAGTTTGCCTGTGGCAATTGGGCGAAACATAATCCTATCCCTAAAGACAAAGCTGCCTACGATACCTTCGAAATGATCAGAGAATCGTTGGACTCTGTGTTGAAAGAGCTTCTCGAAGATCCTATACCGAAAGGATTGCAATTGTACACGGATGACGCGACGCTCAAGGCTAAATATTTGTATCGCAGTTGCATGAACTACGGTAAATTGTTTTTCGATTGGGTTTCTTCAGAGATTTCTGTAAGTGGTTGCCAATTTTAACACGATACATGTGGCTAGAGATCTTGGAGCAACGCATGGAACGGCCGCTTATACAGCTTCTAGATGAACTTGGTGGATGGCCCATATTGAGACCAAATTGGGATCCGGAAAAGTTCGATTGGCTCCTCTTGGTTGCACAATTGAGGCTTTATAATAATGACATTCTCATTTCGGAATGGGTGGCGCCGGACATTAAAAACAGCGACCAGTACGTTATACAGGTAGAAACTCGGAATTTTTCGAGAACTTCGAGATAAAAATTTTACTTCATTTTGTAGCTCAGCGAATGTTTCATGAAATTAATATAATATATCAAATCTTTTAATAATTTTACACGGTTCCTCGCGAAAACTATTTTCGTAGTGAATGTTATTAAAAAATACTTCTCTTTGACTTCCACATAATGGAGAAGCAAAAATATCAAGTTTAAGAAAAGTTTAATTGCAGTTCGATCAGACATCATTGGGTCTACCTACAAGAGACTACTTTCTCCAGCCATCGAATACCATTTACTTAAAAGCTTACAAAAATTATTTAATAAAAATTTCCACTCTCTTGGGCGCATCTTTGCAAAACGCTACTATAGACGCTGACGAATTGATAGAATTCGAAACTAAGCTCGCCAAGGTAAGTCAATTATAATTTCTATAATTTTCTGACTTATTTCTATTATGTCCGCTATTGAACGATTAATTTCGGGTTTCACAGATCACGTCTTCCCCCGACGAGCGAAGAAACGTTTCAGAGTTATATCAAAGAATGAGCATCGGAGAATTAAGGACACTGGTGCCACAAATTAACTGGCATCGATATTTAACGATCGTTCTGGCACGACCAACGAATGTTTCCGAGCCGGTCGTTGTCTATGCGTTGCAGTATATTCAAGATTTGGTGAATTTGCTCTCGAAAACTAGTCCACGGTACAATCTTTCATGTAAAATACAATAGTAAAAAGTAGACACTGTTTCATAAGTTTGATTTTTGAGGAGATGTTTGAGAAGTTTGGAAACTTTGAAATTTCTTATTTATGAGTACCTTTTCTTTGCAGGACTATCGCGAATTATCTTCTATGGCGGTTCGTCAGGCACAGAGTAAACAATCTGGACGATCGATTTCAGGAAGCTAAGCAAAAATTTTATTATATTCTGTTTGGAAGGGAACAAGCACCGTCCAGATGGAAAAATTGTGTGGCACAAGTGAACTCTAACATGGGCATGGCTGTGGGCTCCATGTTCGTGAAAAAATATTTCGACGAAAAAAGCAAAAACGATGTAAGAACTGTTCCTATTTTCATTAATGAACATTCACTAATTTTGTAAATTTATTTTTTTGACTAATTATTTGTTTATTTATTGTCTCTTTCGTTCCATACCACGTTTATATTGCGCCTTGAAATATTCTATTATTTCTGATGGCTTTCATCAATCTTATAGTTATTTTAATAAAGAATCGGATAAATGAAAATGTGTTTTCTCCTCATTAGAATGTAAATTATAATTCGTCATAATTGAGCTTCGACATTCTCGTTATTCTCGTACCTGTTTCTGCAGACATTGGCCATGACTCGTGATATACAACGGTCCTTCAGAGAACTCCTAAATCAAACTACTTGGATCGATGACGAAACAAAAGAACTGGCCACCGAGAAGGTAAACGCGATGCTGTTAAGGATCGGCTATCCTGATTTCATTCTACAGTCTGAGTTGTTGAACGAACGTTACAAAGATGTAAGAATCACGGATCTGGCTCTTCTTGAGATTTGATTGAATACAATGGACACATTCGTTAATTAAATTAATTTCTGGTGAACTTTCAGGTCGTGATCCGTCCAGATAAGTACTTCGAGAACACGTTGAACATCTTGCAACATTTGACCAGGGTAGAACAGGATCGACTTGGCAGCCCTGTCAATAAGACCCTGTGGAACACTGCACCTGCAGTGGTCAATGCTTACTATAGTCGCAGCAAAAATAGGATAAGTCAGTATAATTCTTTTTATATTGCGCGAACAAAAGAAACGGGAAGGTCTACAAACCTTTCCACAATTTTATACTACGATTTTTCTTTTCTTTTGCATAAGATAAAAAAGGATATCGACTAATTATTGAATTACTTTCCACTCTCAGTGTTTCCAGCTGGAATACTACAGCCGCCCTTTTATCACAGATACTTTCCACGGAGTTTAAATTACGGTGGGATCGGCGTTGTGATTGGCCATGAGATCACCCACGGCTTCGACGATAAAGGTCGATTATTCGATAAGGATGGTAATCTACATAGATGGTGGAAAGACGAGGCTATTTATGGCTTTCACGAACGAGCTCAATGCCTTATCGGTAATCGACGAAACATCTATTCTCTTAAACTTTCCTTCCAACTTTTGCTCGCTAACTCGAAAACTGTTAAATGTTTCAGACCAGTACAGTCACTATATCGTGAGCGAAGTTGGAATGCAGATTGATGGAATGAATACCCAGGGCGAGAATATCGCGGATAACGGCGGTATTAAACAAGCTTTTCGAGTAAGCAATTTCCTCCTGTTAGTTTTTTTAACAGCTTGTTTCTGAACTTTTCTTCAGTTCTTTAATAACATTTAACCCTGTCACGGTCGTCTGATTTTTATATTCCATTCTTTTAACAAGTGGACAGACTTTTAACATTTTAAAAATTCTTTCTTTTCCGTCAATCATTGATCAGCAAATTTCTCAAAAGTTATATATCGTTTCAACAATTATAATTAATAACTTTGTCATGATTTTTATATGACACTTCCTTAAACCGTTTTGTCTTTATTTAGGCTTACGAAAGATGGTTACGCGCAAACGGCGACGCTGACGAAACTCTGCCAGGTTTAAACGCGACTGGAAAGCAATTGTTCTTCCTGAACTTCGCGCAAGTGTGGTGCGGCTCGATGAGACCGGAAGCTACCAGGAATAAGTTGAAGACCGCCGTCCATTCACCTGGCAAGTTTCGCGTAATCGGCACCTTATCGAATTCGGAGGATTTCGCAGAAGTATTTTATTGCCCGCTGGGTGCACCTATGAATCCAGTTAACAAATGCTCCGTTTGGTGACCAATGGTGTGCTTATCTGTTTCTACCAAACTTATCATCGCATCGATCGTTGATCGAATAAATTAATCAGAGCTACGTGATCAAGAAAAAAAGAAGAAGATCGTTCGTTGCTCGATTGTGTGAAGCAAACGAAGTTTAGACTGTGTAGGTGTAATCGTTGAAATTAGTCTTTACGTTCCAGAGACTATTGCCAGATTCACGTTAAGATTTTAACGAAACTATAGTTCTATGCTTTCGATGATAGCTGATGCTGTAGAGTATACACAATTTATGCTGAAATTACTAGGAAATCAAGAATAGGATGAAGGAAACGATGAACCGGAGTAATTGTAAGTTCTCGTTTAACGATTTACGGGCATGCAACGTAATCGATCATGGATACGAGCCGTACTAACAAAATAGGTTGTGTAACAATAAATAAGGGAATAGTATCGCTTCCGTGTGATACTACGACTTGACGATCCAAGTGTATATCGCACAAGGGAAGTATCTTGTAGATGTTTCAAACTGCTGCGCTGTTTAGAGATGTGTTAAGAATGAAATTGTAAGACAAATACCAAAGACAATAATAATTTCAGACAGTCATAAAAATCTTTACAATCTATTTCCCTGTATATCCACACACTACTACATGTATTGAATTCTTTCGTCGTTCTATTTTAGCTTACGCTTCCTGTAGATCTTTACCTGATCTTACGGAATAATCTGAGCCATTGTGATCATTCGTTACATCCACGTAATCGTGTATACTATGGATATAAACTCGTTCGCATTACATTTTGTTTTCCTTTTTTTTTTTTTTCGCAGTTAGTTTCGCGACAGAAAAAGGCGGCAAAGAAGATCGTCTCGACATACATAATCTGTCATATCATCTCGCAATGTTTCCACGAAACACACACATTGAAGAAGTCATTTATTTTATCGGTCTAATGAATGCGCCACTTTCTTTCTTACTCTTTCTTTTCTTCAGCTCCGCGTTTTCTCTTTCTTTTCTTCTTTTTACAAATCTCTTAGTTTCGCATAATATATAATAAATAGTGTAAAAATCGTTGAACATCGCAAATAGAGTATCGATGACACCGTGTACGCGGTCGTAGCCTCGATAAAAAAGTCCGCAAACATTTGTCTCGCAAAGGGATAAAAAATACAAGGAATGAACTATCTGTCTGTAAATGCGATATCGATTGACTATCTTGTCGCCTTGTACTATGGTACTCTAAATGACGTTAAAATACTTCAGTCGGAATAGCGTTCGAATGCGTCTCAATGAGTAAACTTTCATTCGATTCATATTGACTCGTCGAGGTTTACTTCATATTCTTCCATTCTTTTTTTGTCCATTTTTATTCGTAATTCTAATAGTGAGGGAGAAGACTCGTGCATGCACATGACAATGCAGTATCATCACACTTACTCGTATAAACTTACACACAGAATCGGGGGAGAAAGTGTTTCACCAATTATATAATCCTATCTTTACAATTTATTTACGTATTGCCTTCCCTTAACGAGTAATCGGTTAAAGTAGCATGGAAAAATAAAATCGTACATACATCGAGTTCTCAATTATTTAGTATAAAGAAAATGCAACGACGCATGGTGTTTGCTTAAACTAGAAGAATAATGGTGAAATTATCATCACTTATGTTTTAAATATTCTATAGCTGCTTGATTGAATTAACGCGAAAACTCCAATAGAATATTTTCATATAAAGATTGATAAAAAGTGTTCTGTGTTATTTATAGTTACAAAAGTTTCAATTTTTCTTTTTCATTTAAGCGTAAAATTCAGGTGAAACGATAATACTTACAACAATTGTATAATATGCCTCATACTAATTAATTTTCATAGCATGAATTAACACTTCATTACAGACGTATTTGCAGTCATAAGTTGTACTAATAAATCAGGAATTTTGCGAATATTATCTCGTATTATACTGACACTTTTTGCTCCTTTACCTCAGTTCCATCCTCAGTACCAAAATCTTAGTTTCCATTCTGCATTTCGTAAATTTGATGTTCATATACCCGTATAATTAAAAATACAGCCATATTATAACATGATAATTAATATTTGAAAAAAGGAACAAATGAAACAGTTAGAAAAAAAAAGAATTTTTTTACTTTCAAAAACTTTTAAGATCAAAAATGAAAAATTTTAAGCCCAACTGAAAATATCCATTATTGTTTAAACTGACAAACGGTGTGAAAATATATACAATCGAAAATGATACATAATTATCGCGATTATTTCAAAATAAAAAAACAAAGGTAGAACAAGAAGTATCGATAAAACACATATATGGAATTAACGAGAATTCCTTTTTCTCAATCTACATACACCCTGCGTTAAAAAAGCACGCTTTTTCGCCATCATTTCTTGTTTTCCTGTCGAAATCTATATATAGATCACGTTTTCGAATGATATTAAATACCACATGGAAATTTGATGGCCTTAATCCTATTTCCTTCTTTTATGTATAGCCATTACAAATTATATATAGTTTAGATTCTTTATTTTCTATGACGCTTAATCAAAATTCGTCTGTTATATATATATATATATATATATATATATATGTATAAATATATATATGTCTCGTGTTTGCTACTTCCATCCACCCAATTCAAAGTCAAGTGGAAATATACCTTAATTTCCTTTTTTTCAACTCCTATAGTACCACCATTACGTATACGTATTGCATTAACAAATATCTTCACTTGTGCAGAAACTGGTACTCCAAAATGTCTTCTTCATCTGTAAAATAGAAATGTGTGTCTTATGTTATAAGTTTCAAGGGTGGCCATCATTTAGCTGCACTAAAAGGACATACTATAGACGTATTTGGGACTACTCAGACGATAATGTAACGAAAAAACGATCGAAATAAAGGAAATGTACGATGTATGCTGGTATAAGATGTTATTAGTATTTTCCTTGAATGTATCATTTATATGCAAGAGTAACTGCAAACTATCGACAATACACACGTAACAAGTGTTCCACTACTAAATAGCTCGTGATAAACGCATTCGTAGATTTTTATTACAAATGCTCGTACAATGCTAAATATATTCAAACAAGCAATTGAAGTGCAAGAATGATCAAGACAAGATCGAAGATGCACGGTCATCGTGTTAAGTTTTATCGTAAAACAGTAGACAAATAGTTTCTGTAACGGAACTTAAAATAAGAGAAAACTTTCAAAGGAAAACAAACGAAACGAAACGAAATGAAACGAAACGAAACGGAACGGAACGGAACGGAACGAAGCGAGAGAAAAGGAACATAATGATAAAAGCTAATTAAACAAAAAATTACTTTCAGATACGGGTTACTCACTAATGTTTGAAATTCGAAAAGACAGAGATATACGGAAAGAAAGGAATCAGCGTGAGTCCCTCGATGTGACAAAATAAAATACACTCACAGATATTGTCTCTGCTATTGTTGTCCAAACCGCTAGTCAGTGTACGAGTTTCCTCGTGCATACGCCGCTCTGCATCAATCGTCAGCGCAGCACAAGGCACAAAAATGACTCGATTACGTCTTTGACATGATGTAATCCACATGCGCACAACGTAAGTTGCAAAGGGGAATTGAGTCGTTTGTTAGACAGAAAGCAGCACGTCCTTTTAGAGCGGCGCAATAAATAGAAAATAAAATAAACCAAGTTCGGAGTATGTCTGTGAGTCGCAAAATTTGCATTTTCACTCTTTTTCATCCTCGGTATCATTTTTTATTCAAATAATAAATGGATCTTGGTTTGTAAATATTAATTTGAAGCAATACATTGTAAATACACATTTTGCCTTTCTCAAACATACTGTACAACCTGTCTGCAACATAAAATATGTATATATTTTACAGAATAATATATAATGATTGGTACCATAATGATATCGATAAACCAGTTCGTGTAAACTACCTTCTTAAATATCGAATTACATAATCATTTGCAGCGAAATGAAAACATTTCCATTGAAATTAACGATTAAATGCCAGTGCGCAATTTTCCAACAAAATCTTTCCTATACAATCTATGCATTATGTGCTTATCAAATCGGTAAAAAATTTCTTATAATACCGTTATATTATTCTCTACAGGGGACAGTATAAAAAAGTGCCTATTTATCGATAATTATAAGATGCCGAAGAAAAGGGGGAAATAAAAAGAGGTTTCAGTCGTTATTTTGGAAAATTGCACGATTAGACAACGAAATTTTCAAACATGGTTGCATGTTATATAAAAAGACGTAGGTAGTATTTTCTATAATATACGTTTTATAAATATTAAGGAAGCAATGTAAATAGTTCGTGTAAATATAAAAAGTAGTAAAATCGATAGAAAAAGAAACGTAAAAATCGCTACTGATTTTTTTTTTCATTTTAACGTGAAATGTTTGGTAGGAAGAAACATCACACCATATTTGAAATTACTCTTATAGTGTTACGACGCCAATGCATTTATGTGCATCGAATGCAAGTATTTTCTAGCGGCATTTTATAAAAAGAACGTTATTTAAATACAACGTGATATGCTAAATAAAAATTTATATCATAATAACGCAACGGCAAGACGCAATTAAATGTAATGAACGTTTGTTGAAATTAAATAAGCTTGTGTGTGTGTGTGTGTGTGTGTGAGATGCAGAAGATAATTCGTAAGAATTCGTAATAATTCATTAGATAAGATGACATCAATGAACATAAACAGTAAAGAAATGCATACACCTGGGAAGCTTGTATATATAAATTATATGTCGCAGTTCCTTTTTCAGTACTTTCTAACACTGATAAGATGGCACATTTAATATGAGCATAATTCGATCTATTTACATATTGTCGAACTTTGTGATGCAATACCACACAACATAATTTTAAACAATTTCTTTTTGTTCATCAGCAAATAACTGGAATCAGTAGGAATACAATAAAAATTTGTCCTTTACGCATGGACAATCTCAATTTAAATGATTCACCAATAATTGCCCGATATACAATAACAATCGTATTGCATATTTTCTTTGTACATGCATATATATGCTTTTTTTTCGTTTTTCCTCCTTCTTTTTATTTAAAGCGGATTAGTCTTAAAGAATGTGTTTGCAAAGCAATAATTAGTGAACCTTTTAACATTTCGAAATAATATCCTCTCGATTTTAAAGAAATAGCTGCCCCATTGTCGTAGACAATCCTAGAACGCAAGCAATGGAAAAATATTAATAAAAAAATACGTACCTTTTTTTTTATAAAATAATTATAATTTACATGCATTACGTAGCGAATTATTGCAATGTTCATTACGTATATTTATCGACATAAACCGTGTTATTTACATGACCATGCTTGTGCTCTACTTCATGTGCGATCGTGCTTTACATCAACAAATACACCGTAATATATTTATAGTAAAGCGTGCAGTATAGTGTATGTATAATAATAATAATGAATTATCGATATTAAATACTGAGTTTCTCGTACATAATAGTTGTACTAGGCTCGTTATTGCTATATGTATGCTAAACTTCAACACAACAGTTGCATATTTCATGCACAACATTGAAAATGTACTTGTTTTTTTTCTTTCAGCAAAGCTTAATAATAATAATACAATTTTAGTTTTATCTCGTATATATACTTTAGTATATATGTAAATTTTCAAATTCATACTAATCAAATAATGAAAATGAAAGGAATAGTAAATGAATTATAATCAACAGCTACTATAGCTAATAAAATCAATATTCTAAAAATGATCTGAAATTTTATTATTATTATGGCATAAAAAATACCTGTATTACTCTTTGTTGAATTTAAATCTTACATTCTGATGCAACTTCTTTGAACCACATTAGTATGTACATTTACATATTACATGCAAATATTTTAATGAATATAAAATACATTTAATAGAGACGAACTTCCAAAAATATTATTACTGTCAAGTATATAATATAAAGTGGAATGCAAAGTTGAAACGACACGTATGAACAAATCGTTAAAACATCAAATACGAATTATATAAACCTGGAAATAAATTGAATAGGGCAACGAATAAATACTTTGAAATACCATATAAGATTCACTGTAAATATACGTTATCTATTTATATGATTTCTACTAACGTTAAAAGGATAAAGAGATTACACCTAGCGCCAATTTATAAGATCTTATGTAATCTGTCAGATAAATTTGTCAAAGTATTCATTCGGAAATATTCAATTATATGTTGCTCTTTTCTCTAAATTTATAACTCATCTATTTACAACACCGGCATCTACATAACATCAACAAAGAATTCACAAGGATTTCCCATCGCAATGCGAAATGACTGTCTACTACCAGATAAGTCTTGTTGGTTCTGTTGATTTCCTGAACCAGTTCCTGTCTGCACAGATTGTTCAGAACCACTGGAACGACTGCGACTGCCGTTAGACCTCTTTCCATTCGAACCATTTCCATTGCCAGAATTTTTACTTGGCATAGTTGGCACTGATGGAATATGCAATTCAGATTCAGATGCTGAAGAACAGGACTTCAAATCGTGAATAGGTTCTTTGCAAATATGCTCACTACCTGCGCTACTGCCGCCTGATAAAATATAATACTTTGAAACACACACTGAATAACCATTACGCTAATCGCGATATAAAATGCGATCCTCACCTGAACCGCTATGAACACTTTCTTCTCGGTGATAACCATATACAGTTGGTTCGTTAGTGAAGTTAAATGGCATTGGACTGTAACCAGTTGCAGAATGAGGTGCATATGTCCCTGAATAAGGCATGTCCCAGGCATTCGGCGGAGGTAATGGTCCGACTGTATCGCAATCTAGTTTCATGCTACTCATAGATGAACACAGGTCACCGAATATATAATAACATTGTTCAGAAAATGTTATCTTGTTCACTGTATGCCTAATAAATCCAGCCTTTAGCATAAGAGATGCGTATTTTCTTGCATCGCGTCGATCAATAAATCCTTCTACGTGAGTATTAAGCCAATCCACAACATCTGCTCCAATAAATGCACTTGGTATTACTATTTTAAGCCACATACGATCACGAATTTCCAACCCTGAGTCAGGCCGAGCCATCGCTCGCACTACTGTTGGCATATCGGTATTCACCGTAAGATGAAGTTCTTCCAATGGTCCTAATCAAAATGTATTTTTTACGGAACATTCGTTTCTTTAAATCGATTTAAATCTAATATTTATTTAACTCACGTTCTGTATCTGGCAGTGTGCTTGCAAGACTGCTTGATGTTGAAGTTATTGTTGTGGCGCTTGGCGGGCGTGGAGGAAAACCTTCACCCCTTATAGCAGCCGTATGTGCCACCCAAGCACCAGGATCTATAGGCCGTACAGGTTCTGTACGTGGTATTGTGAAATACCCTTTTGGATTTGGATCCCAGCACTTTGCAACAACTAATTTGATTGGTCTAAAGATTACATTTATAATCATGTTATATTCTTGTAATTCGTTTATTGAAATTTTAATGCATTGCTATATTAAACAAACATACCCTGGTTTCTGAACTACTTCACGTAGTACTTTAACTGCCTCGTCATTAGACATATTTTCAAAATTAATGTCATTTACTTGAAGAATCATGTCACCAGGTTCTATTCTGCCATCTAAAGCAACTGCTCCCCTGTACATTGAAAATTAATTAAATGAAAGAGCTGCTGTTATAAATATATTGACTTTATTTTGCTGAATACTCTGTTCTAACAATTCATTGTACAGAGCTCTATGTACAATATAATTTAAAATTCACTGCAGTTTAACACATACCCTTTCATTATTGAACCAACATAGATTCCACCATCTCCACCTTTGTTACTTTGACCAACAATGCTAATCCCAAGGAAATTAACAGTATCCATATTCAATGAAACTGTTATGATATTCAAAGACATTGTACTGTCTGTTATACTGCTAAAGGATGATGTTCTAGACATAGGTGGCAATCTATGACGTCTCCTCCTCTGTGGTCTACGCCGCTCTAACATCCAAATACATAAAATTCAGTTCCTAGTCTAAATCTTCAGATTTATTTTTTTTCCTTTCCTTATAAGATATATTTACCTAAAGTTGCCCTGTCAACCGTACTACTCATATTGGTATGTCTGCCTGTAGTTGATGTTATACGGCTACTAGCATCATCATCTGACTCTAAAAATGTTGTTGTCTCTAAATCTGAACTTAAAATAGAAGCAGTCTCATAACCATGGCCCGATCTGTGTTTCGAATGACCATTTATACGAAGTCCTGAATTTATAAAAAATAATGATAATGTGTGAATCTTTGCCATTTGTAACAAAGGTAATACTTAGAGCAATTAGAAGCTAAAGAATGATTCACACAGAACTAATAGCATACCATTGTATTTATTGTATTTCTCATATTTATCTGAATGGTGTCTTGAACTTTTGTGCAAATGATGCCCTTGTCGACTACTTGTAATACTTTCTGTTTCAGTTAGAGTATCATCATGTGACAATGGGGGTGGGCCACGATTTGTGTGACCAGGTGTCACATGATCAACACGATCATGTTTTGCCTCACTATGTGCCACTGAATCTGTGCACTGTGATGCACCATCCGATACATTGCTGCCTTCAGCAGACACCAGCTATCAATAAATAGATTGATGTTTTTTTCATTAAAAACTTTCTATGCTCCATTGAATTTTTATTCATATTTTATGAGAAATTTTTATGGAATAGAAAGTTCCTTATTGCTATAATCCTATAAATACTTCTCCAGTTTTACAGTGAACTAAATGAAGTAAAATTTACATGCTCTTTAACTAAAAATTTTTTTTATGTTTTGTTGACACAAAAATAACCACACATGATAAATATTAATAGTCTTTTATTAATAACTTAAGAAATTAATATTCAGAACTGAAATATTTCTGTACTTCAACATACGTTAAAAATAAATTATTTTTTGCTATAAAATAGATCCATGCTTATCACAAATAAATAAATTTTACTAATCACAGAATTTATTTAAGAATCTTACCCAGGAAACAACTCGTCCATTAAAACAGGGAAGATGGGCATCGTCATCTACAATTTCTTCTTTCACCACACTATTGAGGAAACAACATATCCCAATTATTTGTTTTATGAAAAAAACAAAGTCATAATAATAAATGCGAAACAATTATACAAATTTGAAAAGTAGCTATCTGACATAAATACAGAAAATAACAAAAGAAATATGATAATTTTGATAAAAATATAATAAATATGAAAATTTACCAAGTGGTAAATTCTGAAATAAAGTAAGAATTAAAAAATATAATTAAGCATTATTTGTGATGCATTATTTGTTATAAAAATATAATATACCGATTCGATATCGGTACAAACAATTTTCAGAAAATTGCTACGAATTGGCTATCACAATCAAACGGAAAACGAAAAAGTAACATTGTTAAAATGTAAGTCTATTCCAAAGCGGATACTGTTTAAATCGAAGGGCATTGACTCGAGTCAAAGATGAAAGATAATGCTTCGCCACTGTAACAATCGTTAATCCGTACTACGACACGAATAGATGCGTAACATTCGATGGACATGCGTATCGGTGTGACACTCACCCAAAATCATCGTCCATTGATTTGAAGAAATACTTATAATTCGGCCGATTCAAGACATTTTTGAAGTCGGCAAGAGTGACCCTTTCCGGTGAGATGGTAAGCTTCACCAAGTAGGGGGTTTCCTCGTCATCAATGTGATATATGATTTTAGTCTCTTCCATCGTCTCAACTTTATTATACTACGTGCATTTGCAGTAAAACAGATTCACCCAAAGCCCACTAATATGAACAATTCTCTTAAAACCAATATGGCGCGTCACAGTTCGAGCCAAAGCCCTCGCGCGTACGATGATTGTTCGTTCATGAATATTACAGGTTTACGTAAACTCCACGGTACGTAACATTATTACGGCTGCGTGTAGTAAGTTATAAGGAATTCGTTGACATTATTCACGAGACTCGCACGACACGTATTCGTTGCTTCCGACGAGTTGAATTAAACGTCAACATTCTTGTCGACATTACACACAGTCGCGGCAGTCGGCCCGACACTCAACTCGACTCTCCGTTCGAAGATTGGAAACGAACGAAGATAGAAAGACAATCTCCAGCCTCATTTTTACACCCTTTCAGCTATTCGCTGGCTTGATCGTCAGATGGCATTACTGCACGTTTGTCGAAGATGGCGAAGGATTCCGAAATCCAATATGCGTAACGTTTCTGTTTTCAAAGTTGTATCTGAATTTTGAGTAGAATAAAAATTACTGCTATGCATATGAATATTACAAAGAAAATTTTGCATTAACACCAGATATTTGTGAAAAAAATAAATTCTGCGAAGTTCATAATTTGTTACTTATATATATTTTTGTGGAAATTCAATTTAGAGGCGTAATCGTTTCTACGTAACTAGCAGTAGTCTGTAGTAGAAATCTATAATCCTTATTCTAATTAAAATTTAAGTTACTATTGGGATATTCAATTATATCTTATTCATTAGAAGCATATTTATATCTGTTCTTTTCATTTATTTATTTAATAGTTGATATCATACATCATGGAAGAATTTAAGTCAAATAATATTATAAATTCATTAATTAATTTATTGAAATAGAGGAACTAAAGTAAACAGACGTCAGAAATTCAATAACATATGTAATAAACTTTCGAATTTAAATTATATTTTCTTTCGCATTAATTTCTTTTAATTAAACCAGTTAAGATAGATATCTCTGTATTATTATATACTCGTGTCATGTAATTATTTATATAGTCCTATAATCTATTTGTTTGCTTATAGATAACGCACTCTGATACATGTTTTAACAACTTATTGATTACATCTTTATTAATTCTTATTAAGTGTTTGATGATTCTATCGTCCTTGATAAAGGTCAATTATATAAGAGAGAACAGCTGTTATATGCCATTGTACTAGTATACATACTTTAAAGTCCATTTATAGTTTTTGTCTCAACACGTGTCCTTCGATCCCATTGAATTTCCGGTTAACAATTCAAAAGCGACAGATGTTTGTATTCGATAGTCGTGCGCAACAAACAACGCGAATGGCGCCTTTTTCACTGTTGGGTAATTTCCACGTACGTTCAGGCCGCATCATTAAGCGTAATTCTATTCATTATTTTTTTCCGGACAACAGCAAAAAAGAAAAAGACACTGTGCGGTAGCTCCGCTTTCAATTTGGTAGTGCGGAGCGTCGACTTAATTATACGGTCGCGCGAGCAAAAGAAAAGGGATTTTAAATGAAATTAAATCACGTATCAGCGTAAAGAACTCACAGAAACGTCCGTGGTGCGTAAATCGCGTTGCTTTATCTTTGGATGAAAGATATTATGCAGGGAACTGGTTTTATCAACAATTCAACATCAGTTGGTGTTAAGTAATGCTCGAGGCGGTCATGCGTGAAACACGAATTAACAGACGTACGGTTATACGCGTGATAATAATTGCGAGCCGTTAACCAACTACAGAATGGTTTAAATTGTATTTCAGTAACAAGAAGAATTATCTATTGCTTGCAAATTTTATTGAAAGAAAAACAGTGTTGTTTTTTGTTTAATTATTTATAAATAGTTAATCAAATTCTTATCATTCTCCGTTTATTCATTTGTGGTTTTAATAATTTTCAGATACTATGTCCTTGATGAATGTCTGCCATTTTCTTTCCCAAATATGTAACGCTTTCTGCTTCTCAGAGTCATTCAGAGTACTATAGACAAGTGAGTTCCATGCCAATTGTTTGAGACTTCTGAGGTCAGCGTGCATCGACATGAGTGCCATAAATCCTTCGTAAAAGTCGTAGCTGAGACCCTTTGCACCCCATAATCCAGGGTCATCGTTGGATATTACCATTGGATAGCCTCCAGAGAACATCGGTCTAGCAGCGTGATTTCGGAGATCATCGACAAGTTTTAGAACTTGATTGGAGATCGGATTTACCTCAATAGCGATATTCATTTTTCTGACGAGTTCCAGGAGGAAAGGATGAGAGGTCAGCGCGTATCTAGATAAAAATTATACAAAATGGAAATAAGAATTTCTGAAAGTTATGCTATAGATTGTCAATGTTTGAAAATTTTCTCTTTTATATTTGTAATCTTTCGCTTTTCTCTACAAACTGGATAAAATGATAAGATAAACGATGAAGAATAGCTAAGATACCGTGCATATCTATTACTAGATTGGGGTTTTTCAATAGGGAAAGGACTTTCAAATTCCTCAGATATATCTCGAAATAAATAGTTCTTATCGAGATTTCATCGATATTTGTTTAATCTTCAGAGATATCCTAATCAATACGAAACGATTTATTACATGAAAAGATCATATCTTTAGATACTAAGATGTCTAATTGCCTTGTTAATATATAGTTATTCATTAACAGCAATTATAAAATTTCGCTTAATATAAACTTTTCTTACCCGTGACCAATACGTTTGGTATTTAGTAAAATAGCATCGACGAGGTTTTCGTCGGTAGAAGCACCCAACCAATTCGTTTCACCTGCGTGGAAGAAGAAACTAATATTATGTTCTTCAGCGGTTTTCAATAAATCTACGAAAGACTCAAGCGTGTGTCCCAAATCTTCCTGTCCGACCAGATCAAATCCAGCCACGAAATCAGGATATAGCGTTTTTACTCTTTTCAAAGTTTCTATATAATATTCCACTGTTTTATCATCAGCAGATCGCGCTGGGGCGTAGATCAATTTGGCTCCTATGAAGTCTGGATGTTTCTCCTTGAATCTGCAGGTAGTAAAGTAATTTATTGGTAATTAGTCACAACCTCATTCTCTGTTTACTTAAGTTTTATCAAAGCGTTCGCTTTTTTTGAATGTTCCTCAGATAATCCTGATTTCTCCATTTAACCAAATAAATACATGATAAAGAATATCAACAGTATGATCGCTGCTACGTTTTCTATAAATAGAAAGAAAAATAAAGTACCTTTGAGTAAGATTCTTATAGATACCGACTAAATCTTCTGGTTGGTACTGCGTGCCATCGAAATCGTACAAATTTGGCAAGGTGGATCTAAGCTCAAGATACATTACGTTATCTTCGTATAGCTCTTCCAAACCTTGGAGGAAATGATCCTCGTAAACAGGTTTGTACGTTAGTAAGGGTTCGATGAATGAGAATATGTTCATAAACTTCTGCCACGCCTTGTTAATGTCTGAATAGGCAATCGCAGGATTGTTACACTCCATCGTCATCCTGCTCCTGATCATATCGTTCACCTGGCGGCCTCGTTTAGGATCTTCGCGTACCTTCTTCAGGAGCTGCCAGTCGCATGATTTGTCAGGTACTCGGAAGAAGTGCAACCTAACGTCTCCTTCGTCGATGCAGACGTACAAATTATCGCGGAATGTGATGTTATGATACAAGTAATCGACGCTAACGAGAGAAGTGTCGTGTGCATGGAGCACCGCTCCTTTGGGCATGCGACGAAGCAGTTGGAAGACCTTCGATCTCTCGATGTCCTTCTTCGTTTCGAGGAAGTTCCGTGCAGGGGCATACTGACTAGGATCCTTGAAACCTGCGAGAATTTAATAGATCTATAAAACAATGGAGATAAAAAAAATGAGGCAATAAAAGACCATTTCAATCCGCGTGACTTTCCCCCCGAAGACAACGAAAGCAAGAATGAAAATAAAGAAAAATGGATCAGCAGACGATTTTCATTGTCCACGAGAGACAAACAGTTCATCGATTCGTAAAATCGTTGAATAACAAGATTCCAATGATTACTGATATCGTGTCGTTTATTTACAAATTAAACGGGCAAAGCTGAATAGAATTAAGGTTTTTACCTCGTCGCATAATCTATCAATCGAAGCATAAATGTTTCGAGACATTATGAACGTTTTAAACAGTAAACAAACCAGCAATCAATTCTTCTTCCTTTGCTTTCATTAGGACTTTGTTAGCGGCCTTTTCATCGTCGTTTAGAGTCAAATTGGCGCCTATCATCAGTCGTTCTTCGTACTTCAATATTTCGTTCCGGAGGATTGTGTAATTAACACGTAGAAAGGCGGCATTCACAGCCGCATAGGCAAGCAATATTATGAATGGAAAAATAAATTCCTTCATGATCGTTGATCTATATCCGACGAATGCTGCCCTGCTCAGCTGCACAGGAAAACTAGAACCAGCGATCCGATCGCTTCGACTGTTTGCACTCTACTGGCTGATCTTTTATACCAAGACGGTTCCTATTATCGGTAATAACTTCCACAAATGCGTTGAATATACAAGGCTGATGTTTGTTCAATTATCAACTGTTTACTGTTTCTTTGTTTTCTAATTAACGTTGCATAAGCTTAAAATTGTAACATAGGAATATTTGGGACTTAATTATAATTCAAAGCGTTGAGATAATCGAGAGACTTAAAACTTTTTTTTTTCTTCTTGAGATAAATTTTATGATATAATTTATCGATTAGTCCAAAAATTGGATATTTCTTTTAGACGGGGCGAGGAATTTGTTTATATATTGTTTCACTGTAATTAATGAAGCAAAAAGTATGTTTATTGCTCTTTTAATAATCATTCGATAACACTATATCGTGTGTATCCTTGAATTAAATTACACGCAGGGCGATGACTTCAAAATAGTTAATTATTTTTTTCGCTATAAATATTACGTAGAAAAGTATTCTTGTATGCAAAATATTGTTCAATATACATGTGCAATATATGTAAGTACATGTTTAAGAAATAAATTAATTATTGCACCATGTATAGCTAATACTATACAAATGATAAACTCAATTTCTCACAATCCAGCAGTTTCAAAGTTACACATAAAATGCTAACACGAGGATTTGCCACACAAATTATTAAGCGTATACCTATCCGTGGAAACGATTTATTTTCAGTGCAGGCAACTTATTTCGTTACAAATTGCAATCGACAGATTGTAAATGCTTAATTCGCCAAGCGAAAGTACAAACTGTTCGCAGCAACCTCGCAA